>NC_056477.1:2472685-2810185 GCF_008729295.1 Plectropomus leopardus | reverse complement strand
ATCACAGAATTAGAAAACAACATCTGCCTTAAAACGTGCGCCCTATAAATCAAAACTTTATACAACAAAAGCAAAGACAAGAAAATAAAGAAAAAAAACTATTGGGCAATAGCTACATTATCCTACAAAGTGCACACAGTCGCATCAGTTTAAGCGAGGGGTCAGTAACCTTCACCATCAAAAGATTCATTTTTTCCAAAAAAATAAAACAAAATGCTTTTAGACGTCTAAATGAGCATTCATTAACCTGATGTACGGCTGCATGTGAGGCAGCTGGTTGGTCAGGATGTCACCGATCATCTTCACCGGCATCCGATCGCCCGACATCTTCTTCCTCACTCTGAGAGCTCTGCAGGAGGAGAGAAGAGAGCACGACGAGAAGTTTGATCTGCTGTTTGTGTTTTTAA
The DNA here is from genome assembly GCF_008729295.1 of Plectropomus leopardus. Lineage (NCBI taxonomy): Eukaryota > Metazoa > Chordata > Actinopteri > Perciformes > Serranidae > Plectropomus > Plectropomus leopardus. Next base: position 2,809,778 of record NC_056477.1, on the reverse strand, counting down.
CTCAATACCGAACATCTGTGATAAATACACTTTGTGAAAAAGTGTCAGAAAAACAAAAATTTTAAAATTGATTTTTAAAAATTTTTTAAACGTAGTGCACCATTCTGGGTCAGGTTGGGGAGAGAAGGAACAAAAACGGTTTTATTTTCCAGCATCTTTCCAACAGCTGAACCTTCTGAGACAAATGTTATCTTTGAAATAAAAATAACTAACTGACACAAAAGACTCGAATGCAAAAGTCTGTAATGTGAAACAAAAACACACTGCCTGTGTGTGTGTGTGTGTGTGTGTGTGTGTGTGTGTGTTTTTCATTCTTACTTGAGCAGTTTGATGTTGCACATGATGAGCTCCTTCCAGTTGACGAAGATCATGGCGACCTCCTTCTCCGTCAGCAGCTCGCACTCCAACAGAGGTTTGTGAAAAATCTGAACACACACACACACACACACACACACACACACACACACACACACACACACACACGCACAGAAAAGTTACTACGGATTTCACCAATAGTGAGAAAAACCAGCAATTAGTACATTTTTCTTTTTCTTTTAAATTAATCTGCTGAGTTTTATACGCATTAATAAAGTCAGCATTAGTCAAATCAAGTGTGCAGGCAATGAGCAACTTACCAAGACATTTTGTGAAAATTTGCAAGATATTTTCTGAATTTAGAAAACTATTTTAAAAAACCATGATTCCAGTTATCATAACTAGATATTTAAAAATACATAACAGAATTCATATTACTCTTTAAGTACTCTTTCAGGTAATCTCCTTTAGCATGTTTCATTTTATTTTATTTTCCTTTTCTTGTTTGGCTAATTTTTTTTTTTCAACTAACTTCTTAATTTTTGGGGGTAATTTCTTCCAAAGCTTTCCATTGCCTTCTTCCCGTGTTTTTAAAAGAAATTATGCCAATTTGCTCAAGTTTAAAACAATCAAATTGCAGTACAAATTAAATTAAATGGCACAGAAATAGTAAATAAGGCACAAAACAATAAATGGCAATAGAAGAATACAAGAAAATATCATAATATATTTTGTGCATACATCAAAAACAGAAACAAAATAAAACTTGTAATATCAATTCAGACAAAAATAAAGATTATACCAAACTAAAATATGAAATCAAGACTTAAAAAAAAACATGTCCGTTTTGAGTTTTGTCTTAATGTGTCAATGGCAGTGTCAAAAGCTTTAGCAAAATATAGAAAAGAAAATGTTTTAGGCTGATTTTCAGTCTCCACTTTGACCATTTAAATGCCACAAAACTAAAAGTATTTATTGTTTCCTGGTCATCTTGTATCTGTAGATGAAACTCAGCATAGAGCATCCTATAACTATAAAACTTCTAATTGACATCCATCAAAACTGGTAAATATTTTGTGTTTTATGAAGTGTTTTGACTACAGAAGCTGTGAAGACTGCGTTTACCTCTGTGACGAGCTGCAGGTCGTTGACGTAGTTCTCCTCGGTGACGATCAGCTCGTGGATGTATCCCTGCCTCTTCCTCTCCATGGGGCTCAGCATGTCCAGCAGGTGCAGGTCGGCGCACCCTGAAATACAAACGGCCGCAGTCGCTAAACGTTCTGACACGTGGAAGGAGTAAAAAAAAGGCAAAAGAAAAACACATAATACCACCAACATTACCACAAAATACATACCTGAGATCAACAAACAGGCAGTGAAACACTCTGGAGGAACGTTTGAGTCGAAAGTCTGTCATGTGAGTCAGTGTGCATGAATCTGTGTGTTTGAGTCATTCACTTGTCAAAAATCTGTGTGTATGTGTGTAAAGATTAAAGACAAATGGCTATTAAAAGTTTGGATTTATGGCAGCAGTTATTTTCTGCTAAGAAAGCTTCCTAATCGGGCTTCTGTTCTGACTGTAGAGAGCAGAAACCGTCTGGATATTAGCGTATATCACACTCACCAACAGTGTGGTAATTATGAGGATATTCATGACTTTTGTTACCTAAAATTGTTTTCAGCAGGGGTGTCTGGTGGCTCAGTGGATAGAGCGGTGCCCCGTGTACAGAGGCTGTGAGCCGCAGCGGCCGCAGGTTTGACTCACACTGTCCTGTCAAGAAAGGCAATAAAAGCCCGAATAATGTAATCTAAAAAAATAAATAAATAAATAAAATAAAACTGATTTAAGATGATTGCAAAAAAGTAAAAAAAAAAATGTTATTGAGTAGCTTCCAAAATATTTAGCTTTCTTTGTGTTCTGTCCTTACGGACAAAAGTTGAAATTAAGAAAGATCTATTTTTTTCTTATCATTTTCTTTTTTTTATTTAAATCACCAAAAAATATCTTGAAATATTTTTCTGAATAAGATAGACTAATAAATCTTAATTTTGAGTTTTCAGGAAGAAAACAAAAGAGATTATAGTCCCGTCAACTTTTGCAGAAAAACAAGATTTTTTTTTTTTTTTTTTTTAAATTTTCGCATTATGCTTCCGTACAGCCGATATATATTTTTGCTTCTAAAATTGAAATTTTTATATTTCAGCTGAAAACAACTGCAGATGCCTTATATAGTTGATCAAACTAGTAACTAATGCAGCTTCAGGTAATATTACTCACTAATAACACACTCGGGACATCATTTTTTCTCTCTTTTAATGTTACTCTGTAATGTTTAATGTAACAGACTTATGACTGTAAACGTCAGCGCTTTATCTTTTCGTTTAATCAGAAGCTTCCTCAAGCTTAAAGCAGTTTCTTTGTACATAAGAAGTCTGAGTAACTTCATGTGTGTGAAACAGTGACGACGCCATCGACTTGAGTCTGTCTCAGAGCATTTAATCATCAGGACCAGTCAGATTAACCGCTTCATCAAATCTCCACCAATAAAACGACCAACGCTACGCTAACATTCTGTACATTTTCATTCACGCGTTCATTCAAGTATCCTTTACGTTCGTCTGCGTATCCGTCCGACCATTCGTAACATTCATGCTTTATTTTCACTCACTGGCTCATTCACTGACACTGAGTGCAGTCTAATTACATTTGGCCGTGAATCCATTCGTCCATTCATCAGAGTTGCTATTTATAATCCACACGAAGCATCAACCGTTACCATTCATTAGATTAACTATAGATCATACAGAGCTTTGATTTATTTATTTGTAATAAACCAGATTAGACCAGAGCTGTGCGTCACAGCAGAGTGTTCTGTTAAAAATGGTAAAAGACTTAAATGTTAAAATCCTGCACCATAAATTCACTCTATAAATGCAGACTGTGTGTAGCTTCCACCTGCAGCACCGCGAGTCCCCGAAATGATTTAAAGTTAATGCGAACAGGGACAAAAACTGCTGCGGATGGGACAGTTAGCACGTCGAAACAGGCTTTGTTGGGATAATATCGCCCCGGCTGGCGTGGAGCACGGCTCTGGTCGAACTGGGTCTTTGTTCTAAACTAAAATACTCACTCTGACTGGGAGAAGTCTCGACCATCGGTCACAAAACTGATCTGAGGATCTGTTAAACAGTGAGGACCCAAAACAATCCAAAATTTGTAGGGGTGGGGGAAAAAATCGAAATACGATAGCGTATTTTGGGTGGATACATTCAAGATTTCCACACATTGTTATGGACAAAATTTCAAAACTTTTACACGACTTTTCAAGGACCCATTTTACTTTTTTTTGCACCATTTGCCCTGAGTTTTTCACACTACATGATTCCAACTTTCTTCACGTACACGAAGAGAGAAAATGAGGAAACACACCAGAAGATTGACGCATGTTTAGCTCAAATACGTTATCAGCTTCAGAAAATAAAGGTGTTGTTAAGTTGCATTTCATGGAAGATATCCACTAAAAAATACTGTAACAGTTTAATTACACAAAACATAATTCCAACATTTTTGATAATTTTTACTATTTCAGTGACTTTGCCCAGGCATGGACATTGTGATTATGAAATTCCATGACTTTTCCAGGTTGTTCCATGACTGTGGGATCCCAAATATTGCATTGATATGTTTATGCCAACGATCAGTTTTTTAATTTATTTTTATCATATGAATTAGTAGTAATGCAAATACAAATTAAAATAAGATCAACTTTTTTTTCAGTTGATACATTTTTCTGTGATAAAAATGATTAATATTTATCTAATTAGATAAAACAGATGTTTGCAATGTTTTCCTGTTTCTGAACATAATTTGTAGTTGAAGTAAGTAATAAATTGTGATTTCTATTTTATTGAATTTACAGGGCGTATCAAAAAACCTTTAAAATCGCTGTAATATCACGTCGCAATTTTAGTTCTGTGATAACATGGTATTTTGGGGCTTCTGCTGATTCCCACCCCGACAGATTTGGCCTTCACTTTAACAACCGATGGTCTTTGACTCATCACCCAATCAGAGTCCTCCAATACTGACACCGAGGAGCCAATGGGATCCAAGCAGGTTAATAATAATATAATAATAATAACAACTCTATTGCTTGTTGTATAAAAAGTTGCGTAGTTCAATAATCATTTGCTGTTTCTGTTTCTGCGGGTAAACATTAAAAATCACAATACTGTCATCTGGATAAACAAAAACAAAACAATACAAATCTGATATGGCAACCACTATAACACTAGTCTGTTGCTATGGGAACAAATAGACGGGCGGCTATGTTGCTGGGGGGAAATGCAGAAGATATACTGGGGGTGATTTCTGTCAGTTTGTCCGTCACTGTCCCTCCACAAAGCCCTCGTGAATCAGTGATATGATACAAGATAAAATATGACATAAGATGCTTTAAGGACTCGGAGCAGCGCTGTAAAGCTTATGACATTTAGTGGGATCAAACTGTGCTGAGATGATTTTAAGATTTCACAGGTTTCCTCCCTAACATCTAGTAGGGGTGAAATGATTGTGCGCGGTGTGATACAGTAGGTTTTGCAGTGCAGGGGGAAGCAAACATGAAATCAGGTTTTTGTGTGTGTGTGTGTGTGTGTGTGCATGAAGTTGGAGCTAAAAGCTTTAAAAAAAAAAAAAAAGGTGCATCACAGTTTGGGAAATTCAAGGAGGTAAAGCTCAAACGACTTCAAAAATAGTTTGTGAAATTGAGCCACAACTAAAAACGGCTGAGCTATTTAGAGGAAAAGTTTGCCATTTTGGGAAATAATCGCTTTCTCTGAGTGTGAAATGAGAAAATCAAAATGTACATCTGTGCATTCAAAAAATAAAATAAAATGAACACTGCTAAAGTTCACAAGTTAACATGTTGGATTTTGTTTCATACATGCACAAATGAAAACGTAAAGTTTTAGATTTGCATGAAGTTATATTCTGGCTTTGGAGGAGCTTTAGGTTTATTTTGAGCCGCGGTCAACATTTCCAAAGTTTTGTGCTAAATTCAGCTAATCACCGCCTCGCTCTAGATTCAAATTTAACAGACATGAGAACAGCGCTGCAACGACTAGTCAATTAATCGATTAGTTAACTGATAGAAAATGAACTGGCAGCTATCTGAGCATTAAATCACTGTTTTAGCCAAAACATTTTCTGGTTTCATGCTTCTTAAATGTGAGAATTTGAAGCCCGTCTTTGTTGTTCGTGATAATACATTTAATTGCTTTGGGTTTTTGGACAGTTAGTGGGATAAACAGACCATTTTAAGATGTAACTGGCTACTGGGAAATTGCCTGTTTTACTATTTTCTGACATTATATTGACAAAATGATTGTTTTTGTTTAAGTCTCTCACAGAAATCCACTTCTGTCAGAAAGCATACTCTGATTTTAGAGGAGCTGTCTGTCTATTTTATTGCCATCTTATTGGTTTAATTTTGAATTTTAGCCTTATTTTATTTTATTTTTTAATTGATGACACTTTATTTCATTCGCCCTCGTCTTTTTAATGTATTTAGTTATATTGTAAAGCACTTTGTGAGTGTGTTTTAAAAGCTGCTATACAAAGTTTATTACTACTTTTATTTGAAAAAATAATGGACAGAATAACTGCGAATAAAAATAATTCTTAGTTTTAGCCCTACAAGAGAGCGTTATTGATTTTCTCATTCAAACGCTCATCAAGAAAGCAAACGAGGACATTTCCCAAAATGTCCCACGATTCCTTTAACTGGAATGATTCAAAGATGAGACGACGGACGTGAGCGAGTTATTATTGTTTTTTTGACAAATCGTTCCACCCCTACACATTTAGTACCAAATCTGCCTGCGTCCGTCATCCTGGTCTCGCCCTCAACAGTGTGACAGCGTCTCATCATCACCATCATAGCAACAGACGAAACAATAAACATGTAAACAAAACCAACAGAACATAGAAACGGATCAGTTAAAGTTAATACATATTCAGAATGTTAAACTACAACGGATAAAAACCATTATCTCTGTGTCTGAGTGTGTGTGTGTGTGTGTGTGTGTGTGTGTGTGTGTGTGTGTGTGTGCGCAATATGTTCACACTGTTCCAGGTCATACTCCAAACTCTCTGTACCATGTTTGTGTGTGCGTGTAATTTGGTTAGCTCGTATGCTAAGCAGTTACAAGCATGGCTTTCCATTTATAGCCCTGAGCTACACGGGCTGAGTCCCATTCCAGCTGCTCACTCCCTTCTATGCCTCCTTTCCTAGCGGAGAAAGAGAGGAGGAAGAAGTGGATAAACGATAGAAGGGAGCGGCATCCTGGGTTGAAACTTAGCACTCAGCCGCTGTGGGACGTGTCTCAATACTGCCTCGTTTCCTCTCCTCTCCCATTACTTCATCTCCTTTTTTTTACGCAAAAAAAAAGAAGGAAGAAGGAGTCTTTGGCATTGAGGAGAGGAGAGGTGAAGACTTTAACATTGAGACTTGTCCTCCAGCAGATAGTGGGTCTTTCTGTGAAGCTGTGGGAAGGGAGGGGTTAGTGAGGAGACTGGGGTCGAGCCAGCGCTTTTGACTGACAGGTGAATGAAGCTGCTGAACCAATGGGAGCGAGGTTAAAGAAATAGGAGGGAAAAAAAAGGGAACGGGGTATGAGCTGAGCTACCGATTCTAATGACAGAATCTCCCATAAAGCCACAAAATGACCCACTATCCACTGTACCACGCTACGATAGGGCTGTGCATGGACGTGTGTTGATGTGTGTGTGTGTGTGTAAGTGTGTGTGTGTGTGTGTGTGTGTACAGTCACTGTGACCCAGTCAGAAACATGTTCATCAGTCCAATCTGGGAGAAAGGAGCTCAATAGTCTCATCTCCTCTCCTCCTTTAAACACCCTTTGAAAGAGAAAGAGAAGAAGAGGAGGAGGAGGGGAGGATGGAGGAGGAGAAGAAAAGTCGGAGAGGAGAGTGACTATTGATCCCCCTCCTGTGCTGTTTGGAGCCAGAGCCTTAGATAAACAGAGTTTGGCCAAGTCCAGTCAGAGCCATGCATAGACAGAGTTCTCGCCACCACTGGGCGTTTTAACGTTACAGTCTGTCTGTCTGTCTCTCTCTCTCTGGCTTCTATTGGTGGAGAGTCGCCATTTCCGGGTCATGTGACCTCTTGCTGCTGTCCCATTGGTTGAGTGGCCTAGTGGGCGTGGCCTAGTGGGTCTCTTTGAGGGCTTTGAGGAGAGGGGGGTTCTGGGTAATGATATGATCCTAGAGAGAGGACGACAACAACAACATCAACAAAAACAACTAAACAAAACAACAACAACAACAACAACAACAACAACAACCAATCGGGTGCTAGGTGGGTGGAGCGTGCAGCAAGACAGAGAGTGTGGAGGTGTGCGCTAACTAGCATAGAAGTAGAGGATCTAGAGCGAGCGGCGCAGCAGCAAGCAGCCAGACGGAGAGATTTGCAGAGAATTAAAGAGTTAACTAACGTATGAATTTTGAGCAGCCTGTGTTCGCTCGATAATTCATGCTGCATTTCCACTGCATGGTGCGGAACAGCTCCACGCACTTGGACTTGCTCTTTTTTGGTTTTCCATTGTCAAAAGTTGTGAATAGTACCGTGTACGCGGTTCCTTTTTTTTTGGTACCAAGTCAGTTGGGTTTCTAAGTGAGCTGAGCTGAAAACTAGGGTGGAGTGGCGGCCTTTAGCTCAGCGAGTAGAATGTCCACCCCATGTAGTCTAAGGACATGTCCATACGGAGACGAGTTTAGGTGTATACGCAAAAGTTTTTTCACATGGAACCGGCGTTTTGGGAGTCCAAATCCACTAATTTTTGAAACCGGGTCCCAGAGTAAACAAATCTGAGGACGTCACCCTTGGGTTTCCGTGTTACAACCCATAATCGTCTTCCCTGAACCGATGACACCATAGCCCCACCTCTCCCTTTACCCGCACGCGCTAATCCCGCCGCCGCCAACAACAACAACAACAACAACAACGGCGAATTACAGTGTTGCGTTTGTGCTGCAGAAGCTTCTGAGCGTGATATGGCTTTTACAGCAGAATCTTCTGCTCCACACAAATGTCTCCTTTCTAGCTCGACTCGTATTCTCCGCCATCTCCTTCTTTGTGTGTTTATTTCCATCGCACAAGTTTTATGTGCATGCTCCATGTCTTATTCTCTGTTTTTGGTGTATTTCTATGACAGTGTTACAGCGCCACTTACAGGCCTGGCATGTATACTACAGCGTTTTCAGTGGTTTTGTGTGGACACACACATTTCTTGAGGTGATTCTGTGTTTACGTAAAACTTTTTTAAAATGAAAAAGACACAGACCGGTTCCGTCTCCGTGTGGACATGACCTACGTTCTTTGCAGCGGCCTATGCTTGAGTGCAAGCTGTGGCCCTTTTTCTGCATATCATCCCCACTCGCTCTCCCTTGGGGTGAGGAAGGAAAAAAACATTTAAAAAATAAAATAATAATAAAAAATCCACTCTCTGCTTAGTCTTCTGTTTTTTTTGTGTTTATTGGCGGTTGGCAAACCAGCTTAGAGGTGCATTATCAACACCAAGTAGACTGGAGTTAATACACTCTTCAGGCCAACGTATAGTATCTGTGTGGACGTGTGGGTCTGCGCCCGTCTGTTTGACTTAAATCTTGTCCTCCACATGTATGTGGCGGTCTGCTCAGACTCTATGCGGACGTCTGCGTGCAGCCCATTTTTTCTGAGCGCACAGACTGTAGGCTTAATAAACACGTCGACTGTGCACGCTCTAACCTCTCGTTCCAAACTTCAGTCGGGTCCAAAACTCTGCATTAGTTGGATATTAAACGGACATTTAGTCCAGCCAGGCATCATCGTTTAGTTTCACTTTTGCAATAGAAGGACCTTCAAGCTCTCCTGTTTACTACCAGGGGCTGACACGGACCGGCAACTGTACTATAAATGGATCTGCGTCCATGTGACCGCAGCAGTCTGCTGATGTTCAATGCAGACAGTATGACCGAGCCTTCATTCATGGACTCTCTGTCTCATGTTTCACTCACGAGCAGCAGCTGAGTCAAGAGAGGAATCTGTTGGTAAAATTCAGTATTTTGGTCCTCTCTGGGGTTTCGTTTATCCAAAACCAGTTTGAAAATGTATTTTTTTTTAATTGATTAAAGTGGTCCATGACCCATCAAAGAAAGGAAATCAAATCCTAATAACTGCATCAAACACTTCTCGACCATTTAAATTATGTTTCTTTAATAAGTTTAATTAAGTTTAATTTTTTTGGTTTCTTATGCCTGGCTAATGTGACTGAACTCAGTGTCACAATATTTATAGGAATATTTTTATTTTAACAAAGGATATGTTTTCAATTTTTTAAAACTTTTTTCTTTACAAGTTCTTAACGTTAGATATTTTTTTGTGTGTGTGTGTGTGTGTTAGCATACTGCTAGCCCTAGCTTTAGTGCTGACATCTTTTGTATATTGTAAATAGCATAAACACTTAAATTACAGCAAGAAACTGTAGAAGTGAAACATAATTTTTTTTTCTTCAGTTTTTGTTTATTTCAGGGAGTCAGGCCGAGTCTTTTTGTTTGCCTCTTTTGTTTTTGAGGGATTAGGCCAAACTCTTTATTATTTTGGCCTTTGGTTCACCCAGAATTCAAAGTTTCATTCTTTGTACGTAACATTAATTTTTAATGTGTTTAACAATATGATTGATTGATTTCTTTTATTTTCATATCATGCACACAAATTGCAAATTGCAGTTGCAGCAGTCAAGTAATTCCTTAATTGTTGTTTACTGTTTGTACTGTAATTAATAAAGTGTTTACTGTTTTCATTTACTTTTAATCTCAGTTACAATCCTCAAGCTGCATTGCCTCCCTAAACACACCCCTTGTTCATAGTTTTATCATTTTTATTATTATAAAGAGGCACATTTTGGCTCAGTGGTGCCAAAAATACCCACAAATTCAACTAGTCAAAGCGCTGCGTTCAGTCCATGTTCAGCGACAGTGGCTCTTTGCTCAGCTCTAGAAACTCTAAGTCTATGGTGGATCATGCTGAGGGGACACATGCAGGGAGAGGGGAAACACTTTTACACGGATGCGCGCAAATATACACACACATGCATGCACATACACACCACACAAACACACACAAACACCACCCAGAGGTGTTGCATGACTGGGAGGTTATCAAAGAGGCCCAAAGGAGTGTCAAGGTGAAAGGTCAAAAGGTCAAACCAATCCAGGGTCAAACACTGAGAGAGGGACAGCATCTCCACACCTGGCTCTGGGGTGTGTGTGTGTGTGTGTGTGTGTGTGTGAGAGAGGGAGAGAGAGTGTTTGTGTAAGTGTGACTGTGTGTGAGTGTTACACTACTTTCATTGAGAGTATGTTAATATGTTAATTTTAGTCTGGTGTGTGTGATTCACGGGAGTCGATGTGTGTGTGTTGTACTCACACTGCGTGCTCGGGTCGGTATCCGTGGTGAGTTTGACGTAGTTGCTAGGAAACAGACCCTCCCTCCCGTTGAGCTCTCCCTTCCACCAATCACAGTCGTCCTTGTTGAGCACCGTGATCACCTGACCCTTCTGGAAGGCCAGCTCGTCGTCGTTTTGGGCCACGTAGTCGTACATGCCGATCACCTGACACACAGCTTCACACAGACGTGACAGACACAATGTCAACATTTTCAGCTTCGAGGTCACGTGACAGTCACACAGACAATGCCACATTTTAATATAAAACCATAGTTTTCTAGTTACGAGATATCTACAGACACCACATATAAACACAGATAATATAGATGTAGTAACTCTACAACAAATAACACAAAGTCAAACAATCCCAGTGTAATTCTGTCCAATTACCGCAACTTTTCTGCAGATTTATCCAACAACAGTAATTTACCATGAGTTTCAACAATCACGGCTGTCCTCGTATGACATCACCAAATTCACCTCCTTGTTTGCGGTTGTGAAGAGGCAGACGTGTGCAACACAAACGTCTAACCACGTCTTGTGGTGGAACACAAACAACACTGATTTACAAACACTTTTCTAGCTGCAGTGAAATCTGGCATTTTTGGGTAAAAATAACAAACGCTGGCAAAACCTTGAAGGGACTGCTATTAAAGTTTAATATGTACGTCATAAGGGCCAGACAATGATTGTATGTTCTCTCATTGAAGTAACATCCACTGTACTAGTTTTAGTGACTCAAAGTAACTTAAACTCTCTAAAACACAGTACATATTAGATATTTTTATTCATTATTTATGGACCACAACTTTCTAAAGAACTGCTTTCCCTTCAGCTGTTATTAACACAGTTATGTTTATATTACATATTATCCAGTCATTCAGTGTCCCAGTATAGTGTGAACACAAAGACTTTAAGGTATTGTATTGCATGTGTATTTATTTGTGAGTGTACCTGTGCTGGCAGGAGCCAGTTTAGGAGGGGTGGGCTCTGTGGGCGTCGTCTTGCTGGTGCTGGGACTGAGCAGCTTCACATAGTTGGCTGGAAACCAACCTATCTGGCGCTTTTTCCCCCGGGCCTGAACCAATCAGACAAGTGACTTAGACTTGCAATATAGAGGTAAATATACGCCAGATAATCCAAAGCCAAATGCAGTTTAATGACTAAAATGTATATTAACAAATTTAGGTAGATGGCTTTTTTCTGTGCCATGTCCTTTCTTTTCATGTAAGGTTAGCTCAGTGAACGTTTCTTTGCGTGTATTAGAGTTTGAGCGTGAGTACCTGGAGCTCCCCTTCCCACCAGCCCCCTGGGTTCTTCTTTCTGATGAGGATGAGCTGACCCGGAGCTAACGTCAGCTGCTCTGCTCCTGTGGCACTGTAAGGGGCGATCACCTGAGCGATCTCTGATGGAAAAAAAATTTCAAAGAGGATGATGTTAGTCAGCCAGGTTCAGTATCTCTTTAATTTTGAAATGCCAAAGGTAAAAACGTGAATTAAATCTTAATGTCAAAACTAAAACAGCTATTGGCTTTATCTTAAAGATTTATATCTGACAGAAACAAGATGGTATCATCTGCAAAAAGGGTAACTGAGAGCTAACCTGGTTTCTTTCCAAGGCTGCCCGTCTTCCCTGCTGGTCCCAAAGCCTGAAGACAAAATTTAAACAAAAATCATTACAAATATTTCCCTTCCTGTGTAAAAATGTCAAAGACAAACCCGCGGTATTGGTTCGTCCTCATATATTCTGAGCGAGCTCTCACCTCTGACGCCGAGTCTCGTGGTTTGACATAATTGGAAGGGAAGACTCCGGTCTTTCCCCCGACCATGCCCGTCCACCAGTCACCTTCTTTCCTGGTCACCATGACGATATCTCCTTGCTGGAAACTCAGGTCGCCCTGTTCACTGCTCTCGTAGGTGTACATGGCCACATACTCTGTTCACATGATGAGGACACATGGAGTCAATGACAATTATCAAACTGGCTTTTCCTTTTTTTAAAAAAATCTTTATTCACATGTTTGTGTGTGTTACCTTCTCCAGACTCGGAGGGTTTTGTCGGGGAAGGGGAGGGACGTTTTCCATTGGGTGGGCTTTCTGATACTCCAGATTCACTGGAAGAGACAAGGAAAATAAAATCTTTCATTTCTTTAATAAATGTCACTTTTTTTTTTTAAATCACAAAAAAATATTTGATATAAAGAGCCAAATTTGCCTTTAAAAACAAATTTATCAAGTACTGTTACACTTCAATATAATATCATCATATAAGAGTCTACATTCAACTTCTTTAAAAAGTGATTTTTCCACTCTACATTAAACACACTGAGTCACAGCAAAAGTCATTCATAAATTCTAAGTTGCTGCAACATTTTAACCCACCTGGTGTTTTTGCTGCGTGTTGTGGCACCAGGCGGGGGCGTCATGGTGGCAGAGATGAGCTTGACGTAACTTTTGGGGAACCAGCCTCTCTGTCCGGTCTGCAGTTCACCTAACCACCACATGTCCTGCTGCTCCAACACTGTTATTATCTGCATCAACAATAACAACATTATTATTAGTTCTAAAAAAAGATCCAACTCAGAAAAAAAGTTGCAGACTATGAGTCAATAACTCAGAGTGAAATGTATAGTTTCCATACGGGCGAATGCTCATCTACCTCATTTTTGTTGAAGTTGAGGTGGTTGTCCTTCTTCGCTCTCCAGGGATACAACGCCTGAGCCTGAAGACCCTCGACCTTCTCCCCCTGACAAACAGATGTTAAAACACAGCAGCAAATCATTGAAACATTTATCCTAATAAGGTCCAGGGTTTAACATAGAGTTTCGCCGTGTTCCTACCTGTCCCAGCACAGGAGAAGGAGACGAGCCCGTCGTCATCGTAGCAGGTGTGAAGGCGGAGCGCTGTCGTAGCTGCGCTGAGGGAACACTGAGCGAAGGATTCTGACTGGTTGAAGAGGTCGGCCATGCGTCCCATCCCTCGCTGTCTGATTGACTGGCTGTGTTGGACGGCCAACTGGGAATATAAGCACACAGGCGACCCGTGCATTAGAGGAGCACCACAGGTGTGTGGTTGAGTTTTATGTGTTTAAAATGGACACATGGAGCCTAAAATGGTAACAGAGCTGTCAATATATCAACCAGCAGGAGTGCATGAATGTTTTTTCTTGATACTGTTAATATTTCAAATCTTTTGGCAGTAAAATTTAAAGACACAAGCAGGACTCACGTGGTGCTGAAGTCGGCCCAGTTACTGTTGGCGGAGGACGTGGAGGAGGAGGTGTGTCCGGGTGCTGGGGGAGGCGTGGACATTGGCTGCTGGGCTGAGGTGGGTGTGGCTGAGGCTGTGGCGCGCAGGCTGATCGGTGCTTCACTGTCGGGTATCCGTTCGGCGTAATTGGCTGGAAACCAACCGGTGCGACCCCTGAGCTCTCCTCCCAGCCAGCCGGGTTCACCTGTTTGGGATTCATCCACCTGTGAGAGCAGAGAGGCGGGATTAAGGTAACGCTGATGCGTGTAAGCACACAGGGGCTGTATTCAAAACTGCATACTAATTTACTGCATACTATGTATTAAACTACGTAGAAAGATATTTGATTGCTGTGTGTCATTCCCAGGTCGCCAGATATTGACGTTTTAGGTCGGTAGTTGAACCAAACCACCAACTAATGAGGCTGCTAATGAGACTCAACTATCAAGTACCTCTCCAAAATTAAATACAGCACTTCTAAGGCTTAAGTATGCCATTACCAGCAGATTATTCACACTGAAGTACTCTCAAGTAATGCATCTTCTCTGCATCACATGACTGTATTCACCAGGACGTTACCTGTCTGAGCTGCCGTTTAATTAAAATTGTTCATCCTAAATGTAAATCAGCACCACTCAATTTAATATTTTCCAGTATAATACTAACAATGACTTAAAATTACACAATATTTTAGTGTAAATGTTTTGAAACCTAAGCAAAGTGGTTTGATTTCTTCAAAAACCTGAATGTGCAAGTGACACGGAAATTAATTGTTTTATTATTATCTTCTAATGATTTTTCTCTCTCTGGACAACTTTTCAGGTCATTTTCTTTCACTAATTTATTGCAGTTTTGTGACATTTCTTACCAAGTTGCTCATTGCCTTTTTAGCCATTTTTAAAAAATAAATAAAACCAATCTGCTCAGGTTTCAAAGGTTTAAATATCTGTGAAAGGTGCATGAAAGCAGCATAAGAAAGTTTTTTTCTCTCTTTTTTTAATTTTTTTTTTCCAGGTCTCAGAGGGTTAAATATGTTTTCTGCAGTACATTATAACTGTGGGCTCCTGAGCCTTTCCTCTGAACAGTACCTTCACATCACCTTACTTTATTGAATGGTTAATTTTTAAAAAGTCTGCCTCACATTTCTCATGTGCACAAAATCCAAATCTTATGAAGTCTGAACACACTGTATGTTTAATTTTGCATCATACTTAGTATGCAATTTCAAACAGAGCCAGGGAAATGAATCAACAGAAGTGTGTGTGCATGTGTTTGTTCGGATTAATGGCAGAGCAGAGCGACTGTGTCAACGACAACAATGGCCACAATAATTTCAAAAAAAAAAAAAAGAATAACTTAGTGATTTTTAGTGAATAATCAAGTGAGACAAGTGTTATATAAACTTGATAACTTGACCTTTATTAATGGTTTATGATGCGCTCTGACACCCATTTCTATCATAACAGCAAGGCTCTTATAATAAACAAGGACCTTGTGATTTTTTGCATCTTTTTTCTGCACTTTTGCTATTTTTTATAGTGATTTTTATTTAAAAATTTTAAATAGTTTTGTAATTAATTTGACCTTTTTTATCTTACCTCTTTATTCTTTTATTGTAAGTCTGTATCCTTGATTATGTTTTTGTATTTCATTGCTCTGTAAAGCATTCTGAATTTCCCTGTTGTATGAAAGCGTTATACAAACAAAGCTGCCTTGCCTTTTAAATTACCTTTCTAACTCAATAATTCTACATAACCTTGTGATAAAATCTGTGGCTGTCCTCTTTACAACAAAAGCCCGACAAAGTCTGTTTATGGAGACATTTAAGGTAATAAAATACATTTTGGTAGCCTGCGGTGAAGTAGCGTTTACTTTTTCAGGGAGGTCCAATTGTGAAGTGTAGCACCGCGTAGCTTTACACTCACAGTTAAGCACATTCATGACTCCACATTAACCGTGAAAACAAATCAACATTTACAGACCTGATTAGAATGATTTGATTAAAAAAAAAGAAAAGCAGATACATTCATCCACTGGCAAATGAATGAACATGTAGATGACATGAGATGCACCAATGACAGCAAATGAAAGCTGGCTTGTGATTGGATGCACAACACTGGGCAGGGGCAAGAACTTACCCATTCCCCCTTCACCTTCAGTTTGCACAGCAGAGGAGAGAGGAAGCAGTTAATATACACACACTCACACTCACTCACACTCACACTCACACACCTCAAAGACCACAGAAACACACTTCAGAGAGGGTAGAGTCAAAGAGAAAAACAAACACAAAATACAAAACGCAATAAAATATCTACTCACACAACTTGTATAGACATGTATAACTCTGTGTATGTGGATGCTTGGATTTATGTGCTTTGTACCCAAAATTCTTTTAATTTTAATTTTCTTTTATTCTTTGAACTTGTTGTGCACACATCTTCTTCAGTTAAACTACCACAGTGGCATGTGCAGACTGTCACATGACTGAAGTCTGCACCATCACCCATGTGTTTACCTGTTTTTGTAGCAAGGTGAATGGCTGATGGATGCCAGTGTATGGGTGCATACTACATACCATGATTACGTCTCCGGGAGCGATGCTGATCTCATCGTGGCTGCGAGCATCGAATGGATAAAGAGCTCTGTAGTAGACCACCTTCACTGGCTGCTGCTGGTCGAAGCTGCTGACTGGAGCCTTCTGGTCAAACAGACTGGGGACCGGAGTTTTGTCCACTGTCAATAAACAGAGAGAGAGTCCACCATTACTGTCTGCTGTTGGTCAAACTCCCAAAACAACAATGTAAAGCTGGCTGATATTTTGTATAATTTCAAAGCTGATTTGTGATTGTTTGTGTAGTTATTCTTATTTTACAAATGTAAATTGTAGTATTCTTTTGTTGAAAGGTTTGTTGTAAATGGAGTCTAGCTTGAGGATTTATATCCTGTGCCATATTTTTTTAATTAAATTTCATTAAAATAAATGTTGTTACTGGTGGGATGTAACTCATTACATTTACTCAAGTACTACACTTCACTTCACTTTTATCACACTTGTACTTTAGGTGGATGTGTCCACTTTCTGCTACTTTTTTTCCTACATATTTTTTGAAGCAAATATTCTATTTTTTATTAAACTAGATATACTTAATACTTCATACATTTAAAAACATGACATGATGCAGTACTATGCTACTACTCTACCAAGTAGTCTACAAAATATCTAAAATTGGCTCCACATTAATGAACTACAACATTAAAATGCTCTTAAATGTGTTAATTCATGATAA
The DNA here is from genome assembly GCF_008729295.1 of Plectropomus leopardus. Lineage (NCBI taxonomy): Eukaryota > Metazoa > Chordata > Actinopteri > Perciformes > Serranidae > Plectropomus > Plectropomus leopardus. The sequence goes on along the minus strand of NC_056477.1, from coordinate 2,792,422 downwards.
ACACATAACATAATAACCTGCAATAACATAACACTCTAAAAAGAGCAATTCTACATAATAACTACATTGATTTTTTACTGACTTTAATTACAGTTTGATGATAATATTTTTGTACTTCAGTAACATTATGAGTTCAGGACTTGACTGTGATATTCCTTCTTTTACTAAAGTAACAAATCTGAGTACTTCTTCCACCCTTGCATATAGTTTATGGTGAAGCAAATCTTGGATTTATATCTAAAACCTCATAGTTTCTTACTGAAAGGAAATAATGCAACTTATTTTCAAGATGTACCCGTGTAAAAAAATTTTTAAAAAATAAATAGAATAGAGTTCAGTAAGTTTAGAGGAAAGTTTGCCGGAGTTTTATTGTCCTTTAAGGATTACAATAAATCAAAGCACCTGTCCTAAGAAACGGTGCAGAAACTTTATGTTTTAAAATATGACCCTTGCCTCTAAATGTGTTGAAACCCGTTTAAACTCTGCAAGAAACTCTGAGATTAAGTGACGATGCCACTTAGGTACGATAATTTAGCTCCATGTAAATCCTGTTACCATCACACATCCATCTCTGCTTTTTAAATCTTATTTTGTCGTGTCTGCTCTCTTTCACGCATGCATTCACTCTAGCAGCCGTAACACACCTGTTGTAGCCCAGGGGTCGGCCGGCTGGCTGAACAGCTTGTTCAGTTTCTCCTGCATGTCCTTCTTGCCTCTCCCCTCGTCCTCCTTCTCCTCTGCTGCTCCTGCTCCCTTCTTCCCCTCTTCCTCCTCCTCCTCCGGCCCTTTCCTCTTCCTCTCCTCCTCTTCCTGAGTCACTCTGTTTAGCCAGGCGTGGGGTGCGGAGATGGAGGAGGGGCTAGGAGCGTTGGGGGCAGAGCTTGCGGCTTCATCCCTCCAGGCCACGCCCTCCTCTGATGACAACCTGATGAGAGGGAGAAAAAAAATTAAACAAATAATCAGAGAAACCTTAATTTTTTTATTTAAAAAGTGTATTTAACTATTGTAATAGCCTGGATATAACTTCTCTTTCATACCTGCTGTCCTGTAGTTCAGCAGACTTCCTCTCGACTGGGGTGTGTATGTGAGGGTGTGTGTGTGTCAGTGTGTGTGTGTCTCCCTCCAGCTCCCTCTGTTTCTGCCTCTGCTGCCGGCTGTGGATCTCCCTCAGCTCCTGAAAGGCATCATTGGATACAGGAAGGAACAGCGGTGAGGAGGAAGTGGGATCAGAGGGCCGGTAGCTACGGGTTTCCATCGACAACAAACAAAAACAACAACAGCAGCAGCAGCAGCAGTATGTATTAGTCAGGTGGTCAAGGCAAGCTCCGCCCCTTCAGCTGTGCCACCGAGGTGATGAAATGTCACGCCGGTAACCATGGCAGTTAATTGAACCTTAATTCATTTAAGACAGTGCTGACAAGCAGCTCGCTGCTTTTGAAGCCAAATTAGGACTCACAACCGCTGCTCGAGATCCACCAAATCTGTCCTGGAGCAGACAGAGAGGGAACGCTACACATGGGACATCTCATGAAAGTCTATCTGTCCTAAAAGAGGGTTTTTTCTTTTTCTCTTCCTGAAATTTTTGTCTTTTTTTCCTCATTGGAGGTTTTTTTAATTATCCAAATCATTTGTTTTAAGATAGAGGGTGTTGTGTGCTGTACAACTGCATAACTTTTTGAGGCAAAATTCAGATTTTTGATTTCAGCTATGAACAAAATGGTCATGACTTCAATAAGTCTGTATTTTTCCAACCATGTTTTGTATCTAAGTGAGTAATGGAGACAAGAATTTTTGAAATTGGTCCAGTATTGAGCAAAAATGTGAAACGGGCTAAACGGGTAACCACTGTTTGCACCATCAAAGTTCGTACACAAATTGCTTTAGTGTCTGACAATTAATGGACAGAATCCCTACAGAGGCTGATACTTAATGTTTAACCACAAACAGCCCAAAAATTCCTATTGTCAAACCCATCAGACTCAATTTACATAAGCAGCATTTCAATAAGCAGCAAAATTACTGCTTATTGAAATGGAGTCTGGTGTGTTTGATGTTGTAGATATCAGGAGAAGGTCGACCTCTGTAGGGTCATTTCCACACCTGGAAAAGTAATTTGAGCCTGCCAGCAGAAAAAACAAGCACATTTAGTGGATGTAAAATGACAGCTTGAACGTGTCCTGAGAGGTTGCATTGCGTCCTGTTTTGCCTTTTGTTAAGAAAAAAGGTCCAGGTTGAAAAATACCAAACTTACCCTCTAAAAAACAAACTAACCTATCTGCGCTACGCTATGAGTTTCACTGTTACTGATTGAATTTGGGATACACAACAAAGATTTGAAAGTAAACCAAAATAACAATAAATAAATAATAAAAATCTTGTTTGTCTCGTTGACGGGTTTGCCATTATAATGCTGTGAATGCAACTAAAAAAACACATACAACATGGCCACTGCCACCCAATATATCAGAGCCTGGAGCTGGTCAACTTTTAACTGCTTGGTAGCTGTTTTATGGATGGACTTCTAGTTTCACATGCAGCTTGTTTTCTCTGCTCCTATTTTGATATATGAGTCACGGAGCTCAGGAGAATCGTTGGGGTGGGGTGTTTCAGTGTTGTTGAGTTTTAAGCTAAGGGCGAAGAGTGAGGAGACACATTCTTCATCGTATGTCAGACTGCAGCTGCTGGGCATTAAGTGATAAGTGATCAAGATAAAAAACTATCTGTATTCCTATTTCTCACTCTGATCAGTCACTGCTCTTCTATTGTCTCTGTCTCTCTTGAGCAGCTCAAGCTGGTGTGGACATGAGACAATTGTCCCAATGACCGCAGGGACTACTTGGCAAACAAACTGAAAAACAATGTGTTGTGTGCATGTAACCATCATGTCTCCTGGGTTCATTATCGCAGGCCAACGTGAGCCCAATATGGTTTTGGTATTATTTAGAATCAAATCATATATAAAACACTGTCATAGTTATTTTTTTATGTGAGGTGGGAGGCCGGGGAATGTCACTGGGGGCGGGCTCTGTCACTACTGGAGTTCGGCTCTGACCCGGCCTGAACCACGGGGCTCTGGTCATGGCGTCGGGGCGGAGCTTGCACAGGGCACAGTATGTTTGTGGGAGGTGTTAGGAATAAACAAAAAAACAAAACAAAACAAAACAAAACAAAAAAAGGGTGGGAGGAGGGGGGATGCAGTGGGGCAGTTCTGTGTAGTCATGACAACCAGCTGTGCCATTAGAACACACTCTGTTACTATAACAACAACACAAGGCAGCTGTCGTGTTTCAGCCAAACAACCAACGTGAGGAAACCTTCAAGCAATCAGAGAAAGAGACTGATGGAGGAGGAAAACTACAACTCTGCAGATCCAAAGTGGAGGACAAGAGACAACAGAGCATGCCAAGCACACACTCCTACACACCGACTACACACACACTCACCCAAATAAAGACAAGCGCACCACACTCTGATTCTACTTTATCAGCTCATAAATCTCCTACTTGTCTGGCTGAAACATCATCTGGTAGCATGGAGGCAGTAGCATTACAGTACAGTGTTGTAATCTAGTAAAGGGGCCTAGTACACCTGCTAACCTAGCAGGACCGCTAGCTTAGCATGACGACTGCGTACAGCGTTAACTATGGGAGCAAAAAAAGCGGAAAGATGGGGCGCTAAAGAGGACAAAGAGAGGATAAAATATTTCAGGGGATGAGGAGAAAGGGATAAGAAGAAGAGGGCAAAGAGAGGGTAAAGATTAAGAGATTGGGGGAAAGAACAAGAATTAAAGATAAAGAAAAGTGAAAAGACAAGAGACAGAAGCCCCTTTTACACTGCCTGTTCAAAGCGGGAATAACGCGCTGTTGTGTCGACTGTTCTGTATAAAAGGTACGATTGCAGAATGGGGGGACACAGCTGTCTCGCCTCGAGCAGAGGACGACATCAGCTGCCATACTGAGGGGACGGTAAATAATTGTTATTGCCATATTATGCCACTGTTTAAAAAGCGGTGCAGATGCATATGTTATATATCACACTAAAGGCAGACACTGTTTTGTTACGTGTCAGGCACGTCATGCCTGTTTTGGTTCTGTGATGCCGGCATGACTAAAATTACACACTGGAGCGTTACAATGCCAAAGTCGAAGAAGAAGAAGAAGGTATTTACAGGGTTTCCACATATTTTCATGTACAAACTTTTCCATGACTTTTCAAGGTCCCATATTTTTTTTTCTTGCCAACATTGCCTTGCTTTTATTTTTAACATATCAGATTCAAACTCTATTCAAACATAATTTTAGCTGGCAAGCACACATGGAGGGTGGGACAGATTGCAAAAAAATAACAAAAAACGTAAGTGATTTTTCTTTAAAAAAGACATCTATGCATTTTAGAGCTATGTTACATCGAATGCTACAAAAAATAAACAGTTGTTAGATGGAAGGTTATCCATGGAAGATTGCTGTGACAACTTTTATTTATTTTTTTTTTTTACACACACCAAATTTCCATGTCTTTTTCAAAATTTTAATGATTTTTTTACTAATTTCAGGACTTTTCCAGGTTTTGTGGGACAGTGGGAACCCTGCAGTTAGTAGCGGCCAAATGGCGCAAACTCTGTGTAAAAAGGGCTGGAGAGAAAGAGAGGGGGGCACTGGGGGGGGGGGGGGGGGGTTGTTGTATGGACCTTTATAACGTTGTCTAGCCGAGCCAGACACACCCTGACGGCTGACACACACTCCTGTAGCTGTCCCTGCTGCTGGCACTGAAACACACATATACATATACACACACACAAACACACACACACACACAGTGAATCAACCATTCTGTAGACGCAGACACACACTCACAGACAGTTATTGCTTCAGTCCATGTTTGCGCGCTTTGTGCAATCAAGGTCTAAAAAGTACACTTCTTTTTTTTTTCCCTCTGTATGTAAAAGGTTTTTCAGAGAAATTAATCTGAGATGGCAACATTGGACACTGTAAGTCCTCTTGGTACTGGCCTTTTTTAACACCATTTCATATATACATGTTGGAAAATAACTTTGTATGACTGCTGTAATTACAAACTAATACTAGACACAGCACAGACACAACAACAGTTAGGTTATGCTGGGTAAGTTGTGCAATCAAAAATCTAAATCTAAAAATTATCCAGTAGTATAGCTTCTACATGGAACATTTTGGATTAATTTCAGACTGCTCTCCACCTAAGGACATATTTTAATCCCTGACGTAAATGTGGGTATTTTCTCTCAGCAGAGATTAAGCCAAAAAAAAGAAAAGGAGAGCACAATAGGGCCTTGAGTCATTCAAGGAGAGGCTCTTATGACTCACTGTGATGAGCAATGTGCTGTTACAACTGTTAACTGCAGCCAGTGTTACGAAAACAGGCTTAAGTTGGAAACAGCCCAGCTGTCATTTTATTCAGTGCACTGCGCAATATGCCTGAGCAGATTCTCTCACTGACCTCTCTGCACTGGAAAGCAGAAAACAGTTTAGAGTTATTTGGTGTTTACTAAGGTTTTTTGGCTGGTAACGAGGACACAACAGAACTTACTCCACACTAATACATTTAAATCTATAAACAGGGTTCCCACATGTCATCATAGAAAATTTCAAAACTTTTTCATGACTTTTCAAGGACCCATGATAATTTTTTCAACATAATTTCAGCTAGCTGAGAAAATGAAGAAGCGTGTAATGGGCAAACAAAACCTTGCTCATATCAGTGCATATTAGAGCTTTGTTGTGTCATCAGCTACAGGAAATAAATTTGCTGTTATGTTCCAGTTAATAGATGGTTATCCATGAAAAATTACTTTAACAATGTCAATACACACCACAAAAATCCATGACCTTTCCATGACGGTGGGAACCCTGCATTAATCTCCTATTAATTTTAATTTCTTTAATTTTTTTTCTTATTTGTCTAATTTTGTTTGTGAGGTTATATTGTCATGTCACCATATTGCCATGTGGGGAAAAAATCTGGGAAATACATATCTAGCATAAATAAATAAACAAATTTTAAAAAATCTATTTTCCACATCACCATTAAAACGTCTCTCTGTACTGATTTTAATGAGTTACAAACTTTTGTTTGTCATCCTATTTAGTGAACTGTGCAATATTTCTGAGCAGATTCTTTCTATGACCCATCAGCACTGGACAGAAGACAAAAGTGTTTTAGGTGTTTCCAAATGTTTTAATAACAGGTCTGACACACCAATATTTACTCCACTAATAAATATAAATCTCATAATCTCAAAATTATTTTATACTGTCAATTTTATTTTCATCTATTGCTTTTTGTGAACTCTCAATGATTTATCTTATAGCAGACAGTATATTAGTTTGTTTTTATTTACTTTTTTGTCCAATTGTTCTTGTTTATTTATTTTTTCATCATATTGCTGTGTGTTATGTATTTTATTGAACTTGCTAAATTAATTTTAAAAACTTGAATCTGTTAAAAAAAACAACTCTGGTAAATAAATATGGGCAATATATGTAATACTTTCTTCCTTTTTTGCAGTGACACATTTACTTGCTCAAAACATGTGTTCATTGAGTGCATCCTTGTCAGAGGTGTTACACACTTGTAAGATTAGAAAAACAGCACACCGGTATCAGTACGTGAGTATGTGAGTGTCAGTGCTTTTCAGTAGTCACACCACTCGCAGCTTGACAATGACAGTCAAGCTTCAACTGGCTGAAATACATCCAGCTGCCTGGCGGGGACATCACAGTGCACAACAGGAAACTCCTGCACAAACCAGGCATTTTAAAAGTCCGGTTGGCAGGTGTTAAAGACGGCAAAGCCCTCTAAAGAAACTACAGTACTACTTGCAAGTTAGTAATCTGATCAGAGGGATGTTTTACTTGTTTCTCAAAAAGTCTTCCAAATCAGACTATGCTCCTGGTCTGCCGTAACAGGCAGCGTGTTCATCGTATGATTTGATATTATTTAATATTACAGAGTATATCCCCGCTGCAGTACCACCCCAGTCCAGCAGCGGCAGTGTGCTCTACCTGTCTCCCTCTATGTTCCTCCTGAAGCTGGCGTCGCAGGGCCTCTATCCTGGCACAGTGGTTGGCATAGAACTCACACAGAGACTGGCATGGGCAAGGGAGCAAAAGGCCAGTGTAGGAGATAAATAAAGGAGTAGAAAATATACAAGGAAGGGTTTAATATGTGGATTAAACAAAGAATGTGATAGGATGAAAACAAAGGCAAGAGGTCAAGAGATACAGGATGAAGAAGCAGGAAGAGGACAGCGAGTAGAGGGAGCAGTGAAGAGCCCCAGTGGGTATAGAGGACAGAGGAGGCACAGCAGCGTGACAAGAGAAGATTTTTGGGGAGAGGGAGTGGTGTAGAAAGGAAGGTGGACGGCAGTATAGTCAAACATTCACGTCTCAGTGGTCTTTTGCTCTGTTGTGCAAAGAATCATACCACTGAGACATGACCGCACCTGAGAAAAGTGGTATCCAACACTCAAAAGGCTTTTCCCCGCTTTCTGTATTCACTGTGGTATGTTGACTACTCTGAATAAGACTGAGAACCAACTTCATTAAATTAACCATTAGAAAATCAATTTATTGTGGTCTGTGTTGTCTCTGCTTTCCTCCCTTCCCCCTCTTCCTACTCACTCTCCTCTACTCCTCGCTGGAACAGACCACAGGACTAATTCTCCGCCTTTTGACCCGACTCAGTGGTCTGGGGAAAGAACAGGGACAAAAGGTGGTCTAGGAAACATAAACAGACTGCGGTGCTTCAGCCCTTAAAGGAATAAAATCCCTCCATCTCCCTCTCTCAGTGGTAAACTGTTGGTGAAAACTACATAAAGCAGCTGTCTGGGGAACTGCTCAGTGTTTCTGTGCGCGGCTAGCTCTCTCCAGAAACACGGCATTCGACATTAATACACATAATAACACGCCATACAAACACAGATACTGTAGTCAGATATAAACATGAAAACACGTCAATAAACATGAATATTGTGATAATATTTAACTCGTGTGAGGATGGGGTTAAGAATGACAGGACATAATTTAAAGCTACAGTCACAACACCAAACCAATGTTTCATTTAGCAGCAGGATTAGCATAGGAGTTAATTTGTTAATTGGAGGTGAAATTAAATAGAGTTAACTCAATAATAAAGCGCTACAGCATCTGAATAACAGCAAATCAGTATCATTTAAATGATTGGTACATGCCACAGCTTCATTTTTATTTGGGATGCACGATAATTATCGTCCTGATAATGGGACATACCGATTATTCCGATAATAACATTTTTGGACGATAAATACAACCGATAATATTAGGCATAAATTGCTTTGATTTCGCCCGTTTTGCCCATGGTTTCACTCTGCCAGAACTACACACACTGCATTATGCCATTACACATTATGCCATCACACTCTGGAGGGGTGCCGCTGGTTGCGTTAAAAAAAACCTGTCCGCCAGTGTGTGTGTGTCTGCTGCATTCTCACTGTCCAAAATGTCACCAAAATGTCTACAGTCGGCCCTGATACTGTCATTTATTAGCACGCTTGCTGCTTACAGTAACCGCTGAACACTGGTGTAAGCAGCCACTATCTCCCCCGTCCCTCCTTCTGCTCCGTGTGTGTGTACCGGAGACATAATGAGAGGACACGCTGGACGCAGTTTGAGTTCAGGTGTAGTGAGTTTCCAGCTCGGTTATGCTGAAAGAATAAACTGATATCTGATGTTTGATTCCTTCCAACGTCAAGCAGAACGACATGTAAATAAGCAGAGATCACAACAAAGCCGTTATTAGGCCTATAGGGACAGGGAATTCATCTGTACACACCACATCTCAACCTTTCATACCCTCAGGTACTGAGAAACTAACAAAAAGAAATTTTCGGTTATCGGAATTTTATTGGCCACGAGAAGCTGGAAATTATCAGTTTATCGGTATCGGTTGAGATAATCTTTATCGTGCATCACTGATTTTTATGTTAGCCTACATAAACAAAAAAACCTACAACTGTGCATCAAATTAAAGCACAGTCTATTTTATTATGTGTTATATCTGATATTTGTACTTTTATTGTTAATTTGAAAACATTGTGAGGTCAAGACCCTACGCCAGACATAGAGAATAAAAACATGATATTATTACGTGTGTCATTCACTTATGCCTCATTTTCACTGCTTTGCTTGACACAACTCACTTTTGGTACCTGAGGCTGCACCAACAGTGCTTACGCCTGGGAAAGTATTAGGTCTTGTTTAGAACGCTTGTTTTATTAATGTGTTAGTTAATGAGCTGTGTACCTTCAGCTGGGTGTTGAAAGCGTCTATTTCCAGCAGTTTGGCTCTCGTCTCTCTCTCCACAGCATCTAGCTGCTCTCTGAGCTGCTGTCTGCTTGTCTCCTTCTGCTCCACAGCCTTCTGCAGGGACGATAAGCTATCACCTAAAAACACAGGTTGGGTTAATTAGTCACAGACATACTCAAATGTGTTTACTAACCTAAAGTACATTGTGGTATCCAGAGTCAGTATAAAGTTCAGGTGTAAATCAAAACATTAACTTCAAGGGCTAAGAAAAACATTGCTTTTTTAAATATTGCAACGACTTGTCAGAATAGGTACATCAAAATGCTTCCCCACTCTGCATGACATGGAACAAGGGTCAAACAGAATATGAAACCTGTAACTTGCACAGCCATACTACACCACGGTGAGACCTAACGGTATGGAATCATCCAATGAAAAAGCTCTCCGACATCTTGGCATGAATATGCAAGCGTGATGTAAACTTTTAAGTGTGTATTTAGTTTATATAGTACTCACGATGCAAACTGTTCTGTTGAACCTGTTTCAGCTGGTCGTTGAGACTCTGTTTATCAGGAATTAGCCTCCCCAACCACTGCTGGGAGTCCTGCACACAAATCAAGAAAAACAACAGAAATAATTATCAAAATTATAATTTCAAGGATTTTTTTTTTTACTACATAAAAGTATCCTTGATCAGAATTGTACCACATAAAAGCACTCTACAGTTTCAAGGAATGTGTTGGGCAAATGGCTCCTATATAGCAGAAATAAATATGAGCGTGTTCTGCGTACCTGCAGCTGCTGTTGCAGCAGGGTGATTTCAGCAATTCGTGTTTCTCTGGTCTGGTTGGTCTGCTCCACCTCTCTCCGCTGAGCTGACAGACGAAACCGAACATCCTTCAGTTTGCCCTCCAGCTGGGTCTTCTTATCATTCTAGAGGATGGGAAGGAATAGATTGTTAAGCTTCTTTTGATGTGCAACAAAACGCTTTCTTTTTAAGGAACAGGATATCAGAGCTGTCTGCGTTGTCTTGCTTCAGGCTTTAATTTCAATAAAATTTTCAAATTTTATCGTATTTGAAATCAGCACAGTACAACTTTTGAATTTATTCATAAAGCCGGTCACATGCCTATTTTTTTTACCTGAAAAAAAACCCTAAAAACCTACCTCAACTTTTTTGAAAAAGTATAACAAATCTAACAAGGATTTGTGTTGAAAAAAACATATCTGAAAAAAATCTCCTTTTACTTACATGACAGAACTGGCATTTATTTACCTTTGTTATCTTTGTGATATTTGTTTCAGGCTAATGATTTTTTGTTTTGACACTAACACCTTTTAGACTTTTGCCCTCCCTTGAATATTCTTCTTGTTACTATTTCTTTAGTGCTTTTTTTATGTGCCATTATAATAAATCAAATGAATTCGGTTACAGAAATAATTAGTTAATAACTGTTGGGTTTAGTAGTTGACTTCTTCTGGCTAATCTTTGAGCAAAATTTCAAGCCTGCCATTGTTACACACACAAGAGACATCTGTCAGTCCAAACATAGTTCAACTGGAGTTTAAACGCTGTCATGCGGCTTAATTAGCTCACAGTTGTCCTTTCTTTATTATACAGACTGTACACAGTGACTTTGACACTAAATAATTGCAATATGGCATGTTGTCAGCTTTCCAAAATGTGACTCCCTTTGATTGACAAGCTCTTTATTCTCTTGTCTGCTCTGTGCAAACAGCATGTTTGAGTATGAGATGTGCGTGCTCATGTTTGATTACCAGAGCCTCCAGTTCAAACTCCAGGGTCTTCTTCCTGGCTTTCAGCAGCACTATACTCTCCTGCTCTCGGTTTCGTTGAGTCAGAAGCTCCTGGCGACGTTGACGCTCCCACTCCAGCTGACGTTGACGCTCTAATTCGCGCTTCGCAGCCTGGATGGACAGACAAACAAACACAAACACAAACACAAACACAAACACACCAAAAAGTTTATTTTCACAACAAAATATTACAGCTCTAATGACAAGATTGCACAAAACTGAATATTACATCACATCTAATCATATTCATATAGGCTAAATAAGTTTTTATGCGTTACATTAACGCACACTGGACCGGATTTCTTTACATGCACACTGTTAGTTAACTCATTTATTTAGACTGTAGATATTTGCACTGTAAAACCAACTTCTGCACATCTGTACTTCCTCCACTTCACATTTTGTACATACATTTTGTGTTCTTTATATTATGTTTTTTCATTTTAGATTTCTAAATTGCTTCTATTTTTTTTTTAATCTCTTATACTATTTAAATTCAATACTTTTTATTCTTCCTTTATGTTAATTGTTTTGCACCAAAACACCAAGTCAAATTCCTTCTATATGTAAATGTACTTGGCATTAAAAACAGATTCTGACTCTGATTCTGATATTCATATATTACACACTTCATTATACAAAACAATCCATCTGCTGTAAGAGTTTAAATTAGGTTATTTACTCTAAGAGTTGAGATTTAAAGAGGGCAGTGAAAGGCTTCGAAGTTGTCTGCAGCAGACGTAATTACAAGCCTGCAGCAGTTAAGCATCGACTCAACCGTAACTCTCCTATTAAAATGCAGATACCTGGTAATCATTTTTCTCTTTCACCTCTCTGCCTCCCTCCTTCATACCTCTCTCCTCTCTATCTCTTTGCGCCTCTCCTCTTCTCTCTGCCTCTCCAGCTCTCTCTGTCTCTCCAGCTGTTTTTCTAGCTCGTGTTGTCGTCTCCTCTCCTGCTCCAGACGCTCGCGCTCCTAAAACACAAACAAACAAAAATGAGCTGGCGGAACAAACAACTCTACTATTTGTTACAGGTCACCCCAAATGCATTTTCATTTCCTCCTAGTTTCATCTCTGTCGTAAAGGTAAATAACTCCCTGATTCATTTCAAAGACGTGGGATATTGTGGCTGCTACAGTGAATGCACTGTGGCTATTAAAAATGCAAATGTTTTACAGCTTTATACACAAGCCATGAGCCATGACTAATTCAAATTTGGAGGGCTCACAGTGCGGACATGAGAAATGACATAAAGTCTACCTTTCTCTCCTGTTCCTCTCTCTCCAGCGCAGCCAGCCTCTCCTGCTCTTTCCTCTGCTGCTCCTGCAGAGCCTGACGTCTCTTCTCCAGCTCCAGGTTTCCTCGCTCAAAGTTCTCCCTCTTCTTATCCTCAAACGTGACTGTGGTGATACAAAGGGAGTAAATATTAAAACAACACACAGCAACTCTGATTCAGCATGTTTAAAGATGTGATATATGGTGCCATGTTTCCGGCCTCACTTAAGGACAAAGAAGGGGACATTCTGCTTTATTATCAACTACCAAAACCTTTGGCATTAACGTCATGTGAAGTAGCTAGAACAAAGATTGGAAGTAAAAAGTGAAGTGGATTGCCTTTTTTTTTAAAATGCCAGTTAAATACCAAACCCCTTCAGGATGTGGCGGTGTTGTGGTCGCAACAATTAATGCAAAATTGACCCTGTAAAAAAACTTGCAATTCTGTCCAATCACTGCAACTTTTAGGCAAAGTTGACCAATCATCATAGTTTTTCATTAGTTTTATTAATCACAGCAGTCCTCAAGACATCATCAGATCATGTATCTCGATGTGAAGATTCAGACGTGTGACATGAACACCTCACGGTTAATCCCAATGTTCTGCACGAAAGCAGGGTAAAACTGTTTTGCACCGTGTGCAATGTTGTGGTGAAACACAAATGACATCAACAGAAGCTGTATCCAGATCTAATGCGAGAATCAAAGTGAGTTGGATTAGATCTGCATGTTTACTAGAAATGTTACTGTAGTATAATTTACAAACTCAGAACAGAGCTGTTATATTCTCACTGGCTCAAGATGCCTTTGATTTTTAATACATTATACCAAAAAGGCAACTATTTTCACTTAATCCTGCAATTTCATTCCACAATAGAGCATAAAAACACAGAAACAAGCATTGCAATTTTCTAGAAAATCTGCCATGAAATTAGGCATTTTAGGCCAAAATAATCCCAAACAGATTGTGATTGTAAAGATTTTTGTGACTGAGATGTTTAAGTGACCCACTGAGCATTTGTTCTATGTTGAAAATAACAAAGCTGAGTCCGATCCCAGTTTGACCAGTGATATGATGTAATGTGAAGGACCAATTACCTGGTAGTTTCTTGTCCTGGCTGCTCTCCGTCTCCTCCTCTGCCTCCTCCTGGACGCTCTTCTGATCCGACTGAACACTGTCACTTCGCACACGCCTTTAAGACACAGTCAAAAGAATACAAAAGATCAATACACACAGTCAGTGCTGTCACCAAATAAATCTGTCGCACACATTCTGTTACTCCTACTTATGTTATACTGCAGATAAAAACATTTTGGTTTTCACATGTTTATGTTTGTAAGAACAGGTTCATGCAGCTCACCACAATTTGACCTGAATGTTTGTCACAAACATCACCTGCTGTTTCACTATGCTGTATTTAGAAGTATTTACCTGAATGTGGGTGGGAGGTAATCTGGTGGTAACACAGGGGGTAGCGGTAACCCTGACATCGCCATATCTATGAGGTGCATTGCTAATATAAACTCCTCAGCTGTCAGCTTTCCATCCTGGTCAATATCTGATAGACTCCTGAAGGGAAAAGAAGAACAAATTCAGTTTTTCAAAGATCTTCTAAGTGTGCACTCGCATTTTGATTTATGTTGAATTGTTGAGTTTCAGTGCGCTGACCATATCGTGGCCAGCTGGCCCTGAGGAAGACTGGACTGCATCAGGATGGTGCGAGCCTGGGGACCTGAGAGAGAGAGACAGACATCACCAAAGTCATTTAATGCAGTGGACAAACATGACAGAAAAATGATAAGAAATGATGTCATGTTAGTGTCTATGAGTACCTGTGAGGTGTCCACTCATCATTTTGTCATGGGAGTTAAAAAGCTGTCTGTACTTCAGACGGGAGGACTGAGGGACGGCCCAGTCAGAGGGAGGCGGACCACTGGGACGAGTCACAGAAGACAAAGAACAGGTGAGGGGACTCTACTAGACCCACAGAGAAATATAAGCTCATATAATGACGACCGCTAAGCTCCTCAAGTGTTTACAACCTATAACTTGATGAAATTAGGACAAAAGACAAATTCAGTAACAGGTTAAAGGTAAGCTAACAGCTTGTCAAGATATTTGGAGAAACTATGAAAAAGATCAATTTTTGGACCAATTTTCGTTGATCGCTATGAAGAAAACTGGTGAAAATACATCTGTTTATGTAGCCTACCTAGCAGCGTCCAAGGATGACCCCTTCTGCAGCTTTGCACTGGGACGATTAAATGAAGAAGACTTGTTGACGGAGGGAGCTGACAGAGACAGAGAAGAGCACACTTTAGTTTAAGGCCGTGGTCAGACACTCAGCTCGTTCTTTTAACTGCAAACAGCATATACAAGCATTTCATTTCATGTCATTTTAAGTAATTCTGTTATTCTGTGACATTGAATTCAGTCACTCAGCAACAAACTCAAAGCTGCTAAACCTGCCTCGTGGCAAGATTTGATGCCTCATCATCAAACCTGTTGCCAACTTCACTACAAAACAGCAGGGGTGTAACTCACTGGTTTCACCATGATACGATATGATATTATATTAATGCTTTGGACAACGATATAATATTTGCCGATATCACAAAATCTGCCACAACACAATTTCGATTCCTTTTGATTTAGGGGCTGGCGATCGACATGAGCCGTTATTATATGCTCGTTTCACACAGTCGGTTACAGAGGAAGCTGCCACCCCCTTTTCTTTTGTTTTTGCCAGAGAAAATAAAAACAACAGATATATAGTTGGAAATAAATAAAACTTGTTCATTCTGGAAAAAATGTTTTCATTTTAACTCAAACCATGATCATTTCCCCAAAATTTTAAGGCTATCTGACTTGAAAACAGACTTCTCCCAACAACCTCAAAATGTGGATTAACAACAAGATCTTTAAACAAAAGTATAATACTCAGCTCAATCGTAACTGTCAAGGATCATAGACAAAACAACTGTCTTTTGTAAGTCATGTTTCCTCCACATATACAACATGCTGAAATTAATAGCATAAGCCTAGGGCATTTTACATTGCATAAATTACTTTTCCTTCCTTTACTCATAACCTCACCAGTTTACATGTATTATTTATGCTTTCTCTTAATTAGCGTTGGTTTAAGTCACTGCATCTCCCAACAGAACAGCACGGGCGAATTTCAGTATGCAAGAACAGAGATGAACATTATTGAAACAGAGCAGCTAATGTTGGTGTCGCATAAGTTTAGTGAAGTGAGGAGCCTGGCATGTATGTTGTGTAAGTGCGGCTTTTGTTTACATATGGCATGTGCTCTGTCTGTTTACCCCAAGTTTCTCTGAAAATGATGTAATGTGAAGGATGTCCGTGCTCTCTGTGCTCTGTCTGTTAACCCTGTAAACACCCACACTGGTGATTTATTCCTGAGTAAATAGTGTTGTCGTCTTTCTCTTGGCTGCTCACCATCATCTGCCTGAAACTGTGTGACGGTGACACAGAAGTACAAAATAAAGGTGCATCTGAAAGATGATATGAATCGATGTTTTCACTTTGCATCGATGATACAGGATCTTTGCTCATTTAATTGATATGTCTATGCAGATCGATGGATCGTTACACCCCTACAGAACAGTGACCTGCTACTTACTGCTGTAAATATGAATGTGTATTTTGTGTGTAGAGCTGAGACCTTTGCCCATGACTACAGCTGCTATGCAAACATTTCTACACACCCCGTTCCCTGAGCTGCTGCAGTGTGTTACCTGGGTGGGAGAAGCCTGAGATGGGCTGCATGATGCCTGTTGGTGGAGCTCCGTTGGCGATGGGTGGAGGGAGAGGAGGAGGGGCAGACGAGACGAGTGGGGGAGATACTCCGACAGGAAGAGGAGGCAGGGGAAGAGGAGGCACGCCTGGCAGAGGAGCTGCAATGGGAGGCATGGGGGGCATGCCTGGAGAAAAACAGATGTGCAGCACAGACATTATTATAAGACACATGCATAGTATATTTAAAAAGCTGCATGAGAGAAAGAGAGATCAATTTTTAGTGCTGAATTAGAGATTTTTTCATAGTAGTTAATGGGGTGTGAGAGCTACAGTGCAAGCCGATGGAGAGGAACATTATGACTATTTACTGTTTTTGCAGTATGACTTTATTGATCACCCCTTAAGGTTCAAAAGACTGAATGAGAGTGAGCAAGCATTTCCTCAATGACCTTTGGAAAACAAAGAATGACATCATCCTTATCAAATACATCTGCAGTGTTCTACCAGTACATAGAGTTTTACCGCTTGATGAAAAGTAGCTGACACATAAACTCATAGCAAAAGATTATATCTTTGTTATTACACAAAACTGTGCAGTTTTTTTTTTTTTAACTAAGTCAGCACAAAAGAAAGATTACATTAAAATTATCATTGTTATTATTTTGTCTTACAGCTTAAACTTGCTCTAAAGGCAGATGTTTTGGAAGTTCGATTTTATTAACCCCCTGAAACCTATGCAAATCAGCTCAATTTCTTTCAAAAACATGGGAAGTAATGAGCAACATGAGAAGAAACAACAGCAAAAAATTAGTAGAAACTACAAGAAAATTACCTTCTTACAATTTGTGGAGCATTTCTTACCAAGTTGCTCACTGACTTCTCCATTTTTTGAAAGAAGTCACACCAATTTGCTCAGGGTTCAAAGGTTTATATACATGTCAAAGGCACAAGAAGAGAGTTGATGTCGAGAGGTGATGTCGTTTCAGGTTTCACAGGGTTTAACAAATCGAAGAAAATTGACAGAAAACCACTAATAAATACAAAACATTTATTTCACATACACAGTATATTGTGTGATTGTGTGTGTCTTACCAAAGCCGGTCTGTGGGGGTAAAGTCAGTGGGGGTTGTTTCATACTGGGAGGGAGCGCGGGGGGCAGAGGGTGACCCTGGAGTTTCAGTTTGATGAGTTTCATGGCGATGGAGAACTCATGAATGTCCATACGCCCATCGCCGTTCATATCAGCCAGGGCCCTTAAAAGATGCACAGAAGAAGTTAAAAGATAATGCACTGTGACACACAAAGAATGATGTTGAAACCTTAAAAAGAAAAGGTGTGAACAATGCAACTTCATCATAATGTCATTTTTCAAAGTAATGAAATGATTGACTGTCAGTCTGTGAGCTTTTAGAGACTTCCTGACTAAGTGACTCACCAGATTTGGGCCAGGATGGGAGGGGGCAATCCTGACTGAAGGAAGAAGTTCCTCGCTTGGTCACCTTGACAGACAAAAAAAAGGCAACTTTAGACACCATAAAGGAACCTAAAGCCCATTAAAAAAAACGATAAATACTGGATCTCCTCTTCAGCTCTTAGGACACTGACAGACATTTAAAATGTTTCTTTATTGCACTTTCTCTGAGGCAATACATAATTTCAATGATGCCAACACAGCTTATATTTACTTTTTGGACGGCCGGTTAGACAAAACAAGGAATTGATAAATATGATCTTGTGCTCTGGGAAATTGTGATGGACATTATCGCCCCTTTTATTAAATTTATTGTCAATAATTAGATAAGATTTCTAATACCACAACATACCCATAGAGATCATGTTTTTAAAAGCATAATGTACATTTTTAAGTTTTACTGAGCTGCCTAATTCCAACAATAGATTTGTTGTATGACTGATGGAGAACAATTTAATTTGTGAGGCAATGATTTGATTTCTAACATAAAATGTAACTTTTAGTTGTAATTTCAAATATGTTTTTCTCATTTAAATGTAGTTTTCTTACATTAGATTCTGTTTTCAGCTGTGCACATTTAAGTGCTGACCTTAAATGACTCTGCCCTTGTTCATGGCCTCATCTCCGCTTACCCTTACTCTACAGAGTGTGTGCGGTGTCGGATACGCAGACGCAGAGAGAGTGGGACTGTTACCTGTGATGTAACCCCCGGCAGTGGGAGAGAGGCTGAGAAACTGCTGATCATGTTTGGCTCTCTCATCCACCGAGATCAGAAACACATCTGGACCTAACCCACAAAAGAAACAAACACACACACACAAAGACAGAGGGGGGAAAAAAGAGAAGTATGAGAAGAATGCGTTAGTCATAAGTTTCAGTTCCTGTTAGAAGATTCCTGTTAAGTGACACTGAAGAAAGAGTGTCAACTCAGAGATTCTGTACGTTTACATTAAGTTAGGAAAAGTCAAATTATTGTGCTCGACTATAACTTTTAAAATACATGTAAACATGATTGTGCGACATAGTCTGACCTAGTAGTAGTCTGACTTTCACTGGACTTGGTGTTCTGCGTGTGCCCCTAGTCGCCATTAAAAAAATGTAAGCGCTGAAGGGGGACTTGTGTTTTGAATTTTGGCTCAGGCGAGAGACATACAACTTGAAATGGTAGTATTTTTTTAATTTAATTTTTGCCGCAGCAAAACATAGTCCACCTAAAAAAAACAAAAAACAAAATCAATTCCAGTTCAAGTTTACACTATATTTGAATATTTACTCCTTTTTACCTTACACAACAGCTGATGGAGGCAGCAGTAAATAAGCAACTCAGCCGTTCAGTGAAGTAAAATGACTGTTTTCTCAACGGAGTCCGGGGTTTTAAGGTAAGGTAAGGTAAAGTGGTGAAAATATTCTAAATATAGATGCTACTTAAACTGATATTGATTTTTTTTAGGTGGACTAAAACTAATCAATGAAGGCAGGGTTTGCTCAGCGCCGCTTGATTATATGCATGAAACGGCAGTTTTGGCCCCTTATTATTGTAAATAAGCAGTTGTGATTGTGATTCTGTATACCATAAACTGCATCAATAATATAGGTCTATGGCAACTAACTGAAAGGGGGTATCTCTCCATTAGCTGTGGTGGAGTCGGACATATTTCTGCCTATAAATGGATTCTCCCTCAGTGCTTGTAAACTGAGACAAGGACAGTCCAATTAAATAGCCTTAACTATGCATTTAACGTACTGACTGATGAGGAAAGTAATAATGGATGAATGGACGAGAAACTAAGAGTCAGAGAACACTGTCTTTGCTAAGAAAGCTTAATACAAGGGAAGTTAGTCTATGAGTCAGTAACAAGTGAATTTAGGAGACTCATCACTGGCTGACAGGGGTGATTCAGTAGCCTTACTCAATAATTAGCTCGTCTTTGTGCTTCTCTGCTTTTCTAATAGCCCGGCTTCCACTCCCTTGCATTTTTCTTAGCAGTTAAATTAGATTTCACGTCACAATCAGTCAGGAATCAATCAGAGCAGTGGTTCCTCGTAGTTCCTTCCTTTACCATTCACTGACAATTTCCATGTTAAGTGAATCATGCCGAGTCATTTTTTAATGCAAGAACAGCTGCTGCTGACGGAAGCATCATTTCCTTTGACTCCCTGTTAGCTGTCGTTGAAAAAAATGCTTATTCTTTACGTGAGAATCCTGGATTTCAGCTACTATGTTCTTCAATGATCGAATTACTGCCTCACTGTCGTGTCCCTCCGTGAACCGGTCAGGATGCAGTTACAGTTTACATCCATGTCTGTGAGAACATGGAAGCTTCCCCCCAGTACCAAAGAAGATCTGTACAATTATAATTAGCATATAAGTTCTTCAGTTTTAGCAAAAAACATGTTTTGTGAGGTCACGGTGACCTTGACATTTGATCACTAAATTCTAATCTGTTCATTCTTGAGTCCAAGTGGACGTTTGTGCCAAATTTGAAGCTTTACCCTCAAAGCATTCTTGAGATATTGTATTCACAAGAATGAAACACAGGAGGTAACAGTGACCTTGAACTTTGACCTATGGCCACAAAAATCTAATCAGTTCATCAGTGAGTATAAAAAAAATCTTTTTCAAAAGCAACCTGGCCAAGAGGGTAGCATAAAACATTTTTACAAAAATGAACAAAAAGCATACAAATACCTCTGTCACACATTGCAAAGAGCAAGCACAACCCACAGTTAAAATACAACACAAAACAGTCAAAATGATTTTCTGTGCAAATCGATTTTAGTGACAATAATAGTAACAATCACGTAAACTAAGAGTGCTATTTTCTTTAGTTTCCCAATAGTAATCAGCTCAGACAATTTCGGGTCCTTCTATAAGTTATTCCAAGAAAGAGGAGGCATATTTAAAAGCTTTTTTTTGCCAATTTCTGTGTGAACCTTAGGGACCAACATCAAGAGAATATTGTGTGAGTGCAGGCCATATTGATTTTGGTTTTTACAGATGTATGCACACAAATAAGAAGGAACCGGTCCAAGTAGACTCTTAAAAATAAAAACCAACTGATGCAAGAGTCTGCAGAAAGACAGAAAAGGCCACATCAACGTCCGACAAAATTCCCTAAAGGCATGCTTGACATATCGCTTGCACAAGAGTGGGACAGACTGACAACCTGAAAACATAACTGTAAAATCACATATATTTACATTGTGTCTGTACCTGTCCAAGATCTTGACAGTATCAACATGTTTTTTTAGTATAGGACATTAGCAGTTATGCCCTTGATGAGCATCATTTGTTTTTTGATGAATGTCTGCCACTGATGAACAGTGGTTTGGGTAACTAGTCCTCATTGAGCACAGAGTCAAGTATTCAATATGCTCAAACAGTTACAAATCTGTTTATTGTCTGACAGATCTCACACGGTGTGGCTTTTTAAGTTTTTGTCAATCTGTCGTTGTTCCATCTGTTCGTCTTCCTCCTGAATGTCTGCCTGCCTCAAGTCTCTCACTGGCAGAACTGACCACAGATTTCATTCAGAGGTTAGTATTGTG
Source organism: Plectropomus leopardus (assembly GCF_008729295.1). NCBI lineage: Eukaryota > Metazoa > Chordata > Actinopteri > Perciformes > Serranidae > Plectropomus > Plectropomus leopardus. The sequence goes on along the minus strand of NC_056477.1, from coordinate 2,771,224 downwards.
ATAGCTGCTACATCTGCTGGTTTGCCCCTTGTTGGCATTGCACTACACTCATGTTACAGCAATTTCTTGTTGTCATGTGACTTTATTCATATTTTTCTTGAAGTAGACTCAATGTGCTCGCCAATTAGCTTGATAAATGATCTTGGGGGAGATTCTCAGACATGGAAGTAAAACTCGTAATAAAAAGTTAAAGTGGATTCATGTCTTCACCTCTTCTAATGCACTAATGGAATATTGCAGTGAGTTAATGGAGAAATGTGCTGCCATCTTGCTCTTGACTCTTTGCCATCAACACTGAGAGGAAATTATAAACATCAGCTTTCCATATTTCATGCCCGTTACACATACGAACCTGTGAATGTGGTCGGGAACTGTGCCATGGTTCACTCAGTCTTCTGCACTACACAACACCTGAAACAAAACATGTAGAGACAGAGATGAAGTGTTTATCTGATCAATCTCATTTAATATTTAATTCCTCAATAATTTAGCCGTATGACCATGTCACATTCAAAACATTTCACTGGTGAGCCAAAGAGTTGCTTTTGTTTCTTTGTAGGGGCCAGCTTCAGTCACCAAGGTCAGCAATCCAACTAGATGCTTTAAAGCATCTTAAAAGGACCAAATAATGTCTGATCACCGGCCAGAGGTGCTGATACAGTAGACAAACTCAGTCAGAGGAAACGATTTTCCAGCGTGAGTCTGGAGTTAATTTTCCACTCTGCCGTCCTTTGATGCTGAAGTCGTGAATTTTAAGTTGCTCAGTGAGCCATTACGGTTCCTGTGCCTTAAAGTACTCTTCTGATGCAATGATGGATCACAGAGCAAATAAAACAGTAGGACTTAAACGTGTAAAGAGTTTACATGCAAAATTTCAAGAGCTCTGCATCAATCTGCTGTTGTCAGCTGGTATTCAGGCTAGTCCCAGTACACAGGGGACTGGACCATGTCAGCCATGCTGCTGAATGTCAACAGGGCAGCAAACCTTTATTTATGCAGGGCAGGCGGCCTGAGCATACTTGCTTGTTTTCAAAACCACTCTGCTTCACACTCACTCATTTACACACATTCTCACTTGGGAGCTGACCACAGTGAACACCAGTTCTCTACAATTGGCCTGTAAAAAAGCTCCACTGGGTTCTTTTGTAAAGCCAGTGTTTTCTTTCTTTCAGTGAATACATACTGGAAAATTGATTTTAAAAAAGACATGAAAATCAAGGGATCTCCAAAAGCATACTAAGTTTGTTGGAAGACTAGTCTATACAGGGTTCCCACACATTTTCATGAACAAAATTTCAGAACTTCAATTGAGAAAGGTACATGATGTTTAACCGAAATCACACATTGACACGTTAGAGCTATGCTATGTCGACAGCTGCAGAAAATAATTATGCCATCATGTTACTTTATGAGGAAGATTATCCACAGAAGATTAGTGTAATAAATTTACAAAAAAAATCCATTAATTTTCCAAAACTGTCAATGTTTTTTCACTAATTCCATGACTTCTCCAGGCCTGGAAAATATGATTGTGAAATTCCATGACTTTTCCAGGCTATCCATGACTGTGGGAACCCTGTCTATATGTATTGAAAAACCACCTACTTCAGAAAATTATATAAAAAATACTGCAAACTCCACAATGTAACTGCTGTAATAATAATAATATAATAATGATAATAATAATAATAATCGACTATTATTATTATTATTATTATTATTATTATTATTATTATTATTATTATCTTTATTACAACAGCAAAATTGATGAGGAAAAAGAAGAAAATTTCTATATAATTTTCGGAGGTAGGAGGTTGTGCCATCTGTGTGGAAAAGGGTTCCTGTAGCCAGGAAAGCCTGAAAAAGTCATGGAATTTCAAACAGGATTGACTGTTTCAGATTAAAGTGAGTCATTTCAAAGCTAAAAACATGTTTTCGAGGTTTATCTCTCTCTCTTTCAAAAAATAATACAAAAAAACCTAACAATAACACATCTATGTATATGTGTATAATGTACCTCTGCCCTAGTTGAGGTATGCTAATCAGATCCAGACCTGCTTCCCTCCGCTGTATCTCCGTGGCCAGCAGACAACCCATAATAATAATGTGACACACATTGCAACAGGCAAGGACGTAGCGAGGGTGTGTGAGTGGATGTGTGGGTTGCTGACTTTTTCCCCCAGTGTGGCGTAAATAAAAATCTGTTTTTCTGACTAGGGGATGAGGAGAAACTCTGTTGGAGGGTCAATTTAATAAGATTCTAAGAAATACACTTCTGAGACTTTTGCCACCCCCACAATGTAACGGAGGTGGGTGGAATTTGGTTCATAGCGATCACAGAATTCAGCTGCAATGTCTCTTTGCAGAAACAGTCACTCAGACATTTCTGTGGACATTTTTGCTGTGGACATTTCTTTGCTTGGCCTATTGAAGGGTGCGGGAGTGCGTATGTGTGTGTGTGTGTGTGTGTGTCCCATTATCATCAGAGTGGGAGGACAAAGTAACCAGCTTAACTAGGTCAGACGAACAAAGCCCACCCTACACAAACACACACAGACACACACACTTTCACGGCTGCCACTGAGAAAATATTGAAGCAGTTGAGCAACTACAGTAGATTTTGTCCTACTCTCATCGAAACAGGAGCACTAAAACTGCTGGTGAACTATGGTGAACTGTTTTTGCATTATTTTGACAAATTCTAAAGTATTTCTTCCTTTTTTTCTCTTATGAATTGTTCAAACTCCAGAGGCACCTTAAAAGCATGTTAGTCTGGTAAGAAAATGATCTGAACTGACTATTTATGAGGCTCTTATGCAGCTATTTCTCCATTACAATGCAGTGGAGTGAACAGTCTTATCCTTGAGTAAAGTAAGAGGAATTGGAAAAAGAAAGACTTTTATGTCATATGCTGCAAAAAATCAAGTAAGATGTCACGTAGCCAAAACTCTGACCTGCAAAAAAGCTGCTTGTAAATCAAAGTGAATTCTGTTTACGAGCTCTAGTTTACCACAATACCTCAGTGCAAACTAACAGCAAGAATGATCACACCCTCTGTGACAAAATGTAGAAGCAGCCAGGAAAAATTTTGAGCGTGAAAAGATAAACTGACTCATGCTCCTGACATACATGTCCACCACAAAGTATTTAGCAGTTAAATGTAACTTTAGTTCTTTTAATTTGCTTAACTGTTTCAAAGGTTCTGTTTAATTCATGCAAATGTGTTACTTTAATCAAAATAAATCATAAACCCAGCCGCAAACTTAAATTTTGATGGAAAGAGGTCAACTGTCTATAGATCTGAGTTGGTTTGTTGCAGCCGTCGTGCATCTGTTTCCTTTGTCATCAGTGCAAACAGGAGGGTTTTATGCTCTGTTCTCCCTGCGTACATGTATTGTATTTGTGGGATTAGTCTGTATAATTAGAGCATTGGGATGTAACTGGAGTGTTGGTCTGTTATCAAGGCTTGTGGCAGATGCCTGTTTAAGCCTCGCTTACTGCAACACACACACACACACACACACACACACACACACACACACACACACACACACACACACACACACACACACACACTCAAGGCAGCTTCAGAACACGATACAGATTAGGCTTTAGACTCTCCTCTCTCTTTGTTCCTCCCTCTTATTTTTCTGACACCCTCAAACATTCCCCCTTCCCCTTCTTCCATGGATGAATTCTGGACAAATGCAAACCAAGTGATGCTCTCTGTTCACTGGACAACATAATACTGGATATGGTCAGAAAATACATGGCAATAGTCTCATATTGCTTCATCACTCTCTCTCTCTCTCTCTCTCTTTCTCTGTGTGCATCTGTGAATAAATCAGAGTAGCTTAAAAATACTAGAAAACAACATAAGAAATCAGACGTAAGAAAGTGGTGAGAACGACTGATTCTTAGACCATGTTTAGACAAGAACGGCCATACTACAAATCCACAAAAAACAACCAAAAATGCTGCAGTAAGCTTGCCAGGCCATTAGTTGCCTGTGTTACTTTGTAATGACACTACAAAGAAGAACACCACACGTATGTGCAAAGTGCAGCTGTGATGTCACCGTTCTCACAGGATTCACGCATTGCCAGTTTACACGGTGAAGAAAGGAGTTGTGTTTTCAAGAGATTACACTCTGGTTTCAAAAGTTTGCAAATTCAGGCCCCTAAAATGCTGTTGTCATGTAAACCAAAGGCCAAACCACAACAAAAGTTCAACATTTCATGGAGGAACTGTTACCATGTAAATGGCCCCTTAGAGCATTTGCAAGTCACTCTTGAAAGACTCAGTATCAATATCCAAAACTCCTCAAAAACTAACAGAAAATCTAGTTACACATTTTCATATGGAGTTGAAAAAAAACTTGTTGATGCCAAACAGATAATTCTCGAGAAACAGGCAATACAGTTCCCACACATTCATTTATTTATGGCAGACCACCACGGTTAAAACATCTGCTGCCACTAATACATTTTCTATTTTTGAAAATGTACCATTCATTAGGAGTGCTGCTGAAACATATTCGGTTATGCATTGCACCATACTCTTGGAGTGCAGAATGCACTCTAAAAGTATGGGTCTAAAAGTTAACATGAAATCAAAATGCCTGATTCTCCTGAATGATTCAATCTCCTTATCCATTGAATCGAAAAATGACATAAATATCAGCCACATTCACTTAATGTAAATCAACATGACATCATGTCAATTGTGTTAGGTCTGTTGTCTACAGGAGTAAGAAAATAGCAACATCATACAATAAAAGGGGCCCAGAAATGCAGGACGAATTCCCCCGTTACAGTTTCTTTGTTGGGAGAGTTTTTCCTTTGTCGATGTGGGGTCTAAGGACAGTGGGATGTCATCTGTAAAGCCCTCTGAGGCAAACTGTGATTTGTGATAATGGGCTTTATAAATAAAATTGAAGAATAAACGTCTACCTTGTGACTGTATATCCTAAAGGGCATTCTTCATCATCATCATCATTATTATTATTATTATAAGTAGCATTATTGTTATTATTATTATTATTTTCATTATTATTATCATTTTCAATATTTAGACTTAACTACCAATAGACATTGAAAAAATATACAATCAAAAGGTTTAACTGATAATAAAATTCAGCCCTAATTTCATGATTTTGCTGACTGCAGATGGTTTTAATAACTGCAGCCTCCTTATATCAGTATTATCACACTATACACAACAACACACACACTCCCCAGTCTCCCTCTTTCTCACTTACACACCAACAAACACTGACTCCCAACACACCCTGATGATAAGCGCTGCGTCTCTCTCGACACACATTTCTTATCACACTGATGTCAATTGGTGAGGCATGAGAGGTGACAGGACACTCACCCCACTCCTCCTGTATCACTCCATCATTCCCTCATGGCTCCCTGCACCCTTCCCAGCTGACTAACATTAACACTGTCTATCAAAATGTAAAAACTGATAGCGGGACCAAAATGCCTTGGATGGTAACAGGCTCAACAGAAGCACAGCACTGGGAAGTTTTAGTTTTCTTGCTTATATTAAAAGGAAAATGTCAATACAACACAAATTCACTGTGCAACATCTTGTTTAACTGTGGAATACAACAGTCTATTAATGGTGTTTGTATCAAAATTAGGCACTTAAATTACAGTAAAGAGTCATTATCCCAAAAGATTATCGTCTGGGCAGCTGAGCTGATTCTTGTTAGGCAGGGTTGATTTTGGCAGGGATTTCAGATTTAGTCTCTTAGTCTTGAGCCAAAAATGCTTATTAGTTTTAGTCACATTTTCGACATTTTTTTCTTTCATAGTTTTAGTCTAGTTTTTGTCAACACAAAACATTGTAGTTGATAAAAATTCATGACATTTTAGTCAAGATGTTTTTTTCTATTTAAACTAATCAAATCAGGCTAATGCATGTCCCAGGTATTTAGAGATATTTTGAAGAAGAAAACAGGTCTAAAAATTAATATGAAAAGCTCAAAATGTCTCTATTTATGGTCCCAAACACCATAAATAACTAATTTGAGACAACTGGGATTTGCACCCAGGTTCAGTGTAAACTCTGACTTATTTATAACACTGTGAAGAAGCAGAAAAACAACTCAGTTTCAGCCTGAATTACTTCTGAATCTGCAACATGTTGTTCTGGAGGTAAAAGAAAACTATCTTTAACAGTTAACACAATGCAAAATAAAATGATGGCTAATTGCATGATGGACAATACTGCATCAGCTTCCCACATATACTGTTGTTAACATCAGCTTAACTGGGAAATGAGTGAAAACACCTGTAAGTATAGCTGTGCAGATGCTTTGAGGCCATATGACCTTTACATTAAGTTACCAAATGGTATCCCTTGTCAAATTCATATTAGAGGCACGTTAGTTTGTAAAAATGTGTTGGCTATCTGATCCATCTGGCTACTTCATGCCTGTTTAAAATGTTTCACTGGTTTTCCATTGCTGTGACTAATAAAATGAATTCTGTCCTTTGAAGCTGCAGACTTTAATGAAAGAAACACCACGTTGAATGCAGTCCTCCCGGGATATGTTGGAACAAATCGCATTATGTGGTTGTGATTTATAGGTTATTTGAAGCAAGAATACAAAGACACCCTCCCAGACTCGGCTGAACTCTGCTGAAAAGTTTGGTGCACGCAGGTGAACTTTTGAACTTTATAAAAAGGACTGTGAGATACCAGTTTTTGTGAATACCAACATTACTATTCAGAGATATAAAACAGCACTGATAACAAAAAAAAATAAAAGCTTAATTATTGAATGTGGTGTGCTTTCCTGGTACAAACATTCAGATGGAGAAGTTAAACTTACAAAACACTTGTTTGATTTACGTAGTTGGGTGTAGCAACAAAAGCTGATGAGGCAGCAAACCACAAAGGACCAGGCACAAATCACAGGTGACACATACAGCCCATCTCCTTCGTATATTCAATATCTTTGTAATGTACCACCATACGTATTAGTCTGTCTCCTTTAGTTAGTATTGAATAAACTATTGTCACTGATTGTTACATCATAATGACACATTAAGACTACAGATTTCACTATCAATTACAAAAAAAAAACCCTTATATGATTGAAAACAGAAGGACTTTTTAGTTAAATATTTTATCACTATAATTGAAACAATCTTTTCGAAGCAAAAGCATGTGTAATATCTCCATTTTGGAAACAACTACATGTGAGATTCTCTGTTCAGCTGCATTTTTTCAATACCATAGATGAGCAAATGTACATGCTTTGATATCGTCAATTTTCATATCAAAGTACAGCTTAAAAATCAATAAAGCTGCAGGTTAACAAAAATGTCTCTCTGTTGGGATCATATCCATAGCGTTGATGGACACTTATTAAAACAATCTGAGTGTATCAGTGTCAAAAATAAACATTTAAAATAAATTGGCAGTGCATATTTGCCCTCGGTGGTTACACTGTCGGCTGTTTCTCTCTCAGTACCAGCCAGTTTAAAAATTGTTTTCCCCCTTTGTCACTAAAACCCCAAAACAAGAAAAAAAAATTGTGTCCAGGTTTGAAAATTTCCAGAGGTTAGAGACTTGGAGATGAAAACACCATGTCCAATGAGTTAAAGTGCAGACACTGCTAAATTCTGTTTGCCTACCATGTAGATTAAAAAAAAAACTCAGTGATGCTTTGATCATGCACCAGTATTGATTACTATCAGACAATTTTGTGCAAAAACACATTTGCATGCTGCATCCGTTTGTTGTTTCTTGTCATGAGCATCTCCTGTGGTTAACACACCCACCCCTGCTAACAATAGCAGGAGTTCTGCATGAGACTGACAATTTGCAGTTGTGGACCCGCCCTTCGTTCATCAGAGGGTTTTACTAGATTAGAGGCTGAAACAATCCACTGATTAATCAATCAGTCAATGGATGGAAAATTGATTGGCAACATTTTCAAAGGGGATTAATTGCTACTGTTGTTTAATATGGCAAAGGTTGCAACTATTCTGAGACTGAGGAATCTTAAATGTGAATAGTAACTGCTTTTTCTATAATTTTGAAAACAATATCTTGGCATTCACTGACATTTTTCACGTTTTTCAATTGGATATTTACAAAGTTACAAAGTTTTGTGTTGGAGTTTGTTATAATCCAAATTTCTAAATATTGACAGATACATTTTCATTTTTATTGAAAATACATATCGATTCCACATAACGGTTATAGGTCTCATTAACTACTAATAATCGGTATCGCCCTTGATAAACCAGTATCAGTCGACTCATAGACAAAACATGGTGAAATGCCTATATAGGGTAGCTCTTTTACTTTGAGGATTTTGGTGACTAGGGTGTGACCTGTTTTTTTTTCTTTTTCTGATCCTCCCAAAAACGATTGCGTATAACATCACTCATTAGTCTTGCATGGTAGCCTAAGGTCTCTAAAAAAACGTATTTATATCAACTATCAACGCGGTTGTGACCCTTTAAAAAGATCTATCAACATCCGCGTTACCATGGAAACTGATCCCAACTTGTCCTGCTTAGTAAGCCCAATCAAGGTCAATAAAAACGCTGATGTTACATACTAAGTAATGCAGCATAAGTGTAGAAACAGCGTTTACTATTACAGGAAAGGTATGTTGGTCAATTCATCTTCACTTCCTGCATTATTTCAGCGGACTCGCCTATGATGAGGTGCTTCGCCCAATGACCCAGAGCATGTCAAACAGATAATATGACACCTTGAGAGGTTGTTTTGACTGGACAGATGTGCAGCTGGGAACCAACATCAGGTTTTAATGTTAGCAAATGCTAGGCTAACTGAGAAACCCTCCACCCATGACAGTCACTGTGTGCCTCAGTACTGAGTGCTACATTTTTGTTTCATCATCTTTCTCTCAATCGACCCGGTTACCACCAAAGCTAACCTTAACACCCGTTAACGTTAAGTCACAGGCTGGCAGTGCAGATGCAGTGATTTAACATTAGCATACTTGCTAACTGTTACTAGCAGCTGGATGGCATCGTCCTCCAGTTTTTGTCGCCCTTGTCTTGTAACACAAACAGATACTAGCCACCTTCTAAACAGGTTAATATCACAGTTGTAGGTTGACAAGAGCAAGCTTCACCGGGTAAAAATGACCAACTAGCCCCGCTAACGTATGTACAGTTATCACTGCAGCTAACTAGCAGGCTAACCAGTGAGAAGCTAACGTCAGCCCGCTCAGGGACATTCTTCCACACCACACATACTACACTCTGCCCTTACCTCATAGTTCAGTTTCCATCGTGAAATAAGGGATAAAGTAGCTCGTTGCGTGTTTATGTAGCCATATAATGCGGTATCTCCTCCCAAAATATGCTGTTTTATCAGCAAAACCCTTTCCGGTGATTCTCCTGTGGTTCTGAAATCCCGACCGACTGAGGGACAGCTGGAAAATGGGGTAACGCTTCTGACATATCGCGATATGTCATAGTAGAGTTAAGGAAATTGATCTAACCATCGCGAGAATTTACGAGCCGTTGGCTGGACGCGGTGAAGTAAAAGGATTAGTTGCGCTCCTGCCGGCTGCTGTTTATTGGAGAAATATCCCGGGTTTTTCTGGTAATATATCCAAAAAGAACAATTGTGCACATAAAGACAGCAAACATGTCAATCAGAAGTGGAGACATATTAAAACTAAATACAGTAAAGATACCTAATGTTTAACCTATGCTGTTTGCTCTCAGAAAAATAATGGAAAATGTAAATATATCAGAGAAGGGAGGTAACTGGGGTTTGACCTCCTCTTTAAAAAAGCTAGAAATATTTTTTTCTGGAGCCTTCCTGAATGACTGGCGGAAAATTCATGATCCTTTCTCCATTATAATGAGGTGGGCCAATTATTTTTCAAAGTAAAGGACGATTTAAGAGTTAGCCTATGTTTGAAATTTTAAAAGTTTAAGATGAACTCCTGGGGTTGAAAAACACTTCACATTTTCTCTCTTGTCTGGATATCTGGCTTCTATATCTGGTTCATTTGTGCAAACATAAAAACACAAAAACAAAAACAAAATTTTGAGATTGAAATTGAGATATAGAATAAACTGGTATTGAGTGGTTTTGGTCTTTAAAAACGATTTGACATGCATCTATATAAGCATATTTTGGGTATAATATCTATCTGCAATTATATATGAAGATTATGATTGAGAGTGCAAAAAATGTAATTTCTGCAAATAAATCATTAAAATAAGATTGCCCCAGTAATCTTTCATGTACTACAGTAAATAATAATCTGTATAAGGCTAGCAATAACTTGAACTCTCATTTTCGCACATTCAATATCATAAATTACTTTTGATACTCAATAACAGCAAATATCAGATCCTTTAAGACTTCAGCAATATTGTAAAAGGTGAATTTTATTTCTGTCAAAGTCATTTTCTGGTGACTTATCTGTACTTTTAAACAAGGAGCACATGGCTTTCAGGTGTTTTAAATTATTTTATGAATAATAACGTTTTTCTCTGCTCTATTTGATAGTACTTTTGGGATATGGTAACCCCTAATTTCCAGTAGAGGGCGGTGTATTGTTTTTTATTACTACAAGCAAAAAAAATGTAAACAAAGAAGAAGAAGTGGTCAGCTGACTCAAGTCATTTGAGCTGCATGTAGCAACATCAGGATAACATTAATAACTGATATATGAGCAGATTATAGTCGAGCAGACTTTAATATTTTGCCACCTTGTAGCTGCATAAATTAAAGGTATATGAGCATGAAAGGTTTGTACTGCAGAGCTGGTGTGGACGATGCTGAGCCCAAGTTCGTTATTCAGGAAACGGTGAGTTTGTGTCTCATTTTTAGAATCCGAAAGAAATCTGTTATTATGTGACATTATTAGCTCAGAAAAAGCAAAGTACACCAATCTGCATGTGTGATACTGTGGCTACATTCATTATTGTGCAGAAGAGATTAAATCTGTCCATATTTGAAGATAGTAATACTACTACTACTATTCCTTATAATAATAATGTGGCACCTTAATAATATAAGATTTCTAATGTGTAGACGGATGTTTCGGTAGTGGTGTTTTGTGTATTACAGTGTTTAGAGGAGAACAGTGCTGAATGATTGACTGCTGACAACCTTCAAATGCATCTATTTTTCCTGCCTTACATGTATTTGTGTTTTCTAATGAAATCTATTGGCTTTAGTAAAAAGACTTTGGTGTGTTCAGCTGTCTGCGTCTCCCCGCTCACACCGTGTAAAGGTTTAACCCTTTAACATGTGGATCAACATCAACTCTTGCTTTCAGATGCCTTTCACAATCATTTTAACCTCTAAAACCTAAAAAAAACAAAAAAACGGTGTTACCATGTCTTTCAAAAACACAGGGAAAGCAAATTGGCAAGAAATGTCCCGCAAACTGTAAAAAATGTGTCAAAGGTGTCAAGGAATTGATTTGAAAATTAGCTGAATTTTTTTTTTAGATAAAAATGTTCAGAAAAAATTATTGTTATAATTACTATAATTATATATTTGCTAAATTTTCTAACAAGTTTTTGTTAAGATGCTCGTCGCCCTCCAGTGTTTTCAAAAGAAATCAAGCCAATATGCTCAGGTTTCAAAGGGTTAAAGCACTGTTTCTCTGTGTCTGTATTCATTTTTTGTGCATTTGTGTCTCTCCAGAGTCTCCCAGAGGTTTTAGGCAGCCATGTGGTCAGAGTTCAGGTAAAGGCGTGTGGACTCAGCCCACTGGACCTCAAGGTACTTAAGTCAAAGATAAATAATCAGACAGAAGAACAGAAAGCCGCAATTCAAGACCAAAGAAACTTTCTTGTGTTGTCACTGATGAATCACTTTATTCACAGGTAGATTGATCTGGATTGATCTGGACATCAATTCAGTGATCGACGATACAACATTAATGACGCAAAATAAAAACATCAACAAAACAAAATTTAGCAATCAAAAAGCAATCATCCAGAAATCTTTAGAGATGAAAGAGTTAACTTTAAAAGCCACTCAGTCCTAAATGTCGCAATCAAATATATAGTTTATGGAGGGACTGATGTTTAAAAATACTCAAAAAACTTAACTTTAACCAGTACATGTTGTAATAATGTAAAATACAATTAAAAAACTTCAAGTTCTCATTTTGTGCAGTTCATATTCTGCATGTGTCCATCCAGCTTCAGGCCTTCACTGATCTGTTGTAACACACACATTAAATACTTATCTTTCAGCTGACAGGCTGTTTGAAACTGTAGTTTTGTTTGTTAGTTTCTCAGTGATCACTGATGACTCCTCTTCTCTCTGCTCTCCGTCCTGCGCTCCAGCTGCTTGACGACATGGGGATCCAGAGAGATTTAATTCCTGTTGGCAGAGAGGTGGCCGGGGTCGTCCTGCAAGGTTGCAAACACACCGTTTTGTGCCACATGATTGTTCAAAATAAATTCATGTGAGAAGCATTGAGTGACCTTTTGTCAGGACCACTTTAAATTTCTTAAATTTTTTCCTGCAGTGGGCGATAAGGTGTCTTTCTTCCAGCCGGAGGATGAGGTTGTAGGTAGGATTTTTTGTTATAAATCTGATCTACCTGCTGCGTATTGTTAGTGCAAGTCTATTCCACAATTTAGGGCCAACAACTCAAAGTACTCAGTCACATTTCAGTTTTGACCGGGGTCGGGAGGTGGATTTGGGGATCATAAATGTAGACAGTTGTGAATCCATGCATTGCTTTAAAAATAAAGCAATAAATCATTTTAAAATCAATTCTGTACTTTACCAGAAAAGAGGCCAGGACATATGCATCCTGCAAAAACCTTTGAAACTTTGGCAAATTGGCTTGATTCTTTCAAAAATATGAAAAAAACAAGGAGAAACAAGAGGAAATGACCCCCAAATTGGCAAGAAATTAATAAAGAAATTTAGCTAAAAAACAGCAAATACCAAACAAGACAAACAAAAACAGAGGAAAGTAAAAAAAAAAACGAGAATACCAGAAGGAAGGTGCTTAAAAAATCCAATTCTGTGAAATAATTTTAAATATTTAATTTTGATAATCTAAATCTACTCATTTCTTGTTTGACAATTCCTGCCAAGTTGCTGCCTTTTCCCATGTTTAAAAAAATCAAGCCGATTTGCTCAGAGTTCAAAAGTTTAAATCTGATCCAGGTGTCAAATGCACGAGCCCGATCCAGATCTTTACAACAGGATGTGTTGGTGTCATGGAAACGCTGGTGTTTTTGTCCACATAGGCCGCTAAAATCACCACAACATTAAAGTACCTGTCTTTAAAAAGATTGTATGTCCTTCCACGTCTCATCAGCCTTTCCTGTCCAGGTATTCTTCCTCTGGACTCTCCCTGCTCCGGACTGTGCGATGTCATTGACATAGATGAACACTATTTAGGTAGCACGCACGCACACACAGACACACACACAGACACACACACACACACACACACACACACACAAAAGGTCTCATAGCATGCACTCTACTGCTTCAATCCAACATTATCATCAAACAAACATTTTCACAACACAGTCAAATAACACATTTTTTTAAGTCATTACCTTTGACATTTTCATCTTGTGACAAGTCAGCTCACAAAAAGGCAGCCTGGGTCACGTCCCCTTCATCTGAAAGGTCAAACTGTTGTCCACTCCACCTTCAAAGACAGCAGTGGTTTTCTGATGTGAATCCTCTGTCAGCCTTTCATCTGCACCGCGTGTACGTTAAAGTGGTGCTCACACTTTGAAAGGAGCTGAACTTTGTGTAAAAGCACCTGACGTGCACAGACGCTCTTCCAAATGTAGTTTCTTGGAAGCCTTGCACAAGAAAAGACAGGAATGCTGGAAAATCATTTGAAATCAGTTTATAATACACCGTTGTTTACAGCAGAATTTTGATCATGTTGCTCAGATTTTATACACACATCTGTGTATCTGTGTCAAAGCCAAATCTTTAAACTTAAGCCACCTGAATTAATGCATGTGTGTGTGTTTCTGTTCTCCAGTTCAGAAGCCAGAGAAGCTCAGCTCGGTGTGTGTTGCCGGAGCGCTGCGTGCCGGTCTCTCTGCTTACACTGCTCTGCACACACACGCTCGCATGGCAGCCGGACACACACTCCTGGTCATGGACGGAGCCAGTGTATGTAAAAACCAGTGGTAGTTTTCTCCCCATCTTTGCAATCGTTTTCTGCCCTGCTCTCTTTTTTAAGTAGTTTCTATCTTTTTAGTCTGGCTTTTGTCTTACTATAAATATTTTATAGTAAGACAAAAGCCACTTTTATATGTTCTTGTTTTTTTCTTCATTCGAACTGTATAGCACTTTAAATTGCATTTGATTTGTTTGAGAGGTGCTATATAAACAAAAAAAAGTATTCAAAAAGTATTTCAGCATCGAAGGAGTTCAAGTAAATCTCTGTTTGCGTGATAGTAACGTCCCCGTCTCTTCTCCCTCCTCAGTCTTTCAGCCTCATGTGCATCCAGTTGGCTTGTTACCACGGAGTGAAGGTTTTAACAACATCTCACTCACCGCAAAAACACACATTCCTGGAGCAGCTTCGGCCGAGCGTAGGTACGCACGGCCAAACGTGTGACGTCTCTAGTTCACACTTTCTTTGTATCCTTGACAGTAATGTACATTTTAACCCAATCTTCTTTCAGTGTTTGTAAAATGATTTTAAATGTATTCTCTATAAAATCACAGAATGGAGCGCTTCTTTTTCATATCCTTTCATGCTCTTTTGCTTCTCTTCTACTCTTTTTTAAAAATCTTTGCTTCTTTTTCCCATCTTCCTCTGCTCTTCTCTCCCCCTTTTTTATTTTCCTCAGGTGTTCAGGAGCCTTTAGTAGGTGAGATTTTTTCTCTCTGTCTTTCTAACTGGCTTACATGCTTTCATTCTTGCTTGTCTTCTCATAACTGCATCTGCTGGCCAAATTAATATGAGCTGTAGTTTTATTGTTCTGTAGATGATGAAAACTTTTGACACATTAATCACCAAGTTAACTTCACATCACTCCTAGATAAGACCTTGTTAATGTCTAATTCTGAGTAATTGCTGTAAAAGGGGAGACTGAATTTAAAATTAACCTTGAAATAAACCTAAAAAATTTGCTGCCACCATGTGGGTAACATTAAAATTGCAACCACTGCAACTTAAATTAACTTTCAATTAGATATTTTTTATGCAAAAAAAAAAAAAGATTGGCATTGAGACCAGTGTTCAGTTAGTAGATTCTTAAATTTTTAAATGTATTATGAACCGGACTGACTTATGCTGTGTCTTTTTGTATAAAGCTAAGGTTATTCCAGTTTATAATGACTCATCGGACCTGCTGCCCGTGGTTCTGGAGGAGACGGGAGGACTGGGAGTGGATATAGTCATAGACTCTGGAGGTAAACGCATTTTTCTTCCGATTAACATGTGAATGATTATAAAAACCGACATCAAATTTGCCAGCGTGCCTTCAGGCTTCTGCGGATCAAAACCTTCTATTAAACATCATAAAGGAACATTGTGCTGTATGTGTTTATAGTGCGTCTACATGATGAAGAGTCAGAGGAGACGAAGCTCTTCCCGCACAAACATGACATCATCAGTGTGCTGGGAGTCGGGGGTCACTGGGTCACATCCCACAAAGACCTGCAGGTGAGTCACAGCTGCACCCAACACTCATTACTTTATATCGGCTATTTAAGGATCCCTCTGCTGCAAAATCTCCCGTTAAATAGACAGAATACATATTACAGCTTAAATCTATTTCTAATAGGCTTATTTCCATAATGTTTGAAGGGAGTTTTGTTGTCCTTTGTATCACTGTTCTGTGTTTTGTTTTGTAACAGTTGGATCCTCCAGATTGCAGACTGCTGTACTTAAAATCAGCCTCCATGTCTTTCCTTAACCACGAAGTGTGGACGGCTTCATCAGCGCAGCAAGGAAGATACCTCCGTATCCTGAGCACTCGGTGTTTAATCTAAACAGTACGCACATGATCAGGAGCATCAACTCGCTCCTTAACAGCTTTGTGTCAGATATTCTGAAGGACATTGTAGAGAAGATGGCGGCTGGAGTTCTCAGGTAACTCATCGCAAAACCACCACTCAGCAGGGTCGAAAGGGGAGTCAGACCAAACCGAGTTAAGACCATTTAGACCAAAACTGCAAATAAAGAATCACAGCTGACTGTATTCAAGATGCAAACACTGTAGTTTATCTTAAGTCAAATGCAATCTGTCGGTCTGTCTGTCTTGCTTCAATCTGTCTCTCCAGACCTCAGCCTGAGGAGGCGGTACCTCTCTATGAAGCCACAGTTGCCATGGAGACTGTCCAGCGTCACCAGAAAGAAAAGGCTGTCATCCAACTCTGAACACATTTGTCCGGGATCCACAGGAATCCTACCCTCTGGGTTTCAACTGGTTAACTTGACAAGGGAACAATTAAAAAACGTGATTTTTGTGTGTGAATTATTTTTTGGGCCTCAAACCTAAAAAATCACATTATGTGGAACGGAGGCAAACATCATGAGCTAAAACTGAGAAAAACACACTCATATTAAAACCTGAGGTCAGAGTCAGCTCTGACCAAACACTTTAAACACAACAAAAAAAACCTTTGATCGGCTCCTGATGTGTGACGGTTTCGTGTCACTTTAATGCGACGACTCACATTAATCTGTCTGGTCATTGTTTGTTGCATCATGTTTCTTTGAGAGTTCACAAAGCGTCATTTGATTCAATAAATACATTGGTAACGATGACTGCAATTCTTTCTTTCGTTGTAAATGCAGCAAAGTTTTATATTTTGCTCATAAGGCTTTCATATTACAATGTAAATAGGAACTGCAATTTAAAGGAGCAGTGTGTAGGATTTAGTGGCACGGTTTAAATGAATAAGGAAGCTAGTAAATTAAACTTCAGTGACTTCTGTCGAAGGGGTTGGATTAATGTAAGTTTTTACTTCTCATTCCTTTTCAAATATGTAAATTTCATTACATATTTGACCATTTCTTTTGCCTCTTTTTTAATTGTAGTTCCTACATTTTTGTTTGTCTGTTTTTAAAATTATAATTTCTTTATTTCCTTTTGAAATGTGTTTGAAATCAATCAATCAAACCAACACAACCCAAAGCCAAATCTATCTGTGAGGACTGCAGATTGCAAAGAGCTGAAGCTCCTCCCATGTGCCAAAACATGAACTCCCGATTAGAATTCCTTCAGTATTTACTCTTCAGGAGGTCTCTTCCTCTTGAAAACAAACAAACCTAGAGATTTTAAACCGTTAAAAACACTGAATAAGCAGTTTTACGTTAAAAATAGTTTTTTCTGACGCTGTTTGTCTGGTCTCTGAGGTGCTGCTATGTACGGGGGCTGACGCTAAAACTCCATAGACAGACCCCCCCCCTATGTAGATAAAAATGTCTCATTCTAAGATAGAAAAATGCAAAGACTATTATTTTTAGGTAGAAACAGTAAAGAAAACATGCATATTATATTCAATTTCTGCAAATATTATATGCCCCTAAATCCTACACGCTGGACCTTTAAGTATCTGTCATAAACCTTGTTGTATAATGGTGCAGTTTTTGTCCTCTGGACTTCTTATTAAGTCTCAAACAAAACTCCTGAATGGAACTGTACTGTAGCTCTGAATCAGAATATAAATTATTTCTTAAATTTATACTAAAAATGTCCTCAGCATTTTCTGTCTGACACAAGTCCGAAAGGTTAAAAGAAGAGTTTTACAGTCATTTTAGTGCGCTGTATCTTTGACCTTCACTTGGCTTGCTGATGACAGCATAACTGTCCCTCTCTGAGCAGACGCTCTTTCAGCATACCTGGAGTCAGATCTGTGACGCTCTGCAGGGAATGCTTTGTCAGCTGTACTGGTCCACAAGCAGAACAGGAGCCCACAGATCCTCCAGCATCTCCAGTTCAGCCAGTGAGCTTGCTTCGTGTAGCGACTCGCAGGGCACCAATCAGATGTCAGCTCACAGCGTCATCGTCAGGTTGGCTTGACAGCAGTTTATCTGACTGTCTCTGCGTGTCTCCCAGTGCCTCAAGACAGCTTCCCAGGATGCACCTCTCCTCCTGTCGCAGTGACGTGACCACGTCTAGCTGCTCTCTGAGTGCCTGGTCACACTGTTGGAGGAGGCCGGAGATCTAAACACACACAGCACAGCAATTTTTAGAAAATCGGGTCATATCAGGGATCCTGCAGATCAAAACAAGGTGGATTTAAGACGATTTTTTAACGCTACTTGGAAGTAAGATTAAGACCAATTTTCTAATAACCACAATTTAAGTAAAATTATGTTTTGCCCAAATTTTTATTGTAACATAAAACATGACTTTTTTTGTGTTATCTATGTTAAATGTTGGGAAAACAACCATTTTTAGAGTGGAAGACACTGAACATATTATATTATCATAAAGGTATCTACTTGTTTTACCAACAGAGGCGGAAAATATCTGACATTTCTGGTCTGTTTTCTGGATGATTTTGTGTTTCTCATTCTGCATGCGAGATCCCACTGCTTGGATTTCAATCATGACGAGTTTAAGAAAAAGAATTTATTAAATTACTTCACAAAAAAACGAAAGATGTTACCAACTATTTTGAAATTCAATTCAGGAAAAAAGATTCATAAAATCAAACTTCCCATGTCTGAGCTTTCTGAAGAATTTTGAAAGATTAATTTAAGTCAAATTATTCCAATTTATTATGTATTAATTAATTTAAGATTAATTAATTGAATCCCTTTCAGACTTTGTAAGGACCTGTGGGGACCCTGCATACGTTGCAGGTCGAAAGTTTGATAATTGGGGGAGTGTGTGTGTGTGTGTGTGTGTGTGTGTGTGTGTGTGTGTGTGTGTGTGTGTGTGTGTGTGTGTGTGTGTGTGTGTGTGTGTGTGTGTGTGTGTGTGTGTGTGCGCGCACCTTATCCAGAGCTGTGTGTGTGTCCTGTAGTAGTCGCTGGCAGAGAGTCTTTGCTGTCTGGACGCTCCACTCTTCTCTCTCCTCACACACCATGTGGCCGAGCAACACTGCCTTCCAGTGGTGACTATGAAAAAATAAACACACAGCTGATAAATCATTAATATCCACACACACTTCTGACATACTGACCAATTCAGAAGGACACAAAGGTAGTTTTAGATCAGAATGAGCAAGAGGAGCTTTTCTTTTAATACTGATGCACAAATATGAACGTGTGTGTGTGTGTGTGTGTGCGTGTGTGTGTATGAGAGACTTACTACAGTGTCTGTGGCAGGGACAACAGTCTGAGGGCGGTCATCAGCCTCCAACTTGGACCTTCACTGGACACAGTGAGATTACTGACGGAGAAAAAGATCAGAGTTGGAAGGAAAACGTTGGAGTGTCAAATTTAGACTTATTTTAGTCCAGCTCTGTGCAGAATTCAGAGATAATGCGAGGCATGGTAATTTATCTGTTTTAGCTTAAAAAACCCAATTATGTTCCAAACACAGACAAAAAATGTAATGATGGATTTCTACTCTAAATGCACTCAAACAAAAAAAAAATGAATTGGGATGCCTTATGTGTTTTTTTCTGTCCATGAGATTAAAGGAACAGTTCACCCCTGAATCAAAAATTCATATTTTCCCTCTTACCTATCGTGCTCTTTATCAGTCGACATTGTTTTAGTGAGAGTTGCAGTGTTGGAGATATCAGCCATAGAGGTGTCTCCCTTCTCTCCAATATAATGGACCTAGATGGTACTCTGCTTTTAGAGCTCAAAGTGCCAAAAAAAACTATTTGAAAACTCAACAGCAATGTCACAAAAGTATTTTGGATTTTGAGGAACTATCCCTTTAAAGCTGACACAAGGCTTCCCCTTTTAGGCAAGACACACAGCATCTGCTTCCAAAATCATGACAGGAGTAACATTGATAAAAATTAATCTTACTGAAGAAAATTGTTTTCTCTGAGAAACTTCATCTTCTGATCCAAACTCCTGTCTCCTCTTAAAACCTCACAGAGGACATCTGAGAGACAACAGTGAAACCAACAAACTTCAGGTTAACTTTTCACATGACCTAAACTGTATCGATACAATATTAAACTGACCCAACAATTTCCTGCTGTGGTTCACCTGTCTCCACATAGACCACGCTGTTGGGGTTGCAGGCGGCAAACAAATCCGTACTCTAGCATCAGACGCTGGTTGTCATGGGAACCGTAGTTGATAAAGGCCTGCTGGTAGCGGAGCGTCCCGGAAACACTCCTGATTTCATAACATTTGTCACGTCATTGAAACTTGCTTTTACCTGAGAAAATACATGATCAGATTTTTTTTAACTGCATTTATTGTCTTTTTTTTTAAGTAAAATAAGTCATTGCAAACAAGTCTGACCACCATCAACATCCATACATGCACATATATGCACAGTATGTAAAATGGCACAAAACAATAAAAAATAGTGAGGGAAAAAGAAGTGATAACGACAGTTTACCTGCACATCAGGGCGATGGTTGAGCAGGTCCAGAAAGGGAGCTAAAGCGTAATCGTTCTGTCCAAACAGGAAGTTGTTGGATGGGTGGGACATGAAGACAGAGCGTGTGTTGACACTACACCATGCCCACCTGGAGGAGGACAAACCAACAGTCCAAACTTTAGCCCGGGAAGATTTTCATTGCCATAAAAAAAAAAAAAAAAAAACAGTTTGTTCTGTGATTTATCATTAACACTTAAATACCTGAGAAAATTGGCTTAATTGCTATTTGCGAAAAAAAAAAAAAAAAAGCAAGAAATTAGTAAATAAGTTGAAAATTACCTTAAAATAAGCAAAAAAAAAAAAAAAAAAAAAAAAAAAAAAAAGAGAAAAACCTACAGAAAAAAAAGACCTCAGTGTTAAAAAAAAAAATATATGTTTTTTTTCTGTAAAATAATTTTAAAGACAGAAACATCGGACATTTTCCCTCATTTTTTGATAATATCAAAAAATCTGTCATTTCCTTGTCATCTTTTTAATATTTTTTTTTACAGTTAACAGGATATTTCTTGCCAAGTTGCTACTTTTGAAAGAAATCAAAGCCGTTTTTTTGGTTTTGCGGGGTTTAAATGCTCATGAAAGGAGTCTGACTGATGTTGATCCAGGTGTTTAAGGATTAAAAAGGTAACAAATGTACATCAAAATAAATAACATACCACTGAGAAGAAAATGGAACTTTGCACGCCTGTCAAGATTATGCAACGGCTTAAATTTTACTTTTGCATGTGTGTGTGTGTGTGTGTGTGTGTGTTAACATGATCACACCTCAGTGCTTCATATGTCAACACCTCCTCCACGGGCTGATTCAGGATTGGCTGCAGGGATCTGGATCAAGAACAGATCACTTACATTTTAGGATGATTAAAACATTGTTAATTATATGTGTCTTTTGAAGTATTTCACTTGTTGGGATGTATATTTAAAGCCTCAGGTTTATACTTGCATATCAAAATAAAAATAAATAATGCAACATAACATGGACAACTATCATCAAAATGCAGAGAGTCAGAACGCCACAAAATCTACAAATCTACAAGAAATGTTATGTAATGTGCAAGTAAACTCTGCCGTACAAGTTGTAATCTGTTCACATCTCTCCACGTAACCTGAATAACCGGCTCCAGGCTGCTGTTTGCAGCACTAACCTGAAAAAGTCTCGATTAACAGAGTGCAATTCTCGCACCACCTCCCTCTGCTCTGAAGCCCGTCTCCGCACACTGCCGGGCAGAGCGGCCATGACCTCATCGCTAAAATATGCGGGGCAGGTGTAAGAGGTGGGCAGCACGTCAATGTACGGGAACCAATCAGAGGCCTCGCCTCGGTGCCGTTCACACACGAGGAAGACACACAGCGCCAGCAGGGGAGAGAGGCGGGGCTTCCAGCTGGGGAGACAAAAATAATAACAGTTTGGGTCAATAAAGTGGTGCAGGAATGAGTCCTAAAAAAAAAAAATCAAATGTGAGTTAAAATTGTTGCATTTTGCTTCCCTCGTCTTAATGTTAATGGGTTCATTGGTTGGAAGCCCGAAATAAGGTCTTAAGAGACTTTCACTTTTTGCTGACCAACATAAAATGTCACTAAATATCCCACTCCTAAGTTTTGAAGCTTCTATGTGTCTCTAGAAAGGTGATGGCTTAAAAGTGGCTAAAGGAGACTACAGAACGTCATCACAACGAACAAAGCTGCAATAATCCTCCCAACTTAATACTGCTGCTACCAGGTTAAGTCTGCTGTCAATAATTAACATGTACAGCAACCCCGTGTTTTCATTAAGATTTATGCTGCATATTTCATATTACGTTGTTTTTGTTGAGTTACGTCTGTATGTGTGAACTCCTCACATTTCCGTAGCATTTTGTAAAATGTATTTTCCATCTGTCCTGTTTGATAATTGAAAAAACAATAAACAGACGTTAAAAAAAAGAGAAATCCCACGGGCTTTTTGTCGTGGGAACCAATCAGACACTAACTTCTCTTGGCATCTTTATGCACATTTGCAGTGTTATTTATTCACATGTTCTTTACGCTTTTACTTACCGTGTTTTACCTGACTGTTTTGTTAAAATGCAATTCAGTACGAAACAAACTGCACCCTGATAACACACTGCAGCTTTAAAGAAGTGGCTCTGACCACTGCTTTATCCGGCCATATTCTGATATTTTGAATTGTTTCACTTGTATATGAATGTGTGTGCGTGTGTTTGTGCGTGTGTCTACCTCTTGATATACTGTCCCATGTGGCTGTCCAGAACAGTTGCGGTTGTGAGGAGACAGGACTCTGGTAGAGAAATGAGCAGCTGGCCAGGCTGACACACGAACAGAGACAGATAACGAGAAAACTGCAACTCTCAAAAATTATGAGCAAAAAAAACTTTGATAAAAAAGAATAATTGAAATAAAAGCAGCTAAGTTATAACACGATCGCCTGACCCAATGTGATTTTTAATCACCTTCTTTAAACTTTATATTGTATTGGGTTGTATATAAAGTTTGGGAAGTTGTTTATATAAAAAGGGAATGTACCAACATGTGATATTTAAATTTAAGTGGCTTTTATATTTCTTTTATTGAGATTATTGTTTGGGTTTTGTATATTCCTTGTTATTTTTCTTTTGTTTTTGTTCAATGCACAAAATAAAGATTATTTCAAAATTCATTCAAAAGTATGTTCTGTTTTATGTACATTATTTTGCCTCAATGGAGATCTAGTTATCATTGAGATAGTTATATAAATACATGTAAGTGCACACCACAGGAAAGGTGCATCATGGAGTTTGTTAACAGAGAAAAATATTAAATAGCTCTAGAAAAGTGAGTGTTTTCTATGACAGACATTGAAGTAAATAGAAACTGTAGATGCAAGTTATTATTATTGTGTTGTAGTTTATCCAGTCAGACGCACTGATTCGTGTTGGCAGACTTACTTTGATGGTCTTGAGAGCTTGCAGTCCTCTACCGGTGTCTGCATGAGAAACAACAAACACAAACACACACGTTAAAGTCTGCACTTCAATGAAGTTATCACACACAGTGCAGTGAGAGCTTTATCTAATCGTCTCTACTAGAGTAGAATAAAGTAGGACATCAGAGAGGTACCAGGAAAGAGGGCTGGCTGCAGCAGCGTTGAGGTGAATCCCCGTTGGTGAAGAAACTTCATCAGTCTCACATACTGCAGCTGGTGACACAGAGAAACTGCAGAGAGACACAAACTGGCGATGAGAGAGTTCAGGAGAGAGATCTGTCTGTGCTGAAGCATCATTTAAAAAAAGGAAAAGCTGTAGATTATACTCGACTGGACGGCGCTGTCTTGTTTCTGCCTCCTCCTCCTCGCAGTTCGTCCAGCCTGGTGACTGCGACGCCTCATGATCCCACCTGGACCAAACACACACAATCACACAAAAAAGACGCTCAGAGTCATGGAAAACCAACCTCACAGCATTACCAAACTCTCTGCAGCATTTGGGGACTTTTTGTGGCTGTGGAGTGAAAATGAACATCCTCACTATCACAGATGCAAACTCCTCACAAGATTAACAAGTCTGTCTTAAACATGTCAAACTATTAATGTGGTATTTAATAAAACTGTGTATATTCGTGTAATAATCAAACTCTGCCTATTTGTGTGTACTTATCATCAAAGTTAAACTACAGCTACAAACATTACAAACATATACAGAGAGCGATAAACATGAAATACTTAGATATTATTGTCATTTGTTTTCTCGATGCTGCACCGCGGATCCATCGTGGGTTCCTCCTTAACCCACGTGGTTTACTTGTTTTTCCGGGTATGCGCACAGACACTGCGCAGCAAACCTCGAGCTTTCCTCCCTTTTTTTGTCCATTTTTCCTGCACGGACCTTCACTCCTCTCCTCACTGCACCACCGAGAGACCTGCACGAAGTAAGGAGCCCGCATTTCTCCTCATATAGATAGATAACAACTTGAAAACATAAAAAACAATACTTATTATCGGCATTTGATTGCATTTTCTTCTAACTGGCATTTACTCACGTTAGCCAGTTATCGTTATGTAACTCAAACGTATTCAGGTGAAAGGGAAAGGTCCTCTGTTAAAGCTGAAATGTATAACAAACTCGTAACTAATATCTTGAATTGCGACTTCTAACGTTACAGTTTTATTTGCAACATAGTTGCATTTGGTTGCAATGTATACATACATCGTATTTTTTAAAGACCAGTTTGCATGTAAAGATAGAAGTTTGTATTTGTGCGGGTGGCATGACTGTGCGTTTTTTTAACAACTATGTGGCCATTGTTAAAGCTAATGTAGAGATTTTAAGATGAAAATGTTGTTTTTATATAGTAACTTCCCGCAATAAGCGTCTTATATCTGATTAAAAAGTGTTTTAGGATCAATAATACTGTCAATACAGTGTTTGGTTTCTTAATTCCAGTTATAATGGGTTAAAAGCTATATAAAGAAAAATTCTCGGTCTCTGAAATTGTCACCATGACTCAGCAAATTTGATCTCTTCTCGGTCTCTTTATGGACATACATCATTCATTTTTGTAAAACCAGTTTGCATGTAACGATATAAGTTTCAGGGGTAAAGGTCATAAGACGTCTTGAGCGGGTGGCATGACTGTGCGTTTTTTTAAAATTATTTTTTATTTTATTTTACTATTATTAGGCCATTATTATTGATAAGGTAGAGATTTTAAATGTGTTATAATCCATCTCATGTTACAATATAAAGCGATTTTTTTTAACATTATCATATTTTAACTTACCACTATAAATGTCTTATATCTGATTAAAAGTGTTTTTATGATCAATACTATGAATTCAATGTTTGGTTTCTTAATTCCAGTTATAATCGGTTACAAACAATTTAAAGAACAATTTTTAAAAAGTGCTCTCTGTCTCTGAAATTGCCACCATGACTCAGCAAATATTTTCTCCATCTCCTGCATGTCTGATAAAATTATTGACTCATTTTCTTATTGTTTGGATAGTTGTTTAAACACACACACACACACACACAGTTTTCTGTGCTGAGAAGGTGGGAACTTAGAGTTTGTTTTTTCATTGTAAATTATTAATTTAATATGTGACTTAATTGACTGATGTCTCTCCTTGGACAGATCATGTCCACCAAGGTTGCCATCGTAACAGGCAGTAACAAGGGCATCGGCCTGGCCATCGTCCGAGCGCTCTGTAAGAGCTACCAAGGAGACGTTTACCTCACCTCCAGAGACGTGTAGGTACCTGGAAACACCTGGATCAGGCTGGTGTTTTGACCTCAACATAATGCAGCGTCATCAACTGACAAGTGTCTTTGTTTTGTCTTTCTGTGTATTTATTTAACTCTTTGAAGCCTGGATCGATATCACTTTTCTTGTGCTGCGTGCAGAAACCTTTCACAGAAACCTTTGAACCTTTAGCAAATTAAGTGTTGATATCTTCCTCTGAAACGTTGGGGAA
This sequence comes from Plectropomus leopardus, assembly GCF_008729295.1. NCBI lineage: Eukaryota > Metazoa > Chordata > Actinopteri > Perciformes > Serranidae > Plectropomus > Plectropomus leopardus. The sequence continues at coordinate 2,745,259 of NC_056477.1, read as the reverse complement.
AAAAGGCATTGAGCAACTTTGCATGAAATGTCTCACAAATTGCAAGATTTTATAGATTTAGAATTGTGTTTCTTAAAATGCTAGGGAAAAATGTCCAAATGTCCAAAAATTGTAGTTATCATAATTTTTAAAATTCTTTTTTCTTTTTGTTTTTTTTTCTTTTATTTTTTGGTAACTAATTTTCAAGTATTGTTTGTAAAATTTTACTATTTTTTTGATCATTTTTAGGTCATTTCTTCTTAAGTTGGTTATTGCTGTCTCCTTGTTTTTTGTTTTTTTTTAAAGAAACTGAGTCAGTTTGCTCAGGTTTTAAAACGTTAAAGTCCTCCTCAAAAAGCTTTTTTTTTATGTAAAAGCCTCTACAACAGGGAAACATGACAATTGAAAAAGGACAACAATTTCACTTATATTGTGGGAAATTATTATTTTATGGAAAAGAAGAGGCAGTCTGCACACTAAAAGGTTTTGCACACCAAACACATCTTTTGTGTGCAACATTTCAACCTGCAAGATTTTTAGCTAAGCAGACATTTATGTTATATCAGAATATCACTCCTATTAATTTACTATGAACAGAGAAAACAGTTTTTTAAAAAGAGAACCTCATGTGGAAAAACCAAAGCTGTAACCTTTAAGCACTTAAAAAACTTGCCCCAGGTTTCCCCAACACACCTGTGTCTTAAAAGAATAAAGTAAAACAAACTGAGACGTTTTGCTCGTTTTGCAGCGGTCGTGGTGAGGCAGCGGTGAAGAATCTGGGTGAAGAGGGACTGAAGCCGCTGTTTCATCAGCTGGACATCAACGACGTGAACAGCATCACCGCCGCCGCTGCTTTCTTTAAACAGAAGTATGGAGGAGTGGACGTCCTCGTCAACAATGCTGGGATAGCATTCAAACGTAGGATTAAGATTTTATTAAAGCAAATACGTTTGGTGAAACACTAAAAAACTTGACTTAATGCATTTGAGATGGTAGTGTAAATGCATCAAAAAAACATCAGTGGTGCATCTCATAAGAGAAATTATTTTGATACTACATATTTAAGTTTGCAAGCTTGTTTTACTGACTCACTCATTGAGATAAGAAATGGCATAAATTGACCTCACTGTTGTTGTTTGGAGTTGCGACTATGAATATGAACAATGACTTCATCTCCTTCTCTCTACGCCTCTTTCTCTTCAGATGCAGACACAACTCCATTTGCCACCCAGGCCGAGGTGACCCTCAAGACAAACTTCTTCGCCACCGGAGACATGTTGACTCACTTCCTGCCGCTCATCAAAGCTGGAGGTGACTAAGTCTACTGTCCAGCCTGTGCACGTCACATTTTTTGCACCCTCACATTCTTTTCCAGGTAGATGTGCAGCAGGTGCGCTTAAAAGCCAGAGCGACGGTGTTATACTGCACAAATGTTCCCAAGCAGCTGTTTCTCAGGGCCAAACATTTGACCTTTTGTTTTTTAAAAGCGATGAATACGTTGACATGCTGTGAGACACACAGAGAGTTTTAATAAGCAGTTAAAGGCTTTAAACATCGTCTTTGTGTGTGTGTTTTAGGTCGAGTGGTAAACGTCTCCAGTTTCGTCGGCTCCCGCACTCTGAACCAGTGCAGCCCGGCTCTCCAGCAGCGTTTCCGCAGCGAGGACATCACCGAGGAGGAGCTGGAGGGACTGATGCAGCGGTTCGTCGACCAGACCAAGAAGGACGAGCACAAGAAGGGTGGCTGGCCCGAAACGGCGTACGGCGTGTCCAAGTGTGGACTGACGGTATGACCCATCAGTGTCTGTCTCATCTGTGGAGCTGCAACACAAATTTACAGAAATTAAAATGGAAAAAAATTGGTGGAGTTTATTTGAGAAATGCTTCTCTAATGTCATATTTCCTTTTACAGAGACATTAAATATGTTTGTCTGTGTGTATTTCAGACCCTGTCCATGATCCACGCTCGTCGTCTGTCCAAGGAGAGACCAAATGACGGGGTAATCACGAAATTAAACAGCTTTTAAACATCTTTGAACTACTCTGAACCACTTTTCATAATAGATAAAGAATTAGAAATAATGCTAAATGTTCATCGTACGCTCGAGAAGCGTTTGAGGTATTGTTTTTGTACTTTTTCCTATTTGTCTCAGCAACAAATTTTCTTTAACAACTAAATGAATGGGAGGAATATTTATGACAGCTCTGGGTTGTGTAAGTATTATTAAAGGCAGAAAACAGTTTAAAATACATAATCACAACCCAAACGGTAACTCTGTGTCTGCGTTCACAAGTCTGTTAAGTTGCAGTTGCTAAATGCAACATTTTCTTATTTTGCAACTTCATTATTAAAGTTTTAATTTAACAAAACAATGGGGGATTTTTATTGTGAAGGATCTATTGGAATTAAAGTGGTTATCATCAAATTACTGGCAATTTGTTAGCAGCTTTACTTTGTTAAAGACAAGCCTTCTGGTATATCAGGGACAAAAGTAAAGGCAGAAACAGCCTCAGCCTTGTCTTAATTTGTCACCAGAGACAAATGAAGGATTTTATACACAAAATCATCAGATTATCAGTTTTTTTTGCTTATGTTTTAAATGAAAGTCTCACTTCTAGCACAATATTTTGGGGTTTTCCATTTGTCATCCCATTCCTGTGAGGCTGATATCTTAAGAACAACTAGAAGAAATTTATTTAAATTTGGCTCAAACGTTCACTTGGATACAAGGATGAACTAGATTTTGGTGGTCAAAAGTCACTGTGACCTTACAGAACACGTGTTTTAGGCCATAACTCAAGAATTCATGGTTGCATTTCTTGTTTTTCACAGATCTTGCTGAACGCCTGCTGTCCAGGCTGGGTGCGCACCGACATGGCCGGTGACAAGGCCCCCAAGTCACCAGACGAGGGCGCTATCACTCCGGTGTACCTGGCACTGCTGCCGCCGGGAGCTACAGGTCCTCACGGGAAGTTTGTCTCCGATAAAGAAGTTCAGCCGTGGTGAAAGGGTTAAAGGGACCTGCGAGTGTGTTTGTGTGTTGTCAGTGTTTCAACATCACCATTAATTTGCCAAAAAACTTCCCTACAAAATACTTTTCCAAAAAGGTACATAGTCCGACATTTGAAAGATTTGCCGCAAGCATCATACAGTCGAGTAACACAGAGAGGATTAACCAAACGTTAAATAGGCATTAAACCAAAATAACTCTCATTTCAGGGAACACTGACATGATACAATATGAATGTGTGAATCTGCTACAGGCAACAGTAATCATGCATCAATCTGTATAAGTGATGGCTAATCACTGTATTTTTTATAACACTTCATTTGATCATTTGCTTCAGTAGGGACTGTACTTTACTCATCAGAGCATAGGGGTGGCTGAGGGTTGTGCATTTTTTTTATTATTATGATCCTTCCTGTGAGAATATTTTTTCTTGAGCCTCCTTGAGTTACTGAGGAAAAAATGGACGACCCGTTCAGTATCATAAATAACCATATTTCACAGTTTCTGGCCATGGTAAGTGTGTAAGTGTGAGTTTGGAGATTTTAACAAAAAATGCCCTTCAATTCCCACTGTTTTTGTGGCGCCCTTGTTTTGCATCACCCCTCCCCTCTCATAAATAAGGGACAGTCCCCAGTATAACCATTTGTATATATATTTTTTACAATGGAAAGTAAAAATTTGCCTTAACTGGATGAAATGGATTCAGTGTTGTGAAATCAAAGAAAATAAAATGCTTTTCTGGCAATATTTTCTGCAACATGGTGTTTTTTATTGAGACGTCACAGACTTTTTATGTGAAATATAACAATTATATTGTTAAATATTTTGTCAAAATGTTAATTAACAGAAACAACATCAGAACAGGACAATACACAAACGGACATTACATTTTATTAATTTAGATTTTTTTAAATGGTGTTTTTTATTAAATATAATTTGACAAGCAAAAGGGAATTTGGTGTCTCTGAAATATGAGACCTGAGTTATAAAACAATCAGGGGAAAGACAAAACTATTTCCACAGTTTGATTCATCCCTTTTCTTGGATTTAGACATTTATGGTCTCTTTTGTGAGTATTTAAGTACAAAAGGCTCCAACAAAAGCAGAAGTAAGATGTATTTGCTGGTGAAATGTCTGAAACGCAAACTTCTGGAAAGAAAAATAATAAATAAGTCACATTTTTAATTTTAAATATTGCATATTTTAATAACATATTTCCTTTGGTAACTTGTATTCTTTGTTTGCAAGAGACAGATTCATTGAGCTGTGGTGACACCTGGTGGTCGAGGTGTGCATCTCATTAGAGAATAGATTTGTATTGCAGACATTTTTATATTGAGAGAGAAAAGCACAAACTGGGATGTTACATGTGCATTGAAAAGTATCAGATGTGTTCATTTCTTATAAAAAACAGATAGAAAGGTGAAGTTGATTGCCTTTGATTTGCAGTATCTGGCAGGCACAGAGCATTTCCTATTTATAGACACGTTTATGGAGAGAGATAACGACACACACACAACCAACAATAAATGGCAGTCTCCCTGGAGAGATATTAATAGAGCTGACATGTGACACAAACGTGACTTTGTTTATGAGAAACGTGTGTTTATGTGTCGCTGAGTGGGTTTGATCTACAGCAGCTGCAGACTGAGAGAAACATGCAATAAACCCCAGGATTCATCTGAAGTCAGGTGTCACTGTCACTAAACATCTTTTCTTCTTCTCCCTCATCTTCTCCTCCTCCTCCTCCTCCTTCTTCCTCTCTTACTTTTTCCTCCTCCTTCTCCCTTTACATCTTTTTCTTCTGCCTTTTCCCCTCCTTCTACTCCTCCTTTTTCTTAGTTGAACAGTGTTGTAATTAGTGCTTGTGGACATGTTTTTAATAAAGGAGGTCTAAAAGTCAGAAGTATTAACATTTTTTCTCCTTCTTTTGCTTCTTCCTTTTCCCCCTTCTGTCAAAAAAACAAAACAAATATAAAACACGGGTTGTTCAGCATTTGAGATAAATGAATGAAAATAAAAATACAGAGTTGAATATAGACATTTAAACAAAAGAGGGGTGTTTCTGGGAAATATACATTTACTACTTGTTGCAGATTTCCCCAAATTCAGTTTCATGAAGCCTCACTGAAGAGGTAATTCTTTAATTTCTAACAAATTACAAAAATAACAAAAAATTTATGGTACTGGTTGGCTTCCTGGGAGCCACACTTCCTCCAGCCGAGCCCTCCGCAGTCTCAAATTGAATTTTAATAATATAGAAATATGAATAAATATTAACCTTGGTGTCCTTAACTGCAGCTACAGCGCTCCTTTCATTGTTATTTCTTTGCAAGCTCAAATGATCAGAGGAGGCATGAAATATCACTTTAACAGATTCACTTATTTCACTGCAGCCAAATGTCACTTACTCATTTCCCTGAGGTGTTTTGTATCATCTCCATACACATGCATGTGCACATGGATTTTACACCTTTCTCCATCACATTATTATGTAATCCAAATTTCAGAGCTCTTATTAATGCAAAGCAAAACAGAGCAGAAAATCTCATTCAGGTGGAGGTTCCTATTGTTTCATACTGTACCAAAATGTTCCCGTGGAGATCCAGATTTTCCTGCTTTATCTCTCGCGCCTCTCTTAAAGCTTTGGGTCAACACTGCAGTGGGCTGCAGGAGGCTGTGTGGAGTTGTTATGTGCTGTGTGTGATTGTGGGAGTTGTAGTCCTGTCAGACGAGAGTAAAACCCAGATTACCTTGTAGATAAAACTAATCCACGGTGCGAGAGACAGAGATGATAATCCTCTAATCCCTGCTATCCGCGAAGGGAAACCCCATCACACACACACACACACACACACACACACACACACACACACACATGCTCTGTTAATCACAGTGACCAAGATTATCGCCGGTGTTAAAAATGACTTTATTGATGCTGCAGAGGGGAATTCCCTCAGACCTGAGACACAACAGGTGATACAGCAACACACAGAGATCAACACTGTTAACATGTAGAACATGATAAAGTCTGTTTTTCTGATTGATATTGATTTACCTGAACAGATAAGTATTTGACTTAATTGATGTTGTTTCTGTTTTGTGAGATGAGTACAGATATGTCAATATTTATGAAAACACTTGAATAGATTGTAGATAGAAAGTAGCTCTAAACTATAATCTGGTACGATGCATCAAGTGGTAACATTTATGTTTTAACTACTGTACACATAAAATATAAATATAAATATAGATTTTTTATCAATAAAATCAATTAATCAATAAATTAATAAATTAAATAAAAAATATTAATGGGCATTGTTTTCTTTTTAGGGTGATAAAAGGCTATAAAGTGTCAGCATACACTGTATACACACCATAAAATATTTCCCTCCATACACCCTGATTCAAGTAAAATAAAGACATATGATTATGCATTGGCACATTTTCACATATAATTAACAGAAATTTGTTTTTTCAATTTTTTTTTTTTTTTTTAATATTCAAGTTTTTTTTTTGTCTCATCAAATTTTGTTTTGGACCAGACTAGTTGTTGGCATAAAACCCCTTTTTCTTTTGTATTCATTTATTTAATATGTCACTCCTGTGTGAATGTATTTTTCTTTTTTGCATCACACTTCCCTCGTACCAGCTGGGATTTGATCCAGCAATTCACACATCCTTCCCATGTTTCCATGTCCTCATGCAACACTCCTCCGCAGGGAGATCAGACTGAATGTGGAATATGCAAAGAAAAATTATCATATATAGAGGAAAACTTAAAAAACTAAAAGTGGATGACAACTGCATCATATCTGCTGTAAGCAAAATCTCACTTGCTTCTTTAATATTTAAAGGTCAGCATCATCAAATAATATATTGGTCTAAGAGACATATCCACTGCCTGTCCTCCTGAAAACGCCAATTAAAAGCTGCTTTGCTGTAACCTTCGTTTACTCCTCTCAAACAAGCTGCTGAGAGCCCACAGTCATCCTGCACACCTGCTGCTGCAGCTGAAAGCACTGAACCTCCCGTTGCATTAATATTTCATGATTGGTTACCACTTTTTGATAGAGTTGTCAGGTTGTGAAGAATCCTCCTCCAGCATCACACTCGCTGTGTCCTTTTAACTCTTTAATTTATTAGGAAGACTCCTCCAACGTACTGTTTGACCACTGACCCTCTGGAAAAGGGCTTCGGGGCATCTTGGCCAAAACTCCATTTGCTGACAACTCATTAACATTTAAAACTGCAAAATTAATGGATTAGAATCTAGTATTAATGATTTATTAATATTTATAACTGCAGTTGACTGGCAAACCTTTGCTGATGCCTTATTATAAACTGAGAAACTTAAGACCTCTTATCAATGACTTACTATCATTTAGCAATTTTTAGAACAATTAATGCCTAATAAATGGCTTATCAGAGGATGGCACCCCACGAAGGCATGAACTTATCATGACTCTCATTCAGTGACTGCGTATCACACCCCGTAATTGCACCGAATTGTCTGATAATCCTTCCACAGCCGGCCGTTGTTCTCTTTTGATCAGTTCTCCTGGCAGCATGAAGGGACACAGCCGTGCACACTAATCCTCCCAAAAATCACAAGAATCTTGTCAAATATTAAGATTTAAGCTTCTTAACATTTTCTGCATTTTTCTTTTTCATTGATACGTTTGTGGTAAATCCCCGGCTGCAGGGAACAGAGTAAACCCACCTAAACCGTGGTGGGTTTACAGAGTTTGCAAACCTTCTTACAGTGTCAAAAAGTTAAAACTATTGTTGAATTTGAAATGTGATTGGTTGTCATGACTGCAGGTTTAATTTTCCAGTGCATAGCATTTCATTTTATCTCACATTATCCGTGATTTTATCCTTTTCTCAAAACCTCCTTTGCGTCTTTATTATGTTGGGTGCACTACTTTTAACTGTCATTAGGTGGTGCAACAGAAGACGCTGTAATCCAATAGACATTAACTGATGAAGAATGAATTAAAGTTTGCTCTCACATGTAACAAACCTCCTTCAAAAGTGGTAAACTCTTTTTTGATTGACCTCCAGCAGAAGCATTAATTTCACTTCCCAAAAATAAAGCAAGACTGTCATTATGAGATTTTAAAGGACCAATAAGTATGTTCTGTGTCTCTTTGTGATTGTTTTTATGTCTTTGTAGTACCTTTGTCTTTGTTGTTTTTTTGTTGAATTAAAGGTTGATCTGTGTGTCTTTGAGGTATATTTGTGTATTTTTTCATCATTTTGTATCTTTATAGTCATTCTGTGTCTGTTTGAGACAGTCTGTGTCTCTTTTTTGTACCTTTTACATGTCATTTTCTGTTTCTTTAAAAGGTTGATTTATGTCTCTTTGTCATCATTTTGTGTTCCTATGCATCTCTCTGTGGTCATTCTGAGTGTTGTCCTTGTTAATACCTGTCAATTGTTTTTCATGTCTCTATACCTGGTGTAAAAACAGTAACAGGACGGGAAAAAAACCCCAGTATAGTGACTCAAAGGTGCTGGAAGATGCAGCCATGACACACAAAAAGCTAGCCTTGTTTTGTTATTTGCTGGTCTGGAACAGCGGTCTGCAGTTTGGCAGCAGTCTCACCTTGGTGTCACAGTTTGCAAATGTACAATGTAACTGAGTCCCCAATTTACAACTCAAACTGCATCCCAGGTTCCACTGCAAGATGGTTTTGGGGCATCTGGCTTATAAATCCCATCCAACACATCCTTCCTTCCCACTGTGGACTCAGTGATGAAGACACACCACAAGGAGTCAGACCATATTGCCAGATCTGGATTAGTTGCTTCAACCTCTGGTAGATAAGTGAGTCTCTGGCATACGTCAGTGAGCAAACTGCAGATCTAAGCTGCACTCAGCAGCACAGATGAAGCCGGCTGTTGCTCTCCTCTACTGAGAGTAACCTTTGTGCATGAAATATTTTTATTTGAATAGGAGATGCAGGCTTTTAGTTCTGCTGCCAGACACTTGAAAACTTTATTGTGTGGCCAGGTGTATCGGCAGTAACACCACACTGTTTATATCCCCTCTTCATTTTATATTATCAGTGAAAAGCTGTTGTTTATGCCAAATACTGGCCGGCATCACTAGAGAAATGTGGAGGTGCATTATGTTAACTGGTTTAATGCTCTACCAGTATTGCTACAGTTCATAATAGTCACCACTAGATGTCAGTAAAGCAGTGCATGACATGACACCTTTTTAGAGAAGCTGCTCATGAAAGAGTCCTGCTCACAGCATTTTAATACCTCTCCCTGCTGCATCTGGTGTCTCTGCATGCTCTTCCTGTCTCCTCCATTCTGTCTCTTTGTTTGTCAAATTCTGATAAATAAAATAAATACACATTACGCAGCTGGGGACTGCATGCAAGAGGCAACGACTGGCGCGTGTTCTTGAATAACCTTTATGGGAATTAATGTCCTCATGAGGAGGAAAAAGCGAGAATTAAAGAGTCATTTTAGGTCAGTCGCCATCTGTAGGTATTGAGATTGCTGGCTCATGTTTGAATGTGGCTCATGTCGGGTTGAGGCTAAGGGTTGGTGATTAAATGTCAGATTAAATGTCATGCATATATGTCAGGGAAGAAATGCCAGCCCATAAAATGCAGGACAACAAAGTTAAAATCTTGCCTTTGTGCCACTTTGTTCCTGCTCTTCTGCAACAAATGTGCACACACTGCCAGTTTTTTATATTTCTACTGTCTTGCAGGGACATAAACGTAACATCAAAGTCAGTATGTGCTACACGGGGGGGGCGGTGCTGAACCGAAGTGATCTGTCAGCTCAACAGGAAGGCTGCGTGTCCACTCCAGAGACCTGTCCTTACAGGACCAGCTTCTTATTCCCCTGCTTTGTAATGGAAAGGACACCGTGCTGACATCAGATAGCGCTGAGCATCTTTTGAGGCCTGATATGTGGAGAAACAAAATTACAACATCAGCAGGGGACACACTTCAGTGTAAAACACACAGCAGGGAGAAGGCCTTCAGATCACAAGCTGTTTGAACATGAAGTTGGAGGAAAACACCACCAGCTAGTGGACAAAAGGAGGAACTACATTTTGTATCTGAGCACTTCAGTACATAAAAACTTTATGTCAGAGGATAATGTGTGAGGGTGATGATGGTCCTGGGACAGCTGCTTTCAAAGGAAAAAGCTCTAATAAAACCAAATTAAAGGTGTTCATGGGTCATCATTCAACTGTGGTCCATTTTGGTCTGGAAACTTTGAAATGTAGTGATGCAATACTTTCCATCAACACTGATTAATCCTATTATTTCACTACAATGAACAAAGTCATGGAAATTCGTTTTGTCACTGTACTGTACTGTTTAGTGTCTCTTTGTGGCCTTTTGAGTCTCCGCCCAGTGTTTTTTGTATCTCTTGGAGTGACATTTTTCAGTCATCCATCTGAAATGAGTAATCTTACTGCACCAGGTCAAAACAGGTTATTGTTACGTCCTATGCAATTGTAGATGTTTTCTGTGTCTTTGTGGTCATTTGTGTATCTTTTCTAGACATTTTGAGTCTCTTTGTAGTTGCTTTGCATCTCTGTACTCATTTTGTTCCTCTTTGTAATCACTAAATCTCTTTATAGTTGTTTCGTGTCTTTTTTTATTTGTCTTTTTGGTCCTTTTGAGTCTCTTTTGGTCTTTTTGCATGTCTTAGTAGTTGCTTTATGTCACTGTACTCATTTGGTGTCTCTTTGTGGTCAGTTTGTGTATCTTTGTAGTCATTTTGAATGTCTTTGTAATTGTTTAGTGTCTCTTTGTGGTCTTTTGAGTCTCCGCCCAGTGTTTTTTGTATCTCTTGGAGTGACATTTTTCAGTCATCCATCTGAAATGAGTAATCTTACTGCACCAGGTCAAAGCAGGTTATTGTTATGTCCTATGCAATTATTTTCATAACTTGTTCTTGAATGTGGATGTTTTAGATTTAAACACCATTATGCCATTTGAGTGCTCCCACACAAACTTCCTCTCGGACCTGCTCAACCCGGTGAAGGTTGAATTCAGGGCAGACACTTTCACCTAATGATAAATCTATTTCTGAGTCTTCTGAAACATTTTGAAGACTCCTGCTGAGAACTTCATCTACAAATAATCTCTGTCACTTTTGGTGAGAATGAAGTGATTTCTCACTAACATAAACAAGTTTTTGTTTTTTAGGTGTGATATTTGATGCAGAACAATTTTCCTTTCTACTGCATGAAATACAAAATTGATGCATCTGTTAGTTTACTAAGTGAAGATGTTACTGGATATTTTGGGAGTGTGTCACTTCCATCTATTTTGACAGTCGCAGCTGCGGATCTCCCCGATTCTGCTGTTTTACACCTGAACCTTGTCTCGACTGCGACTGTTTGAGGCAATCAGACATCAGTTTTTGGTCGATGCTCTTTCAAGAGCAGCTTGTGCTTTGAAAAGAGGTGATAAGACGCCTGGAGGAGAAAACCAACAGAGATCAGAGGCTTTATTCAAGAACAAATGCCACAAAAGAATAATCATATGTGTCAAAATAAATGAAAAATGATTAGTGGAGAAAGAATAAAGACTTTTTACGGTTTACTGGATTGACCGGAGGACGTTGAGATGAATAAGCAGAAGACAAAGAAATCAATCAATACATACTAAAACTGAACTGACTGAATGAATATTGAAAAAGAGTTGTTTTATTTTTCAAAAATCTTGCTGCTGCACACAACACATTTGAGATATCTAAATTAAGACAATCTTTCAGGACTTCTACTGTACATTATCTGTTAAAAAAATCCTCATGAATGCACATTTGGCTCCCTCTAATGCCAGAGACACAATTCAGTAAACCCTTGAGAATCTGAGGAGTAAAAAAAAGGTAATCAGAGATAAAGAAAGGGTCATTACAGACTAAACAATCTCTATTACAACATTTTGAGAAAATGCTTTGTGATGTCAGGACACGCTTGATGTTTGCAGCACGATTAAATACATTTGCTGTCAGCGGAAAAATTGCACCAGTGTGTAATTACTCTTTTGAAGAAAAGTCTGTGCAGAGATACCGAAGTGCTGCCGCTGCGGTCATCATGTCAAAAAACTACACAGCCAATTCTCCCGTGATAATAAGTTTTGATTGTAAAGCGACTGATTATTTGGTGTTGACAAGTGCTGATTAGACGGTTGTTTTGTTCCCTCAAATAGCTGATATGCCTCTGAGGCGGCTAAATTAACTCTGATAGGGTGAACTTATAAACACTGGCACTGTGATGTTTTCTCTTTTTTTATACTTCAGTGAACACTGATGATTTTGCTGCTTTGGGAATCACAGTGGCAGAGCTCAGACAGTCGTGCCTGCTGAAATCCTGCGGTTTGAGGAGGATTATTGCTGAGTCGCTGGCTGCAGAGCACGCAGCAGCGCAACATGTTGCTGACATCTCATACTGTCAAGAAACATCCTCGGAGCCACGATGTCCTAACGGAAGACATCGGCCTGTGCTGCATGGTATTATGTTTGAGAACATCTGAAAGTTTTTGTCCTCCCCCTAGATCTCACCAGCACTGTGAATTGGGAGTGTGTTGCTCTGTGTGTGTGGGCATGTGAGACATACACAGAGGGATGGTTCAAAAACTTGAAACAGCAAGTGAAATGAGAAAAGAACACAGGGAAGGCCTACAGAAAGGAATGTAATATAAACACGGACACAGAAACAAAAAAAGGAGAAACCAGATGGACTAATGCAAGAGGGATTTCTGATCATGACAACGTGCTCTATTAAAGTGTGGTGCTGCTGGTGATTTGACCACCAGATTTCAAGATGCCAAACGAGGGCCGCACCTGGGACTCACAGGTGGCACAAATCAGCTGACTGGACCTGCAGAGGGAGCAGAGCGCTGCAGGGATTTTTTATTTTAGTTCGTTTGATCTTTATTTTGAACATGCCAAATAAAATAGGAGAACAAAATGAAATATAAGCAAGAAAAAGTATTTCATGTCCAAAAAGGAGTAGGAAGTGAATACTTATAAAAACCTAAACCCTTTTTTAAGTTTTATAAATAAATACATTCATAATACACACCTTTAAAGAAATCAATAAATAAATGAAAAAAAAAAATCACCATAAAAACCTCAATCTAATCAAACAAGAATTAAGACAAAAACAAGAACAAATCACTTTAAATAAACAAATACAAACACACATCGCAGAACAAAGAAACACATCAATAAAAAAAAAAGTCACACTATCAAAAGCAGCCTTCCTTGTCTCATATCTTATGTGCTCGTTCCCCTCTTGTTTCTACCATCTCGTATTCCTTAAATATATTGTTTTTAAAAAACATGTTTAAACTTGTTAGATGTTCTACATGTTTTCATTCCCACACTGCAGCTGCTCCATAAATGAACACATCTTTAAAAAATATTTTTTCTAAATATATCACAAAAAACAAATACAGCTTAAACATGGTACATAAAATAATAACAGTTTCTTACCCAACCTGCTGTTTCCCAACTGGATCATTGCTAAATTTACAGCCAGAAAAAAAAAAAAATTAAAAAGACAAATGAAATTAAACAAATAGAAAGTAAATAATAAAAAACAAACACACACACACACACACACACACACACACACACACACACACACACACACACACAAAATAAACACACCTTTGACTGTAATACAATGATATTTTGCATTAGTCCTCACTATCTTTTCCTTGAACGTAAAAAGTCCTGTCAAATCATGAAAACCTTCTTTCATATGAGACAACTTTTGGATATTATTTGGTACTAGATGACTATTATTATTATTATTATTATTATTATTTTAATTTTTTAGCTCTGAACATGATTTGAATAGTTTTGACTGATTTAGACCAACCTGGGAATAAGCACCACCTTGGTTTCCTGGACAAAAAGCCTATAGGTTTTTTCTTTTGGATTATTCAGAAAATAAGCTCTATGGCAAACAGAAACTTATGACAATTTCATGTTTTGTTCAGCAACATAATTTTCCCAAATGAGCACCTCTTTTATGATTTTTAAAATGCAATTGCCAGAAGTATAAAGCTAATTTTAGGCATGGTCACATGACTTTGTCACCACAGCTTGCACAGCCCAGTCGCCAGAAGAAAATGCTGGCATTGTACGTTTCCGCAAACCACAAATATATTACATTTTCATGTGTTTCTATGCTTCATATCAGTGTTTTAAAATGATGTAGTGTATGAGCTGATTTTGTCATCGGGTGGTGGAGGGGATGGTAGATCGAAGACTTTTCAAATGAAAAAAAAAGAGGCTGTACTAACGTAAAATAATGGTTAAAGTTGCAAGTTTGTAAAAAAAACTGCATTAAATTAATGGTATTTTCCTCAAACATTCCTCATTACAGAGCTGGGTAATATGCTGAAACAAGACTTTAAGGGCTGCTGGAATTTATTTTTCATCGGTCCCAGAGGAGCCATGCCTTCTGGGTAACAAGGTAGAGGCAACATTGTATGAAAGAGGCTCATCTGTTTCCCCAGTGATGTAGAAACACTATCTGTAGCTGTATGTGCATCTGTTAAAGGAACAGCTCAACTTTAGGCAAATGCATTTATTCCATTACTTTCAGAGAATAAGGTGAACGGATATCAACTAACATCAACTGCATTAAAAGGTGCAGCATGTAACTCTGGAGGAAGACGGTTGATTACTGAGTCTTATTCCCAGGTCATCAACAAAACAACAACTTTGGGTTGGTTTATCGATCAAACTGCTGACCCACAGTGTCTTTCTCTTTCTCCAGTTACCAACATCTTATCCCAACTCATCAAATACAGCTGCTTTGTCAGCGCACCTAAAGGTTGTCTTTTTTGGACAAACAGGGACGGTGTGTGTTAATTTCTACTTATTACATTTAAGGTGTTATGTGTATACACATTTATGCAGGACATGTACCATTTCTGGTCATTACATTCATACATTTTTTCCCCCCAAAATAAACAGTAAAACACTTCATGTTTCCTCAGATTTAGGCAACAGAAGTCCATGATGAGTTTTAGGTTAAAATTCACACATGAACTGACAACACATTCCAAGTCATCACATATTGCCTCTTTATCATTAGACTTTCGGGTCTACATGTTATGCTCCAGGTATCCTCCTGTGTCTGCTGCAACCAACAGGGGTGTCAATAAAAGCACATGCTTAGGATGAGGCAACATAAACACCTGGTTATGTTTAGGAAAAAACATCATGGTTTGACTTTACGTTCGTAGGAAGTGAACATTTGACTCCCAGGTGAAAGTCCAGGGTTTGTTGGACCCATTTACCAACATCCCATGCGTCATATAGGGACCTTCCAGCTCCTGACATTACAGTTTTATTTGACAGTGTTTCAACTTTATACTATCCAGAAGTGTATCTTACGGCCACGACAGATTCTATCTGCCCACATTATCAACTGATGCTGCCTGACAGCATATCATACTGCCACGCCAGGTGCACTCTGTTTGGCGGTGTGTCATACTGCTGCAAAAAGTGGCTTTTGGTGTCAGTATCTTACTGATCTTATGAGAGCAAGCTGGAAACGAACAGTGGGCTCCTGGGCGAAAGTCTGGAACTGGTTTACTTATAGACTAACCCTCCCACCCTTTCGTCCAGTGCGTATGAAAGCACCACAAAGGGTGTCTCTGTGCATGCATATCTGACTCTGAGATCCACTGACAAAGCGGTGGTATTTGACGAGTTGGGTTGTTGCTGCCTTTAAATCTGGGGCACCAGGTGTGTATCATACTGATGCAAAAAAGGCACCTCTCTGCAGCGGCGTCTGATGTTGGCATCAATTACAAAGTGGCAATATTTGATACGTTGAAAGTGACGGGCTGGATTTACATGCAGCACTCTTAAATTCAGAGCTGGAGATGTTTAGTTTAGCATTAATTCTGGAAGCAGCAGGGAACAGCGAGTCTGACTTAATCCAAAGTCCAGGAATGTCTCTTCTAAAACTCACTTCCCAAATGTGCCGTGTTCATCGTATAGTGTTTGTTCATTTCACGCTCAAACAAAAGCTGGAACAGATACATTATAACAGATTATTTGAAAACTCCAACAAAAATATTAAATACTCTAGCAGAAAGGGGGATAAGCATAATCTATTCCTTTTAGTTAAGAAAAAGACAATCTGTGTTGTGTCTGTAAACCAGAAATTAAATATTAACTACTGCCATTTACAGACTTTATTGGAAAAGGCTTCATACGTAAAGCTTTCCACAAACTCATAATAATAAGGCAATAAACTCACTGCTATACCTACAAACAGGAGACATTATTTGCAGAGAGAATGATACAATATTTTTAAAGTAATGTTATTTCCTGGATATCTGATGCACTGCACTTTGCAGTGTGTGTGTGTGTGTGTGTGTGTGTGAATTCTATTGTAGATTAGTCAGGCAGTGTCTCATTTGCAGGATGATGATGGGCAGAAAATTACCCGTTAGCCGCTATTTATTTAGGCTACTATTTCCACTCTGAAGAGCCAAATGACAGAAGGATGATAGAGGAGGAAGATGAGTGAGTGTCTGTCATGCACATAGAGCTGCTTTAATGTGAAGCTTCCATTAGCCTGCAGCGCTGACACACCGTCTCACCTAGAAACCCTCAGCTCTGTGAGCAGGTTCAGGCTTTTAAAAAAGGGAGGTTATTGCATTCTTTTCTGCAAGGTTTTCTTTTGTTTGAAGCCTTCTGAAAACTTTCTGACAAGTCCTCGTGTTAGAAATAAAAATAAAGTATATGTGAATTTGAATGAGAATGCAGCTCCAGTATCGCTACACAAATGCATATGTATAATATTTCTGTTAAAATGTGAAGAAATGACCAACGCAGGAGTCGGACTCGATGACAAGTTCTTCCAGGATTGAGGTCACGCGAGCTGCGTCATCAGATCATTGTCAGATCTGGAATCCTCGGTGGAGAAAGGCGTCGCCTGTCTAACTCGGGAGAGACTGTCGGCTCTCATTACAGTGGAAGTAGGCCAATGACAATCAAGGAGCATTAGTGAGAGATACTTGTGATTGCTGATGACCTCTCCGATGGGCCTCTCATGATCTTGCTTGTCATATTTATAGAACAGCGTCTTATAGCATCTTTAGTATTTCCTGAATGGTTTCAGCTGCTACATGAACTGTGCGATTTTTCTGAAAGGCGGTCGGGGTATTACAATAAAAAAAGACGCAAAGAGAGGGAGAGAAACATAAGTTAATGAAACAAATTTTCAGAAAAGCAACACATTAAGTACAACAGAAAAAACATGTGAAGCTCAGTGATAAAATAAATCAGTTTTTGTAGAGAAATGATCATAAACGAACTCTTTGAAACCTGGATCGACATCCGTTTCTTGTGTTATTTTCAGGCGCCATTCACAAGCATTTAAACCTTTAAAACCGGAGCAATTGGGTGTGACTTCTTTTGAGACGTCTTGCAAAATGCAAGAAATTAGAAAAAGCTGACAAGGAAATGAACAGATCTTTTTAAAGAATAAGACAGCGACAGAGAGAAAATATTACAATAAAATTAGTAGAAAACATCTATTTAATTATTATTATATGTTTAAAGCTAATTACATTCACATTTAAGCACTTTTTCAAGTTAGTGTCTTGTTTTCATTTTATTTCATCATATTATATATATTTTTTTTATTTTGCCTTCCTTTTTTCCAAGCTTGGAAAACACATCACATCACTGATCCATAGCATCCATCCATATATGAAAAGGGTGAATAAAATGTTGTTTATACACATCAGTTAAAGTAGATTTTTTTTTTAGATTGATGAACATGATGAACATTTGCCAGTAAGAGTTTTGTGTTCCTGTTTTTTAAGTTTTGGATCTTTCTTTGGAATAAAATTACATTTTATGTATTTTTTAAAATCAGAATTACAGCTAACGTGAAGATGAATCTTTGATTTTGATGGACGATCATATTTTAGGACAGATGATGTCAGGAGTTAAACAGCATATAGATAACGTCTGTTTCTGCTTCCATGGTTTCTTGTTTTCTTACACCAGCACTTTTCTCTTCTGCTCCTCGGGTTCACCTGACATCCCAGGTGAAAAATGAATCCTGATTAGATCACTGAAAGGAAAACCAGCAGGGCTCTGAATGCTGACGACCACGATCAATAACCGCTGATTCATATTCACACCTGCATGCACACACATGCCTGTCTTATTACTTGTTGGGACCTTAATGATTACATTAATTCCCTCGGCTGCTAACCCTAATCTTCGCCCTCACTAGTCAACGTCTCACCTTAATACCTACCATGATCGAAATGTTATCCCAATTTCACTTTAAGGGACTACTCAAGTGCTTTAAGCACTTAAAGAAACATATATTTTACATACCTGCAAACGATTCTGGACAGCCGTTCATTTCCCATTCAATATAGACGATAAAAATCAATTTGTGAGATTCAACTTGTTAATGAAGCTGTTTTCTAAATTTTCAAAACACGCCTCTGACATGAGCAGAAGAGTAAATAATTTCAACTCAAAGGTCAACTTATTGCCTTTTTATAGCGCTGTGGGACACTATGAGAAACGACAAAGACCCTGAAGCAGAAAGCAGCAGACACAGACATCATCTGTGTGCAGGTCAGACCAAAACCGGACATAGCATCGACACCTGAGCCAGCAACACAAGCTCATGAAGAGCGTGAGATGCTGTTGAAAGCTCACTTATACAATTTTACGCCCTGGGATTGTTGCAGGAATAATATTATTATTCTGTGGAGGTATTGATATTATTTTACCTACAGGCTTGGTGTTTAATATGTGCTGCTTGATTGGTTTATTAGAGGTCCTATGTGCATGATTTAGGAGAATATATTGACTTCATACAATAAACATCTAAAAATAGATAAACATAAATAAATACATACAAATAAAATGAACCTAGAAAACAACATCTGTATAAAATATATGGTAAAAAACAAATTGTCATTGTTATATAATAAAAATCTGAAAATAAAAGTAACTTCATAAAATAAACAGTGATGCACGGTAATGATTAATTCAACCGCTACGACTGATGAACTGATAATTTCCAGCTTCTTTTCATTACCTGAGGGTATGAAAGGCTGAGATGTGGTGAAATCAAAGCAATTTATGGCTATTATTATCGGTTCTAAAAAGTTTATCATCGAAATGATAGGTATGACCTCATAAGACCCATTGATTAATGAATTAGTTATTATCCTGCATCTCTAAAAACAAATAAACAAATAAAATAAGTAGAAAAAATAAACACTTAAAAATAACATCTGTATGAAATGAAATTGGGTTTTGCCAGGTGTTTAGTAGACTAATTTTATGGGGGTAAAAAACAGACAACTAAGCCGTTACAATGCCTGTTAAAGGGTTAATGAAAAACAAAAGGCAAACACACAACCAGAAACCCTGCAATTATTTATCAGCAATCATTTATATAAGCAGCGACACTCAGGCATCATGCAGCAGTTCAGGGCTGAGTTACTGAAAGTCACGATGACTCTGATCTCTTTCAGTTCTTGGAGCACACACACCCACATGCCCACACAAACAGGCGGCCTTGGAAAAAAAAAACAAGTCTTCCCACGGTCTTCATGCCTCACTTCCACAGACACCGAGGAGCTTGAATGAATAAGAAATAGACAAAAGTGACGACTAATGATCTGAGATATACTGTATGGGGTAACAGGTCTCTTCATTGCATATCAAACAGACCGTGAGCGCAGCTCTGCCTGCTCCGAAGATCCCCGCTCTTGTAATGCCATATGAACACGCACTTACTCCTCCACTTTGGGAGGGTACATCAGGGTAAGATTATGCTGTGGAAACACACTGCAGTTGAAGTTCAGGACAAGTCTTTCAATGCTATATGATTCATCCTGTGCCAGAGGAAAAGGGGGATAAAGTTCAACTCTTTCAGCCGGCAGGGTCAGTTGTCTCTTAACCTCGGTGCAGTCCAGGTTTTGAACTCCTGCGTGGGCTGCTCGGAGACATACAGATAAGCTGTAGAGTTAGCATACTAACTAAACGTAGTCGCACAGAAGCAGTACATCTGTATGCATTCAGCGTTCAAGACCATATTCTTATTACAGAAAAACCTTCCCTGAATGATTATAATGTTTAGATTTTAAAGTCCAAGATCTGTTTTGCTCTCCAGAGGATCCCTCTGCTTGATGAGGAAAGAGACAATTAAGTGGCAAAGCTGAGCTGCTGGATGGAGTGTTTGCTTTTCTGATTTAACTGTTGAGTAACTCTAGCAGTTGTCTATAATTAAAAGTTTGTGCACCAAGCTAGACAACATTGTAAGTACTCTAATTATAACCTTAAATGGGACCTATTGTGCTTTTGCTTATATTCTGTCATAATGTTACAATGTTGGATGTTCATTTAAGATGTAGCCAAAGTTTTAAACACTTCAGGTTAACATTTATAAAAGTAATCCCTGTGAGGAGGCCTCACATTGTTCTGGTTTGGTCAAAACGTTTTTTTTTTCCTACTTTGGCTACATGCCGTCTTCAGCTTGTGACAGGTTTCTTTATATCATCCATAGACTGTGTGTAAAGATGGACAGCATGACAGCTCCCCCAAAGTGTAGCTTTTTAATCTTGATTGCCCCCTGGTGTCCGGCTGCAGTATAGACCATAAAGCCCGCCCCTCCATGTTAGTTAATATGACAAAGGCCAAACTAAAAACTTAAAGTACACGATAAATAAATTTTTCCCAAAGATGGTTTTTGTAACTGAAGTAGTTCTCATCAGCCTGATGTTTATTCAGGTGTTTGTTTTTATGATAAGTTCAGTGTTAGTGACTTTTTAAATTCTACAATTATTGACAGCTGTGTCAGCCAATCCGTGCGATCATATTCAATGGAGCTGCTTGATTGGTCGGATGGGTGTTTTGGGGGGAACTCCCCCACCTCGGATATTGCTACTGCCTCTGGCTCTGAATGACTTCACCCACACAAGATGTCAGTGGCTGTATCTGGGACATTTGAACCTCAATAAAGAACATAGCAGGGGTTAGTGGGGATGTTTCATTCATCTTTATAGACATTATATATTATGGTCATCTGCTCCAGGCACACTACAGCAAGTGTTTACATTACACTGCTACATGAAGCTACATGCTAATGTAACCCAGTGGCAACCTCTGAAGCTGAAAGTGAAGCAAATGCGGAAGAAGCTAAAAACTGCATTTCCTCTAATGTCTCACTCGAGGCTGGCTCCAAAACAGAGACAATCCTAATGTTTTTGAACATTAAAGCATGTAAACATTTTCCAGTAGAAACCAAATTACAAATATGAATCTAAAAATGAGCACAGTGGGTCCAATTTCACTTTAAAACCCAAGTCTTAACCTTCAAACAGGCAAAATGTCCCCATAAGACAGAATGTCCTCACTAGAAGAGTCAGTCCTCACAAAGATAGCAAAGCAAAAGCACAAACAGAATAAAATATAAAAAGCCTGATGTCGTCATGAATGCTTTGTGTGTGTGTCTTTGCTCCAGCTTTGGAGTTAACAAGAGTTTCTATTTTCGTCTTTGTGTAATTTGACCTTGTATTTTTCTATTGCAGGTTTAATATGTCTTTCACAATGGAGGTTATATATTTTTTAAAGTTCTCTCTCTTGTTTCTTTAAAAACTCCCACAGACATCATGAACATCTATCCCATCTGTGCTCACTTAAAACTTGCTCTTTTTGAGGCTGAACGTGAGTCTCGGTTTAAATCATAACCTGAATATTTAAAAAAAATATTCATCAGCTGACTTGGAGGACTTTCCTCCGGCCCACAGATGCCTCCACAGCTCATAGCTTGACCCCAGATCAGGTGGATCTCCGGGGATCTCACTGTCTGTCACATCCCATCTCATCACAGCCTGGTTGGCCCATATGTTCCTCTGGCAGGTGTCCTCCTCTCTGTCACCTTTGTGCTCCGTAACCCGGCTTCGAACCTGGAAACTCTAGTGTACTCCATACGGGACGAACACACCCAGCAGAGGAGGTGGCTATTTTTAAGGGCTGGTCATATGTCGAATAGTATTTTTGTTGATTTAAGCACATGTAGGGAACTGAAAATATGTCATTATGGAATATTCTTTGCCTTGATTGTGTGACAAACAGAATATACATTTCACATGAATGATTTATTTTAAGACCATATTTTTTTTTTTCGAATTTTATACTTTTAAATGAATTTATATTTACATTATTATTTATATTTAAATTCAACAAAAAAGCATGATTGCACAAGTGGATTTTCATCTTTGAAATACTATATGCAAGACCTTATTTGTTCCATGGGAAATTGCTAAATAAACATCTACATAGTGTTATTATGTCAGGACGTAGAGGATTACGTCAATGACCATTTTCAGTAATAAACTAAAGTCACATTTTATATACACATTTATTTCCCAGGTTCTGTCAGATGCAAGTAATATTTTCATGCCTCCTTGGCATCTTTCCCCCTGCCTCTGTTTATGTTCTCGCCTTTGGCTGATGAATTGAAAGGTTGGTGAGGCCTGAGCCAAATGGATTCCTGTTCTGGACTGAGATAGTTTATTGAGCGGAGTTTTCACCCTGCTGGGAAGCTGTCAATATGTCAAACTTCGAAAGACTGCCTTTGATTTGTTAGTCTATTCCATTCAACCTGTTAGTGGAGAAAAGGTCACGTGTGTGTGTGTGTGCGCGCGTGTGTGCACATGCGTATGTGTGGCTGTATGCGTGCGTGTAGTTGGTCAGTGTGGATCTACACATGTGGAGGTGATTTTTCTGGTGTGGCAAAGAGAGAAACACACCCCCAGTCACAGTTTTTTCAGCCCTTATCTGATTAAAAAAATGCTAAAATTACCTAAAGGTATTTCACTGCTGGAAAAAATGACTTTTCATAAAACTAGATTATCAATGCAGCAGAAAGATACAAATGTTTCTGAAATTGGTGCTACATGACCAGAGAAAACAGACTGTTGCATTCGATTTTGCTCAAGTATGAAAACCTACAACTACCAGAATGCACTGCACCGCAGCACACGAAGAAACACTCCAACTGGTGGTTGATGTAATGCGAACTCATCTGTTTGACATTGTAGTTTCTTCTCAAAGTCAAGGATGCTTCCTTGGTGGGTCCTACCAACACATTCTCATCCCATTTCGTCACATGGAGCCACTCTGTCAGTGGCCCTCCGAGTCTACTCATGATGTTTTATCCGTCCATCTGCATCAGCTGTTCACGCTCCAGGATGCCATTACCGTGATGTCAGCAAATGCACATGGTGGCATAACGCAACAGCACATAGCTACCAATGCAGCCCGTCACGATGGTTACGATGAGGCAACATAGTTAAGGATGGTTATGTTCAGGCAAAAGAAGCACATGGTGAGGTGTAGAAGAAAAAAGAAACCTCACATCCACATGAGAAGTATACTCCAGTCTCCTGCAAGCAAGTTTGTTGTTTGTGGGACGCAGTCACCCACTAACTGCACTGCACTCGCACTCCTTATATCACATTGTTATTGGCAGTGTTATTACCTAAAGCTGTCCTTCTGTGTTTCAGGCACATTTGACCAACTGGCAAAATATCCCTGTAATGGTTTATCGAACTGGATGAACAGTTTGTAATGGATTCATTCTCCTTTTAAACAATCTTCTCTTTTTAGAAGATACAACATAATTGCAAAACTTTCCACCGTTTTGGCATTTTTTAGAGATCAAAGGTGAATCAGAAGTTATAGACTGATTTTTGAGTCTAGACACCACTCAGATATTGATTATCCATGTGTGCCATTTAAGCTGGAAACTGTGAGGACAAAAGATTTAAAAGCCCTTGGCAGCAGTGGTGCAGAAGGTCCCTCGCTGTTCCATACCACCAGTGGCACGCTATTTTTTTCCTCTTGGATGCAAAAATGCCCTTTTCAAATGACAACCTAAAACTTTTTTCCATTACACATTTTCTGAACAGCGTTGCCTGGTCGAAAAAGGGTTGAATGCTCAAAGTGACACTGGTTTAGAATATTTGTAAGAGATTTTGGCCCGTAGTATTTCATTTAATTGTGTTTCATTTTCCAGTAGCTTTTTATTTTAGATATGCAGCATTTATTTTGCTTTTCAGACCATTGAATTTTCATCATTCCTCAGTTTTACCATTTGGTCTGTTTTGTTCAATCCATGTCCTTTTATCTGTTGCTGTGGTCTCAATGTTTTTTAAGCAAAGTATTTTGAAATAGCCAAAATATGCTCTATGAATACAGCTTTCTTTGCTTGAAACAAAACAGAGAACTGAAGTGCATGAGCAAGAATGGAGCAACACTCAAAAGACAGATAGAGAAACAGAATAAAAGCAAATAAAGAGGCCGACAGAGTTCTGCTTCATAAAAAAAAGAGGAAAAAGATCTGTGATGACATTGAACTTGCATTCAATTTCTGTGATCCAACAAAAACATTGAGGTGTGAATCCTTTATGACTGGAAACATCGCCTGGTATAATGAATTGCGGCTCCAGTAATTTCACACTGATGGGAACACTGGGGGAATATATTCACACACAGGAAAGTGCTTTGAGGCTTTGTTAATCACAGTAGGAGTTGCTTTTTTCTTTTTTCAATCTCCTCCTTTCTTTTATTACCCGCTCATACCGACATACCAAACCTCCCAATTACTTTAAAGGCACCAAAAGTTCTGCACCTCAGTTCTTTCTTTGTTTTTAATGTGCAGAAAGTTCAGACTGAAAATTCAGACAGATTTAATGAGACCATCTTTCAGTCAAAACACTGTGTTACTCAGCTTGTGCACAACATAGTTCTTTGCACCATAATGCACAAAAACTCTCTGATCAAGGTTCATGTGCTATTGACAGTATGCTTTTTGGCTGTTTTTATATCTGCAGAATAAAACAAGCCCTAAAGGCTGTCTTTGAGTTTGGGAAGTGTTTCCATAGGTCCAATCCAAAGTTGAAAACAAACAAAAAATTCCGACCTGCTTTGAAAGAAATAGACTGTTAGGCCTGATCCAAGATGTGGTCGATCTGAACACACACAAAAGAGAGAGAGCTCAAACACTGGCAGCAGTGCGATGCTCCACCAATTAATGAGCGCCCATGTTTCCTCAGAGCAGCAGCACATGTCTGCTTCAAAAGACATGTTTTTCTCCTGTGATGACTGTGAAACATCACGTCATCAGAGCTGTTAGGTGGCCCACTCACAGGAAACAACATAGGGACTGCATGTACAGTAAAGCATGTAGAGCACCATATAGAAGCACACAGACAGTCACAAACAAAAAGGGAAAACCGACAAGGAAGTGCTATCAATCATATACATAAAAGCAAGCATGTGATAAAAGCAGGTCATTTAAAGCTTGTGTAGGAACCAGAGAAGGACAAGATGCAAACATTGTACAGAATGGAGCATAAAGACTTATGCAGCAAAGACTTTACAATAAGATTCGATACAATGAACACTTGGCTAAATCCAGCACGGCGTAATTCAAACAGGTGACTCTTTTTCTATACTGGAAATTGTTACTGAATTTGGAAAACCTTTGGTTTAACCGGTCATTTAAGGCCTTTATAATATCAGTTGAAAGGTTCTTTAAGAACAGTTTTGTAGGTAATTGTATGTTTTTTCTATTTCTGTGTTTTCTTTTAAGAATCAAACAAAACATCTCGTCTTAAATGAGATGAAAACATACTTGAAAACAGAAAGCAACTGAGGGGCCATTTACACAGAAAATTTTCTTGCAAGAAACCTCAAACTATTGTTGCAGTTTGACCTTTTGCTCACACGAAAACAATATTTTAGAGGCCTGAAAATGCAAACTTTAGAAAATGGAGAGCAAGCTTTTAAGAACGCAACCCCTTTCTGTGGCTGTGTAAACAGGCATTGTGAGAATGGTGACGTCACGGCCACACTTTGCGCATGTGCATGGCGTTCTTTGATGGTGTATCGTTATAAAGTTACACCGCCAACTGTTGGCCTGGCATGCATACCACAGTGTTTCTTTTGCAGATCCGTGTACACAAAGGTTGTTTTCACAATTTTTCCGCAGACTTTTTTTAAAGTGCAAAGGAAATACAGTTTTTATTGAGCTGTTCTCGTCTGAATGTGGCCTGAGTCAACTGCAGCTCTGCCTGTTTTTAGTTTAAGATCACAAAAAACAATAACAGAGCACCTTCCCTGTAACATTTCTTATGCTTTTGAGCTGAACCTGCAGATGTCTGAGGAGGAAGAGGTTAAGAAAAGGCAGAGATTCAGTGAATGAGGCAGAGAAATGAGAATTTTTGTCTTCCCCAAAAGGCCCAAAAGCTCATCAGTCAGTCTAGTGTGTCAGGAGGTTCCCTGCTTTTACTGCCGGCACAACTGTTGATGTTGACAAATGGTTTTGATTTCTCAGCCCCCTAAAATCTATTACTGAGACTGAAAGAACCCTCAGTTCTAGTCTCTAACAGTGAGTATACACCATCACTAAAGCTGCACAGACTCCAGCACACTGGAGGGATAATCAGCATCTCCATCATCTTTGTTTCGACAGTTTTCTATGTCTGAACTTATAGAAACACTGTTGCAAACTGCTTTACAAACAAAACACAGATACACACGCACAACCACGTTAACCATCTAAAATTCATTTAAAGCAGAGAAGCAGAGAAATGGCATTTAAAACTTAAGCGTTTTTGTCTCATCGGTTTCTGACAGGATATCTATTTTGACAGCCAAATGTTTACAGATTAATAGTTTTTTAGTCATCTTTATCCTTTGGAATTTTAGTCTAGTTTTTGTCATCCAAAACTCAAAAGTTGTTTTTTAAATTAAATTAAATTAAATTAAATTAATAATTTCAACTAATCCAATTAGGCTAATACAGGTCCCCGAAACTAGAATCAAGGTGAATGGTTGTATAAAAAATTCATTTGGTGATGATTTTGAACCCCCCCACCCCCCAACAAAAACATCTAAAATTTAATTTGAAAGCTCGAAATCTCTTTTTATGGCCTCAATAGCTAGTTTGAGACAACTGGGATTTGTACCCAGTTTCATGGCAAACTCTGACTTATTGATCACACTGTGAAGAAGCAAATTATTGAGCGCACGGCCGTTGTTGTCCGTTCTGTTCTGATGTCTGATAGTCCAACACTAACATTTTTGTCTTTTTGTGCCTCGTCAATGAAAATGAAACATAGACTCCATCGTAGCTTTCATTATCAAGATCTATTTTTAGGTTGGACCTCGTTTCATTTTAATAATTGTAATCATAGGTTTTGTCAATGAAATGAATACCTTTTGCCACAGAGTTGGGCGGAAATTCTTGCGTTAGCTTACAGAAAAAACATCTCCCATGGATCACTCTGTACTGCCAAACATCGTCTGCTATGTGCTCTGCACTTGATAAGTACCTTGAAAGTGACATAAACAGAAAATAGCATATGTGAAGCGGTCAGTAGGGGTGCAAAGATAACTTACCTCCGAGTCTCTCTGCAGGGTTAGTACAGTGATCAGTTAGATAACATGGTTTCTGGGCGACAAGATCTTCTTCTTAAATATGTGGTTCTGTTCAAAGCTCTATGTCAATTGCCTGCAACACTGTAAAAGTCTCTTCTCTTATTCTGCCAGGGGATGTGTGTTGTGTTACTGTAATATGTCTAAAATGCAATTTCACGTGCTTGCAATCACCGAAAGAGAAAGCTGTGGAAAAGAGCCTGAACGCCGCTCTGACACTCGATCCCCAGGGCAGCTTGAGTTGAAGATTAACGGCTGCTGAACTTCTATGGAGGTGCATTCTGAAAAGTGAAAATGTTTATTGCTCTAAAATATTGATTGCTTGACACTCAATCATTTTTAAGGCCTTTATGTGTGGTATTCTGTACCGTAATGTTAAATGTGCTGTCTTCTGGAGCTAACTGCCTTACCTTGGGGGAAAAAATCTCTTTTCTTCTCAGATTGTTTTTGTAATGCACATGAAGTACAGCACCTTTTATCTCAGTTTGCAGTTGTACTGAACATTGCAGGTAACACAATTAAAGACAGGATTGGACTTGATTTAAAAAATATATCTTGTTGCTGCCTAGATAGTACTTCTGTAGTAGATAACAAGGTGCTTCAGATGCAGGTGAGTGAATGGTGAAAGTGCGCTGCAAACATCATTAGTATTTGCAGAAGGCATCACGGTAGCAACACGAAGGCTGGAAGGGAACACTGCGGTCCACCTGCCGCTTCACTGCTGCATGAAATGGGTGCATGACAAATGACTCCTTGATACTGCGATGTAATGCTTCACAGAGCAAGTGCAAATTGTCCTCATAGTGTTTCATTTGCATTAAAGAACAAAAAGTGATTTGCTGAAGTTGTGGGTGGCATGTTATTGCTGTCTTCAATAGATTCTGTTTAAATGCAACTAATTTACAACAGCAAACACATTTTTATCAATATAATGAGCTCAATCTGGCAAAATGATACTTCCAACACATGTCAGTAAATTATTCTTTGACATTTGATGTTTCTCACCAAGAATTATCTCAGTTTATAGTGACCAATGCATTAGTGGTATAAACTTCATAGTCGTGGAAAGATACTCAAAGGACAACCTATTTTCCCATGGCTTTGTGTCTGAGAGACTAACGGGAACAGCAATTTTTTAAATTTTATCTCGAGTATTGAGTGAGAATGTTGCAGCTGGTAGCTGGTAAAACTGGCTGTGATGTAATCCTTACGGGCAATTAAACATCACCAATTTACATCCACTAAAAGTGCTTCATTGCCACTGATGGGCTCATGTTGTTATTCTAAGTGTGTCTAAGTATCCCTACAGAAATAGACGTTATGTAAAAGCCTAACTAGAGACGAGAGTTGGAAATGAGCAAAAGCCATAAACTCTTTGTGCAACACATCAGTCTTATACTGTGAATTGGAACTTTGTTAAAATTATTTTTGATTTAAGTGAAACCACAGATTTTTCCTTACCTTAAACAAACTGCTTTTGACGCATAAACGTAACCACATAAACCACACCAACCCCTGCAGTACAGAAATGTAGCACTCCCTTCAATTGAAGAAAAACCTCTGTTGACATTATCAGGCGTTTTTGAAGACAGTGTAATTGGGCAAACAATAAGTATTAAATAATCAGATTTCTAGGAGACATGATTGGGAACGGTTGTATTGAAGTAAAAATATGAGAACAAAAACAAACAAAAATGTGTTCTTTAGATGGATTACATAACCAATGTTTGGCAGCATTTCGATTAATCTATCATATAGTTAAGACATGCTTTACATCAAAATATGTTAACCTTATAGTTTTTGTTTTTCTAAAAAACTGCAAATCATAAATTGTACTCCAGTTTTGGCTTTGAGTTCTCCCCATCCTCTGTTTCTTTCAGCTCTCATTGGCTGGATTTAGTGCAACTGGTTGCAGGATAACTAATGCGTATAAAAACACTCACAGGAGCCGCCATCTTCAAACATCTGAGTTACTGGCTGCCTCTGTCTTTTATCTATCAGTTCATTAATGCTTCAAAGCCCGTAGGATCTGGTCCAAAACAAGCTGGTACCTGCTTTAAGCATCCAGTCTTTTGAGGAGGGTGAAAATAAAAATTTATGTTTCATTTCATCATTAGCCATTAGTGGGGAGTCTAGCTTTCATGGTTAGAGCACTCCTTCACAGGAGAGAGTTTGTCTGCCGATGCTTTGCTCAGACTATTATGTCATATTGATGGGCAAATTTACATTACAGACTTCTCTTTTAGGACAAACAAGATGCTGTTGCAATGATGCTAAATGATTAATCTAATAAATATGGACACATTTATACATTTGACAAAATATTGCCATAGGTAGCTTTTAAGTTAGCATTTGACTATCTGGTTAAACATTTTTAAAGCAACAATTACAAACCAAGGCTTCGGTTTTTATGCCTCTGTGCTGCCATGGCTGGAGATCACTTTGACCTTGCGTCTGTGTTATTCTTGTCTTTGAGGCCTCGAGGGAGTTTCCTTCTTTTCCACGTCTCAGGTGTGAGAGGAAAAAGAACAACGAAACTGTGTGATTACACCTTGACACAAACAAACTGTAAATACAGTTTGGTTGAAGGCCGGAGACTGTGAAACAGACATCATCACCCTTCAAATTATTTTTTAACATGTGCTTTAAATGTGTTCTTTTGTAAAATTTTAGGCATCCATTTATTAAATATGTGGATATTTTGAGGGAAATTTTCATTTCATTAATCCTGCTGAGGGTTCAAGTGTTTGTGTGATCTCATGAAGCTCAGTTTTACGCTGTCACGCTGTGATGCCAACGTGATGTCACACTGCTGACTCAGAGGATCTCACTGGTGTTTACTACGCTGCATAACGAGGCCTCCTGGGCAGTGAGAGTCATCTTCTTTAAAGTAGACGTCTCCTGTCGCCTGTCCGGCATGTTGACAGAGCGGCTCTCCGGCATGTTTACGCCACAGGAGCTGTTGGCGTCGCTAAGCTGTCACTGACATCTCTGCCTCTTCCACCGTCTCCTGCCTCTGTTTGGACTTCTTAATGATGCGACGGGAAACAAAAATATGCAAAGGAAGATGGAAAAACAAAGTCTTCACAGCACAGAGCCGTCACGCTATGCTTACTACGCATCCTATGAGCTGATCCAAGAGATCCTGCTGGCTCATGTGCGGTCACCGTCATTTGTCTTCGTGTTGAAAGCAGCAAGACTGTTTGGAAAACAGTGGAGTGAGTAAAGAAACATGTTTCAGTCCACTAATCTCCCTTCCCTTCTTATAAAACAGTGTTGGGTGTACTGATAACAATAATAATGCAATAATACTGCCTGTGGGCTCTGTACCTGTGAATACATAAATTAAATTTGTTTTCTTTTGCCCTTATTTCCGTCAAGAGGTCATGTACAAAATGATAAACACATTAAGGATATAAAAAAAAACTCAGTCTCCACAAACTTTTTTGTTACTTCAGTGAGACAGTTAGACATTGTCTTCTTTAGCAGCATTTTCGTGAAGTTGTTGCTATGTTTGCTCTACTGTATGTCATTCCTCAGCTATAAAAATACAAGAAGTGTAAGGTTGGAGATAAACTTTCTTTTAACTACATATTCTGTTGTGCATGATGGCGGCCTTTTGTATACTGCATTATTTTGGAGCTCTGAATGTGCACATCCTCAGAAATTAATGCAACATGTCTGCAAAAAGCAATGCAACAGTAAGGGCTGTGCTGGCAGAATGAAAAAAGCATGCTTGATAAAGGGGCCTTACACTGCATATATGGGGACTATGTTGCATTTTCTGTCGTGATCTCAGAATTAAAAATATAGTAACCTGTTTGAGTATTGGCATGTTTATCGTTTACATCATGCAAATCTGTAATTTGTCAACGGTCTCAGTTCTTTGGTGCCCTATACAGGATTTCTCCAGTAAAACACATAGTACACATATAACAGTAGGCTGCATATGATGACCTACAAATAAACATTTCATGAATGCCTGACTTGGTCAAATCTACAGAGCAGGGGTTTTCTGTGTTGCAGGGTTTCCTTGTGAGGTGGCAGATTTTGGTTGGGTGAGTAGGAATGGGGCTGAGAGTTTCTTGTAGGAGGAGGGTGAATCCAGGTAAGAGGTTCTGGGATTTCTGTTTTTTTTTGTTGCAGGTTTTGCAATCAGGTAAGCCTGGAGGTAAGCTGGCAATAGGATTTTAGGGATCTGAACACACAGGATATTGGTTAGCATTAAACCAACACAACAGGAGCATGAGAACAAAAGCAGAGCCTGACAGCATACCCCTGGAGGGTAAGAGATGAGCTGAAGGAGAGAGGAGGAATGAGCTGCTCCTTTTATCCTGCAGTAGTGGAGGTTGATTGCATGATCAGCAGCAGGTGAGTGATGAACTGCAGGTGTGAGGATAATCAGAGCGCCAAACTCCATGACTCTGCCCAACAATTCAATTCAATTCAAAACACTTAATTGTCCCTGAGGGGCAATTTGTAAAGAACGCGGAGCAGTAAGGTTAAAAAATATGATACATGGCTACGACTACCGAAAACGTTACTAAAACATTGCATTGGTTGCATTATACTGTTCTCAAAATGAAATTTTCAAGTTTTGGTTTACTTTTCTTGGAAACACATACAAACAGTGCATATGAACAGCATGGCATAATATGTAATCAATTACTTTAATAAAATAGCCGGTTGTCTTTGTCTTACGCTCCTTGCAGAACATTTTTATGGATAGAGAATGACATACAGGAGAGCAAACATACCCACGACTGCAGCTGGGTATCAAAGCAGCTGAGAAAAATGTTCTTTTTGCTGCATCTGAGCATATGAGAGAGAAAAAAAACAAATGAAAAAAGAGAGGGTGAAGAAAGTGAGGGAATTAAATGATGATTGGAGAATAGCTCTTGACTTGGATCAATAGTGGAAGATGTTTCTTTCATTGAAACTTTCAAAACTCGGCCTGCAGCAGAGTTTCTCACTCTCCTTTAAACAGAGCGTAACTACAGTACACGGCTCGGCTAAACAGTGGGGGGTTTTATCAGGGCGGCTCGTTTTGCCTCTTGGTACAAACTTCATCTCTTCAACCACCCCTGTAATAACATTGATTTTTTTTTCCCTATGCCCCATCAACCCCAAGTTTAGTTGCAATGATTTAAGATTTTCCAGCTTTCTTTTGAACATCCTGGCCCATAACAAAATGTCTTCTGACGTTATTAGCCTACTGTCTCCTGCGTTTTTAAATCCCCCCCCATGGCTGCTCCAGCGATGCAAAACCCCTGGTCTTCTTTTTATGAGAAATGATGTTTCGTGTGATTTTATAAGCTCTGAGAAGCACCCCTCGTCCCTTAACGCCGTGCCATACGAGAAGGAGAAGCAGAGGAGAGAGGAATTTGCAAGAGAGCTGAACAGAGGACGTGGGGGAATAGGACGAGTGCAGCGGAGAGAAATGTAGGATATGGAGAGGCGTGGAGAACAGACGGCGGGAGTGAAAGGGAGAACACAGGGAAAGGGATCGATGAGCTGTGAGGAGGAAGGAAAGGCGAGCGGAGGAAAGGAGGAATCAAAGACACACAAGAGGTCATGATGCTAATCCAACAAGATCCCTGGAGGCTCCTGCCAATGTCACTGTCTGAGCACTCGGGGTGAGCAGAGGCTTCGTGTGGAGCCGTTAAAGAGGGAAGCTGCAGCACTGAGTCACTTACAGAAGGACTGACTTAAAAAAAACAAACAAGAAATTATAGGCTTTGTGCAAGTTGAACCTTGAGTTTGTTTTGAAATGAAAATAAAAAGGCATAAAGTGCAACAGACACCCAATTTATAAGGCTACAAAGAAAAGAAAGTCTTCCCGAATCACTCAACTTCTCCAAAAACAAACACATTACAATAAATCAGGATGTCGTTTCTTGAGGACCAAAAGCATCTTAACACTCGCTCAGTTCACTTTTGATGCATTGGTTTCTCATAAAGTTTGTCCCAAATGTGAACAAACTCAGTTAAGCTGAGAAACTTCGTTAAAACTCCTGAGGAAGAGATTTGGTAATCGTAACGATCCATCAACCCTGACAAGTTCCTGCTGATAAAGAAAAACAAGGTGGACAGGCTGCTGTTAAAAGGGACTAAAGTATCCTTTGAGCTTAACTTTAATATTATTCTTTTGTCTTCTAATTTCTTAACACTCACATAGTCATATTTGTACTGTAACATAATGTGTTAGGTTTGTGATGCTTTGAATTCCACTTTTCTCAGCTGGCCACCAATGATGTTGGATGTTGATTTTTGGTTGAATTTCGGTTGAGGATTTTCAGTGTCATTTCGACAATAATTGATTAAGTGACCAAAACTTAATGATGTTCATATTTTGTTGGTCTCAAGTTGTATAAAGTAGCCAGCTTTCTAAAAAAACAACACTTAATTGTGAGTTACAAGAACAACCGAACATCTGCAGAACACCATAAAGCTAATGTCCATGTGACGGGAAAATCTAACATCATTTGACATTTAAAACAACGCTAACCAGGCACTCAACTTGCTAATTCTCATACACTTATTTATTTCTCATTTTCTTACCTCCTATTTACTTTATTTGTACATGATTTTCTCTGTAGGTGTCTTCTTAATTATGTACTGTTTTATTGCTATGGATATATATTTTAGTCTGGACCAACATTACCATCACAGAGTCACAGCACTTGCATGGCAAAAATGGATGCTTCGGTGTGAAGCCATCATGAGTGTGAAATGACACAATTTTCCCAGGTGACATGTAAACACCTCATCATCACATGTGGCCATCCGGCAGGTGTCGGAAACTATTGCAAACAGATGAATCAATGTCCCTCAACACGATGCAGTGATGCAGACATTATTAATGTCCCCATGAAGCCAACATTTTGAGCACGATCAGTTTAAAACACTGAGGCACATTACAGAAAAGACGTTGTTGAATGAAGAAGTTGTTCTTATTGTTAACTTTTAACAAAGCATTTACACGACATCATTTCAAGAGAGAGAGACTACTCTGAAAAAAAGACTTTGAGAGGATTGTGTGAAACTGAGAAGATGAGAATGACATGGTAAGAGGAAAGACAAGGAAGGGGATAAGGAAGTTTGCCAGAAAGAAGAAAACAACCAAAAATGGCAAGAATTTAAAGGAGGAGGACATTGAGACATTACAGAGAACTAAAGACTGTAGAATGACATGAGAGGCAAAAACAATATTCAAACCAAAAATGGTATTGCATTACCATGGTGTTTTGATATGGATACTGGTGGGAGGATGACACTGGAACCAGCAAAGCAAAGTTGACAGTTAAGAAGTTTGTACCTCTTTGGAGGGAGAAAGTCATTTGCTCTGTTTTCTCCAGTTTGCAAGATAAAAGAGAGAATTAGTACAATGCACACGGTAGATGCTGCAAAGTGTAGTCCATGTTATTGTGCACTTTCATGTATTGAATGATCAAAGTGGTGCGTCGAGGGGCAAAATGCTTCCAGTGGTGGAAAAGCCCCTTTTGCACTTCAATGCAGAGCCCTTATTGAGATGAATGAGAAAGCGCTGGTGGTCTAAACAAAAGAGTTATCTCCGGTCTAAAGAGTGAAGCCAACGAAGTGCCTGAAAACTGCATTATTTCTAATGGCCAGCAGGAGGCGACATCACTGGCTGCAAAAGAAGTTTGATTGAATACCAGTCTATTAAAAATGACCCTACTTCTTATTTTCTTTTTTAACTCAACAAATATTTTCCAGCCCAGTCGCCAGAAGAAAATGTTGGCATTATATGTTTCAGCAAACCCTGGATATGTAACAGTTATGCATTTCATATGTTTAAAATCAGCATTTCTACAGTAAAGTCATATACGAGCTGATTTTAGATGGAGTAACACTCAGGAAAGACAGCTACCAAGTTCAAATTGCAGACCACTGTTTGAGACAACAAACAAACAACAACACTAGTTTTTTTTTGCCAATCCATTACTGCTTTTCCAGCAGCTTTTGTGCTGCTGAATCTGGTTGCTTTTAGGGAATCTCAGTGACTTATCGAGTGGCTTTACTGCCGCAAAGGGTTGGGTGCTTTTTTTTTTTTAGCACCCCATTATTGCTTTTTTTGTCAGCTTTTAGTATTTTAGGCCAAATAACAATCTTTCCCTGAGCATGACCATGCGGTTTTTGTGCCAAAACATAACAAAAATATAATGTCAAAAATGTTTGTTGCAGTTGGGTTGCATTTTCCTCGAGACTTTATGGTCTTAATCACTATTTTCATGTTCAGTACAGCTTGATGTTAATTTTATAAATTATGGCCTCATTTACAGTAAAATAGATGATCAGGCTGTGGCTGTCTGTGATTGATAAGATGCTACCATGGTGGTGTCTTTGGGTTCTCAGTCAGAACCAACTCCCGCTCTTTACCATCTCCACCCTCTTTTCCAAATATAGTCAATATTGTGACAAACTCAACGCTTCGCAACGAGAGTCCACAGACAAATAGCTGACGTCATGGTGACTACGCCAATTTTTTGGCTTAAGCACAGCTACGAAGACAATGACAAAGAGGAATATGTAAGGAAGAGCAGCTCTCTTAAAGCACAGCAGACTCTTGCCTCTCATTATTTGAGGGCAGGACACGAGTCTCCTCTGGGCTTTAAAATGGAGGAGAGATGCTCTGACGGCGACTGCTGCTCTGAGAGAGGGAGAGACTATACTGTGTGAGAGTGTAAATGCATGCATTCAGTTATAGTTCATGTGTATCTGGGGACCAGCTTTAATTTCACCATGACTCCACTGTGCTTAAAGTCTTTTAGCTTTTAAGGACACTGAATAGAGAGCGTTTCACTTAGAGCTGCACACATTTTCACATCAAAATAAATCTGGTCTATCAGCCTAAATTGTGGTGCTACACTAAAAAGAGAAGGTATCGTTTCCTGACTGAGATTTCCTGAATGAAAGGACTATTTATGTTATGCAATTCTTTGCGTAGGGGAAGGGCTTTATAATATATAGTATAAACAAGGTTAAGTGTGGATGTAACATTTGGCTGTCAATATCAAGCATCCTTCACATCTCCCATACAAATGTCTGTACAAGCCCTTCTCCCTTCACCACATACTCCAAATACTCGGATGATACTGCCATACCCAGTTAGTATACATGTCAGTATACATATGTATGCACAATGTTAGAAAAGGTAGAATTATTGTCTTAGTCTTGTCTTTTAGAGTACATGTAAACATGTTAGTCCCACTGACATTGAGGGGGGCGGGGTGTTTAAATAAGTACTGGGGAGGGACTTGTGTTTTTAATTTTGGCTTAGGTGAGGGACATACAACTTTAAAAGGTCTAATTTTATATTTGTTTTAAATAAAAAGAAGTCACACCCCAGCCACCCCCGTCATCTTAAAAACAAAGTACAGTCCCACAACACCGAAGCTAAACGATGTACCACTGAGTACGGGGCCGCAGCAAAACATCCTTAAGCCACCTAAAAAAATCAATGTTATATTAATTGTACACTATATTTTAATAGGTTTTCTCCTCTGTATCTTCCACAACAGCTGATGGAGGCAGCTGTAGAGCAGCAGCTCTGCTGCTCAGTGGACTAAAGTGACTGTTTTTCTTAATGGAGTCTGGAGTTTTTGAGGTAATGGCTTCAAACAGCCGTTGGTACGGGCTGTTTTATGGCATTGTAAAGTGGTGAAAATATTATAAATATAGCACTGGCTACACTTAAACCAATATTGATTGTTTAGGTGGCTTTAAACTAATCGACTTCAACTAATTGTAAATAAACAGTTGTGATTGTGATTTGGTCTGTATTTCAGACTGTATAAATAAAATAGGTTTATGGCAACTAATTAGAGGGTATATCTCCACCTGCTATGGTGAAGTCAGACATACATTGTTAATAAATCAGTTCTCCCACAGTGCTTTATATGTTGGGACTACTAAGGACAGTAGTCCAATTAAATGGCCTAATTGAGCTATCACCGTAGTTCGACTAAAACTGTGCGTGTAAACGTACTGACTGACAACAATTCTGTTAAAGCAACGCTCTGTTCTCACTTCACACAATCAAACACTGACAAGTATCTCCAGCTGAATGTGGCCAAAACAAAAGAAGTGTTCATTAGCACATCAAACACCCCACACTGGGCTGAACCACACCTCCACACACGGCAAGACAGGTCAATAACTTCATATGTCTTGGACTCATTACAGACAATAAAGTCATCCATGAAGGAATCCTAGCAACAGCACCGAGTCCCAATCAAACTCAGACCACTGTCTGTTACCTTCTACCTGCTGTTAACTACCTGCAACAAAAATCAAGCGCACCACTATCACACATACAGCCTCCGAAATCATCTGCTTCCCAACACTCAGACATGAGTGACAAAGCCATCACACGCCTCGCGCTCAAAATAGCAAATGCCATTGATCACACCCTCAAGCCACACTTCATGCTCCTGCCGTCTGGTTGTGGATACAGGACTTTAATAGAGAAGAGCTCGCTTTGGCAGGAGTTTGGTCCCTTCTGCCGTAGCAGCCTTAAATCATCAGCTTCACTGACGCTCTTGTATAGACCCAGACTCTCTCTGTGTGAGTGTATATAGGAGAATTCTCTATAGGTGTGTGCTGGGAAACAGACAAAGGCTTGATGTAAAGGTGTGACCAAGTGCATGACTCAAGTGTTTTGTATATCAGTATGTTTCTGTGCGGATTTCTGTATATTTCTGTGTGGAACAAGAACTGTTGATGCAAACAGGTATTTTTTGGGAGGATTATATGCCTTTATTAGATAGTGATAGCAAAGTGATGACAGAAAATGAGGAAAGAGAGATGCAACAGTGGTCCTTGGATGGATTAAAACTGTGGACTTGGCTTAGAGATTGTCCTAAATGATGTCTTGCCCAAGTGGCAACATCTGGAATTGAAAAATGAAGCCACCACAGAGGTGCTGTAACTACAGATCTTTGATCGGCCACTTGAGGCTGGCTAAAAAACAAAAAAAAAAACAGAGTAAATATGCTAAATTTTACAACAGAAATATACATGTTTGCAGCCTGTTTTGGTTTCTATAGCTATTGTCTTTTTTCATAATCACTGTATGAGTAACACATTCTTATCCCAACTCTGCTAATATTGCCTCTAACTCAGTACTGTTCACGTCTACATATAATATGTTAGGCATCCTTTTATGTCTGTTGGTGATGTTTCGGGACGTGTGAGTTTACACCTGATACATACACCGAGTTTTTTCAAAATACACTTACAGTATATTTTCACTTTGAAAAGCAGTCATCTCAAAATTGTATTTTATCGAAGTCTGGTGCAAATCTATAATGGAAATCCGCCAAGTCTTTTTTTTTTATAACAAAAATTATAACCTTTATACTTTTAGGAGACAAAATAATGAGTAGTTGATTAACTTCAACGACACTGACTGTATTTATGAGGCCTCAGAGAATGTAATCCACCAAATATATCCAGCAACTGACATCCTGCGAGCAGTAAGTTGTTAATGAAAGAGGTAAGAGCGGCGGTTAAAAAGCAACTCATGTCATTTTGAATGTT
This sequence comes from Plectropomus leopardus, assembly GCF_008729295.1. Classification (NCBI taxonomy): domain Eukaryota; kingdom Metazoa; phylum Chordata; class Actinopteri; order Perciformes; family Serranidae; genus Plectropomus; species Plectropomus leopardus. The sequence goes on along the minus strand of NC_056477.1, from coordinate 2,706,186 downwards.
TAATATTTATGAGTCAGCTCGCTGTTAACAATCATAAAGTGATGACGCATGCTCGAGAACTTATTAAAATTCCTGCCACAGCATGAGGTGTTTATCCTTATTAATGAAATAACACAAGAGTTCACTTTCATGTTGGATGGTTTAAATATGATGAGGCAGTGTGCAATTTACAGCCATCGGGTTAAAACTTACTCCAGGGTTCGTAAGTTCATGTTTTTGAAATAGTTTTTTTTTGTTTGTGCAGATTTAAATAAGCACTGGTATCTTTGTGTCACTTTTTTTTAAAATACCATGCTGAATTTTTTGGGGTCTTTCACAGCAGTCTCATCAAGCGGCATCATGAGAGAGATTCAGACAAGAAGAAATCCAGGGGAGACGCTTCTGTTTCGACTCAAAACGCCATCATCAGGGATTATTTCAGTCTGGATTTACTCCTAATTGTTTCTCATGAATGATATTAAAATAATGAAAGGTAATTTGGACTCACAGAAAAACTGCTGTATTATTGTGTGTGTGCTTCTGCATATGTGTGTGAGAAAACCCTCAGGAAAGTTGATCAAGTGATTTTCTTCACGGTAGCACACAAGAGCAGCGTCTGCCTGAAGGCGTCTGGTGGGTGATGGGATTCTCCAACCATTAGACTCACTCGCCCAAGAATATTATTATTGATTTTGATCTTGAGCTACGGCCTATTGAATGCACCGACTTGTTTTTTCAACAGCAAACAGCAGTAGTGGGAGCTATCGTTCAGCACTAATGACATCATTTTGCAAGGATGCCTTCTCTCTCCCGAACGGGCGCTGTAAATATATTTATTTATCTCTTTCACAGGCAGGTTTGAGGGGGGAGAGGAGATTACCTGTCGAGATTATGCCCAATGATTAATGTTTGTTTGGGCACCGCGAGATAATGCGCATTTGATTTAATGACTAAAATGAATCGCTTCTTTGCAACTTCAAATAGCTTTTTTTTTTTTTTTTTTTGGAGGCGGAGGAGGTCAGGAGCGACTAAAACGTCTGAATTTCTAAACACAGGGAAGATTAAAAGACATAAATAGGCTAAATAGACTTATATTTCATACATTATTGACAGTAATGTCTTGTTCACAGTCAGGCCCATGAAAAAAATGTGAATATGTCTCAAAAATATGAAAAGAAAATTTGATATGTAAATTTAGAAGGCTTGCATGTGGGTATGTGTCTAACGCTACTATGTCCATTTTCATGCAGATTTAGATCTTAATACTTGATGCTGCATGCAAATATATATATATATATATATAAATATATATATATATTGTATTAGTAAAATATAATGTCTATGAAATCCATATGAGAGTGGGCATTAGTTTACAAAAATACAGTAGAATATTTTGCAGGAAATATGATTTTTCTTTTCAAAGCAGAAGATTTTCAGTAGACAACCATTAAATTACATTTCGTGTCCGAAAGGATAGGAAGAAGCATTTTTCAGCTTTAGAGGTTGCTGCTTTTACATGAGGCATGTTCTAAGTGTGCTCTGACTGGTTGGCGGTGCTCAGTTTTGGCTTAAACATTTTACAGCTAAACAGTGCACTAAAATATGTTTCTGAAAACATTTGAGGCAAGAAATAGGCAATGCAATAACAAAATCTTGATTCATATTTGATCTGTGCTGCCCACTTTGACAGTTTGGCTGCAGTTCACGAGCAGTTCATCGAATAGCCACTTGAGGTTGGCTCCAAAACTGAGTCAATATGCATAGATCAGCATGTAGAGAAATGCCCAGCTCTCTAAAGCTAATTTCAAGCTTCGTGACAACTGCACAGGGGGTTAATTCTTTCATAATCCACCACCTGCACCAGCAGGGCCACCTAAGTGGCTGTCTACGAGCCGTCACAGACTGCAGCAGCTGGTAACAAGTCAGATTCACCGCTCGCTCCTCCGCAGCTCTTTCCTCTCGTCCAAATACGATCACTTCTGGCTCAAAAACCCAATGTGGCAATGGCTGAAATGCCAAACTCGAGGCTTCAAATTGGCAGTGCGTCACGGTAACCATGTCTATTATGTACACAGTCTATGGACGGAAAGCTGCTCTCTCTGAAGATGGCCTGTGATTGGCCAAAGGCTCCTGTCATAGATAGATTTTCTAACAGAGCCAAATTGAGGTCCAGAGTCTAGTGTCCTCTCAGACTTGAATTAAAATATGCTCAGAATCAACAGGATTTTTTTCTTCTTTTTTTTGCTTATTTGCTTATTTCATTGACTAAAATGACTTTGCATGCAAAGATCTTTTTAATTGGGGACCTGGGCAGCTAATGGTTTCAAATGTGATTGATGCATCCACATCACAGGAAAGGACTGTAGCACATATTGTGCCTCACACTTGAAAAAGTTTGCCATAAAATCAAAGAAGATGAGTTTTTATACAAACAGGAAATGTGCAGATAGTGTTTGTTCCTGCAGCAGAGCCTGAAGCTAATTTCCATCAGTGCTCCCATGTTCTTACAACTGTTTCCTCTGTGGTGTGTTCCTGCCACATTAGCTTCATTTATATTAAGTGAGCCAAGAGGCTGCAGTTAGCTCAGACAACCAGAAGTGATGGACCACAACCCTGCATCAGGCCTGCAGTTAGTCCCCCCCCTGCGAGAGGGAAACTACTAATAAATGAGTTACTCCAGCTGGTTTGCGCGCGCGGTGGCTGTGCAGCAGTGAGCTGAAGAGCTTTAAACATAGGAACACAAACAAATCTGCTATGATTACTGCGTAATCTCTTTTATCTAATCAAATGTTTTATCTCTGCTATGATTTAGATTCATGTGCATGTGTTTGGCATCGGCAAAGTCCATTTGGGGTGAAATATCCCGCCACTGCAATTAACATTTCCTGCAAAGTGGCACACAGACCATTCATAATGTATGCACCTCTTGGACAGAAGAAAACACATTGAGGTCAAGCACCTCATTGTGTCAGGTAGTTGAGTGTATCTAACCAAAACAATAAGAAGCAATAGCAACGCAAAACTGGCATGGCAGCTTCAAATGCCTTTTGACACTCTTTGAAGCAAACGGGGGATAAAATAGCACAAACCCTCTGGCTATAGACCTTTTTCATCAGGCTCAGTGTGGATAATGTGTGTGGCTGAAAAATGTAGTCTTTTAGTTCTTCATTTCTAAAATCTCCTCTCATAACAACTAAAGTATATTGTGAGGGTGTTGGTAAGTTTAGACTTTTAAAACCATCTTGTCAGGATACATTTCATTTGTTAGTGATGAATGCAAATTGTGCAGGATCAGAAATCATCCAGCTGGATAAGAAATTCTGGTTTCTGAATTTTGTTTAAATGATCAACCAGAATTAAATTCTGTGGAGTAACAAAATACTGATCCTGCTGGCAAATGTAGTCTTAAAAGCCACTTTTGTTGAGAAGTTGTAAATTTTGTTCATGTGGGCTTGTTTGTTTGTTTTTTTTTGCTCTGAACAAACCAGCTTGAGTGGAGGTTGTCTGAGTCACGCAGATGATGTCGGGCAGTGATGTGACTTACATGTTATTTGCTCACACAGACTAACAGAGCTTGGCTCGATGCGACGCAAGGTTAGCCTCAATCCAAAACCAAGTGTCAAATCTCTAAGGTTTAAAAATGAAGATTGGGATTGGAAATTGGAAAGACACCGGCGGAGACACAGGCAGAGAATGAGAGCGGACATTTGGAGACACTGGTGGAAAAGACATCGGCAGACAATGAGAGTAGAGTGGACATTCGGAGACACAGGTGAAGAATGAGAGCGGAGTGCACATTCGGAGACACCGGAGAAAACACCGGCGGAGACACCGGCGGGGATTGAGAGTGGAGCAGACATTTGGAGACACCAGTTGGGAATGAGAGCGGAGCAGACATTTGGAGACACCGGCGGAGACACCGGCGGAGACACCGGCTGGGAATTAGAGCAGAACGGACATTCAGAGACTTTAAAAATGTCTACCTAAAAGTACAGTATCAGTGTAAGTGGACGCTGTGGCCTATTTAGAGTGTTTTCAACTCAAAGTGAAAAATGTAGCGCTAAAGGACGGCGCTGTCTACTACAGTGCAGCCTGCTGTGTCTGTCTCTGTCATTCACTCTCACTCTCAACATGGATGAAATTATAATCAGCATTCTTCAGAAAGGGGTAGATTCTCTATTTAGACATAATAGTATGTGTGTGGGACTGGATTAAAATAATCTGGGGGCCAGATATTATTGCTGGATTTCCAATGTTGGCCCGCAGGCTGGACGTTGCTGACCCCTGGCTTATTTCAACAATTATGGCAACTCTACAGGGTTGATTTAATAATAAAGAGGGTCCTCACATAAAACTCAGCTGCCTATGCAGTAGAAAGATGAACACACTTTTGAAACTGGTGCTATATGACCTGAGAAAACAGAGAAAAAGGACTGTGGCATTGGATTTTGCTCAAAAGGCAGAAAACCTGCAACTACCAGAAGGTTGGTTACGGTCACAAAAGCCACATCTATTATTTATACAGTCCATTCCCAAAACACGAGTGAATTACTTTGCATAGAGTGGAAGAATCTGCACAGCTGCTACACATTACTCCCCCTGAAAACTGAACAAAAATGCAGAACAGAGATTGACCAGTAAAATTAGTCTGTATCAAAATCATAACTTTCTGTGGTCCCTTAATTTCTGTGTCCCCGACCTCGAGGATGACAAGATTTTCTTGTTGTTCTGGATGTTCTGGTTTCTGTATGTAGTCCTGGCAGCATTGACCATGTTTGAGCGGGCTTTAGTTGCACGCAGTTCAAGTGTTTGTGTTGACAGGTGAAATGCATTGGGTGATTGAAGTCAAGCAACTAACTGGCTGATTGTCTGATGATGATTTAGCTTTTAATTAGCTTTTAAAAAATCTGCTCTCATATGCAGATATGTTTTTATGGATTAAATGCAAACATTCCCACTTTAAACTTTATTTATATAGCACAGAATTTTACAAACAAAGCAAAGCAGAAATGAGAAACATAGACGGCAATACAAAATAAAATGTAAATATAAAAATAATAAAAAGAAACAGACCCAAAACAACATGTACAACAGCAGCATTAAAACCACAAATCACAGGAAATAAAATAATAATAATTAATAATAATAATAATAATAAAACATCAATTAAAAAGGTAAAATAAATAAAAATAAAAGGACTACATCACAAAAATGGGTTATAAGAAATAAGTTCAAAGAAGTCACTGATTCATAACTCATACCTGTCAAAAATAATTTCTACATTATATTTTGTTTGCTTTGTTTTGCATATCGTGCAGATCTTCTTTCAGAGGGTCTTTACTCCCGTCCACTTTCTCTTGGGTCTTGTGTTTGTGTTTTGGACCCATGTTCTTGTTTGGCTCTTACAGTCAGTAGGTTTACATCTGCACATGTTCTTTGCACATTTTCACCTTCGCCTTCCACTACATCATATATGTGGATAATTGGACGCATACAGGCTAAAAAAAGCCCTGCTTCAGCACTGTGCAGGTGTAATATTAGGATTGATGCCAACACTTATATTCCCATCACAACACGTGTTAAGAGATACAACGCATCTGCTCACTTTCTCTTCTTTACTGCACATTTGCAAGACACTATCAGCCTAATTACAAAGTTAATGTTTTACAGCCAATCCTGCCCATGTGAATAAGCTGGATTTGTTAAATGAGACTGTTTGGTGCTCCGGGGGAGCTATGGGTGTATTTTATTGTCGTGCAAAAGATGTAAATGCAGAATTCTGTGAAATCCTGTAGATTTGAGTGCACCCCAGAGCACACAGGCACGTTTGTGTCAGCTCTATTTTGGGTTGTCCTTTAAAATGTCCTCAGGGAAGTATATTTTGTGCCATTTCACACTTATTTGTAGGTCTATCTCCTATTAATAAAAGATGATATGAACTAATATCAGGGTATTTATCATTCTGAAATCCCTCCAGATATGGTTTTTGGAATAATGAGTGCGAAGTCACATCAAATATCCTAATAAACTGGGACCTTGAGAGCACAAGCACACCTCATGTGTGCACCTATTATTCCAAAACCCAACTGGAATTTGACTGAATGATCTCAACAAACACACTGCGAATGCCAGTAAATGCCGTTAGCCTATAAATAGACTTTCATTACGAAATCGACAGAACAATTAATGCAGAGAGGTCGTCAATGTGGCGGTACGGGCACTAAATAAATATCATACAACAGAGATGGATCAGTTGTACAGACATATGTGGCCTGTGGCATTCTTCTACTTTTCTAATTCCTGCTAACAGGCTTCTGCCTTCGCAGCCTGTGAGGCATCCACAGCTGCAGCTCAATAAAACAACAATATGTCTGAACTCAGACTCTTTGGGTTTTTATCCATAGAAGGTTTTGCTTTTTTCAGTAATGCTCAACACAGCACTCAAACACACAAGTTCACACCTGGGAGCACAACAATCCAAAGTCTTTTAGTGTTGGCCAGAGCGGCTGAAGGTTAAATGCAATTTCCTCTTTGCACTTTCCTCTCTTTTTCAAGGTGTTCGAGGTGGAATTTGAGATTTATTTTGCAAAAGTTCAAAGCACACAAACATCAGAATAACATACTGTGCAGGGAGAGGAAAGGAAGGCTTATTCATCCGCTGTACTGAAGCGATACAAAACAATATTCATGGTATCAAAGGTAGGAAGATGCACATTGTGTATTGAAAAAGAAAGAGCACTTTACAAGCATAATCAAAAAGCATTGCATCATAAAAGAGTTGTAGCCCACAAGGTTGAGTCCTTCCTGTTCACTGGTGTTTTATCTGTTAATTAATTTAGCCTTTAAAAATGCAAAGAAGTTATTATAGTTATGCGCATTTATGAGTCCTTGCAATACATTTTACAGCACAACTTTTACTTTAGACTTGAACATGTTTGATTGTCATTGAATAAAAAGGTTCTGTGTGCAACATTCACAGCATTAATACACCAGTAAACCACTATTTGCTATGTAATGACAAAGTGGATCCTGAGCAGAGAACGAAGTCATGCCATGTCTATGTGTTGTAATCCGAGGTTTTCTGTGGTTTGTGGTAAGCCGGTCCGGCTGCGCGTGCATGTCAGTGAATGGGCGTGGCTCATCCCAACTCCTCACATGATGCCGCTCTGTCAGTGACCTTCTGTGCCTACTTATGATGTTTTATGTATCCTTCTATGTCAGCTGTTTACGCTTGGAGATGCCTTTACCGTGATGTCAACAAACGCACATGGTGGGATGACGCACCGCGGTCCTTACGTTTACACAACAGAACATGGCGACCAACGCAGACTGTTGTGATGATTGGAATAAGGCATCAAAGTCATGGATGGTTAGGTTTAAGCAAAAGAGGCACATGGTGAGGTGTAGAAAAAAACCCATCGCATCCACAGGAGAAGCAGCCATCCACCTCCCCTCCCACCCGCCCAATATGCGCACTCGCTGATGTCACATCATCACTGGCAGCTTATTTTATGCACATGCGACGAGCTCCATACAGCTGTCTGCCAGCGTTGACAACGCTTTCAACGCAATAGCAATGCTGTCGGCTCTGTCTCGGCGCATTCTCATGTGACGCCATCGAGCTGTGTTGCAGTTGAATGCAGAAGGTGGCGTCTGGTGTAACGTTTGTACGCTGGAAGCACTGACAGAGCGGATGTATTTGACAAGTTTGGAGTGAGAACAGCTGTTTATACATAACAGTGAGGCGACATAATGGCGCAATATTCCCGCCTTGAATACACAGTGTAAAAGCACCCTCTGTAAGCTCTGTCGGTGTTGTTGAAATTTTGCGCTGCTTATCGTGTTGGACCTGTTAGTCGCTAGCTGCCAGCTCAGCCATGTTGAGAGCCGTGTGCCGACAAATCATACCCTCTGAATTTTGCATTGAGCCCTTTAAGTGTTTCCAAGTATTTCAAAGTTGTTTTTTTTTTCAGAAATATATCAGGTGATAGGAGACAGGTTTAAAATGACTGTTTTTAACTTTTTAGCTGGATATTAGATTTTAATTTCTGGAGATGACAAGTTAATCATGTCATCATAATGAGTAAAGTTTGCCATCATCACAACATAATCACATTGTAATGAGCAGCAAACAATGCTTGTCAAGTGCAGATTGCCAAATAATTACTTTTTTGATCACAGGAAAAATAAGATGAGAAGAGAAACATGCGGCGCCTCGTGTGTGTGCATCCGCTGGCCTTTAATGAAGAGCTGGGCAGCAGGATTCTCAGAGGATTGATTTATTCTACAGTAATTCAGTGAAAAGTCTCACCGTAGAGTGATGCCGGACTTGTGGCTGTTTACAGTCACTGCAGACTTTAATTGGCTTCTATCAAATGTTTCAGTGTTGGGTGTGGATTTACTGCAGCTCTTCAGCATTACTTAGAGTGGGAATCTGGATCCTGCCTGCCCCCATTTATTTATTCTGCTTGTCTATTAAAATGAAACAATCGTTAAACCAAAAATGTGGAGAATATGCCGCATACTTCCGCTGCCAGCTGAAACATTTCTGTCATGCTTTGCTGTTTTGAAGCTTTAACTCTTCTGAAGGAAAACTATATCTCCCATGAAAATCCTGTCTCGCCTCTGGATGTTATTCCAATTAAACACTGAAAAACAGATCACTGGAACAGATGGTCAAAATGTGTAATCAATCATTAATTGTCACTTGGCTTCTGGTTTGTCTCATTTTGAACATGCTGTTATTGAATCTCCCTTAAAAAGAAAAGAAAATGAAAAGAATTTGCCCCCAGCAATCACAGACCTACGGTAGCTCCAAACTCCCTTATTTATCTCAAGTTTTGCCCGTCAGAGGGTATATTTTATTAATAATAAGCACAACTTTTATCTTCTCCAGGTTTTGGAGCACTGCGGTGCAGCGGGGGCTGCCCTCTTTAAAGCTGAAGCATTTTTTTCTCCTGCTTTCTGCTGCTGCTCTAATACTTTTAGTCTCAGGGTGCCATTTTACACCGTCGACAATGGAATTCAACTCAGTGTCCTGAAGAGCGATTTGTTACTGCAGACAGTGATCTCAAACGGCTCAGATCACACCTTGCTTTTAGGTCACTTTCTGCTGTTTCAGGGACTCCACCATCCTCTGCAGGCGGTGTGGGGGTTTCCCTGCGGGCTGATTTCCACTCAGAGTGTTGTGAACAAAACAGAACTCAACTCTTTTTTGTTTCCAGACCAACAAAGTAAAAAAATCAGTCCATTTTCTGGTTGTTTGTGAGGAATGTAAATAATTTATTGTAGCTTTTATCTGAAAAATCATTTTGATAAGTTGATAATCAGAGCCATAGATAAAGCCAACACAAATGAGCCAGTGTTTACCGGTTTTAATCACCTGGTCCATTTGTTTGGATCTACATGTGGAACAGTTCCTAATCTAGAAAGTCCTCCGCGTTTCGACATTAGGCCAAAATAGACAAACCAAACACTGACTCTAAACATTGCCATTTGCACATTTTTGTGTTGGCCACTGTATTTCTTCTGCAGAAAGCTGCACTCACTGGTTCCTCGAGGCTGTTTCAAAGCTCTGTTGCAGGATTTTTGCATGTCATCTCCTGCATGTCAACATCAGGGAGCATCTTAGCTGGTCTTTTAATTGTCTTGCTTTTATGGTTTATTTACAGGGGAAATTAAGAAACCTTTTAGTCCTTCTTTGTGGTAACTTTATTTTGTTTTCTGTTCTATGTTGTTGCCTTAGAGTTGTATTTAGTATTTTTGTTCCATGATGTCTGTCTTTAACTCGTGTTGCTGCCTGTGTTGACACTCTTAAAAAAGAGATTTTTAATTTGAAGAAGTTTTTTTGGTTAAATGGAGGTAAAATAAAACTAAAAGTGCATGTGTTGAACGGTGCAAAATGTAAAGAAGCAGCTGAAGGAAGAGAGTGAAGTGAAATGTGCCAGCTTTTATACCCTGAAGATCCAGGTGAGCCAAATCAAGTGATGAGCCTCATCTGAGTCAGCTGACCTCAACCGGGACTCACACACACCGTGTGGGGGACGATATGCCTGAAAGACAGCTCCGAAAATCCCAAGCAAACCCTCTGACTTCAAACTGTCCATGAATTAATGAGAATAAACCTCACAGTTACTCTGTTTTGAAGATTATCACTCTGTTTGGGGATGCAGCCTTGATGCTGCTGGTGGAGGGGAAGCTGCTGATTGGACTGGAGGTGGAGGCTCCAGCTGCAGCTAACTAGGCTGATAAAGTGGAGGCTGATTAGCAATTTGCTCTCATTTGGTGAACAGAGAGAAGGACTTTTAGGGCCAGTTGAGTGGATGCTGTAAACCAGAAGGGAGTTGCCTCTCAGATTTTAAATCTAAAGGTTAATAGAGGGAAGCAGGAGAATAAATGAATGGACAGGAGCCAAAGGGGTGTGGCAACAAGGGCACACTGGATAAAGAAATAGGAGCAATAATAAAGTGCTTCTCCTGATTAAACTTTTGCTAAGCTCCATTTATTTTGTTACGTTGCAGACACACAGGATATACGACCATAAAAACAGCAGCGCTGGCAGCTCAACTCATCTTAATTAATATTTTACAGTTATAATAAGATGGATGGAGCTTAAAGCAGAGGAAACTGACTTTTTCTTCTACGGCTCACAAAACACAATTAGCCTGGTTCAGCACAACCTTGGTAAACCTTGTTCTGCTGGAAATGTGATGATCTGAATCTCTTTATATGTAAATAGATCTGATTTATTTGGTCGGAACTTTGTTTTAGACTGTATTCATTTTAAGAAAGTTATCCTGTTTGAATTTAGCTTGACTTAGACAACTTTTATTTAATTTCTGTGAGGTCAAAATTATTTTTTCTCATCAATTTTCAAACAGGAGATCATATCTTAAAGGTGCAGTGTGTAGGATTTAGGGGGATATTTATGCAGAAATAAATATGATTTGAGAAGTATACTTTCTTTAGTGTATAATCACCAGAAAATACAAATTGTTGTTGTTTTTTAAACCTTATGAGCCCTTAATATCTACAACTACATTTTTAGGTTTTTGCATTTTTGTGTTTCAGCATCAGCAGCATTGAATTATTGTTTTTTTTTTTTAAGATAAAACTTCTTTCTTTCTCATGATAGGAAAAAAACTGTCATTTGTAACATGAAAGTACTTTTTTCAGTGTTTTTATCGCTTTTAATCGCCTGGTTCGTTTGTTTTGGAGAGAAAGAGACCTCTGTGGATAATTTGATAATTTCCGGAAAGACCGCCTGAACAACGAACACTGTCGAAATTCTAACCAGGAGAAGTTTCAGATGCTCCTTTATAAGATTTTCATGTAAGCGCTTGGTTTTTTTTTTTGTAAACATTCATTTAAAAAATACAATCACACATCAGTTGTTTGGTAAAAAATATCTTTGGACAAATTGTCTTTATTTTAAGGACAGTGGAAGTCAGCCATTGCAGCTTGAGTCACAGTGGGAAACTTTTTCCAAAGCGAGGGAGTTTGAGAATCTTAAGGTCTTGTGAGGACAAAAACGACCCAGAGATTGAACGATGCGGCGCTGGCAAAAGTGCTTTGTAAGTGCAGTCCAGTAGAGACGGAGTTAACAGTGTGGACACCCTGAAGGAGCGCCGGGTGAAATCGCTGCGTCTTTGCATTGAACAGAGTCGGTTGAGGTGGTCTGGGCATTTGATCATGATGCCTCCTGGACGCTTCCTGCTGGAAGTTTTCCAGACACTTTTAATCAGAAAAAGACCCCGGAGCAGAAAACACTGGAGGGATTACACACTGAAAAACACTTTGAATGCAGCACCCGTGTTTCTGCTTCCATTATTCACACATTTAAGTTACAGATTAAAAAATATTTTTTAACTCTTTGAAGGGGACAAACAATTTAACAAGAAATGACCCCCAAAACAGCAAGATAGTCACAAAAAGTTACAAGAAAATTACCTGAAAATAAGCACAAGATAAATAAATAAATACAATTAAATTAAAAGTAAAGAAACAAACAAACAAAAAAGCAAAAATAAACTATTAATTCCCTGTTTTTTGGTAATATCTAATACTTTTGAGATATTTCCTTGTCACCTTTTCCTTATTTTTTTGCATTTTTTGGGACATTTCTCACCAAGTTTCTTATGAAAACCGACATTCAGGTTTTAGAGGGCTAATTGTGACCATCCCAGAACACACCTGTAAAGGTAATCATGCCGTATAATCAGCAGCTTGATGTGCCACACCTGCCAGGTGGATGCATCACTTTGGAGAAGGAGAAGTGCTCACTAAAATGGATTTTAACAAATTTGCAACACAAACTTTAAGAGAAATACATCTTCTGTGTGCATAAAAAGTCTTACAAATTTATCTTAAACCTGTGAAAAATGGGTGCAAAAACAAAAATGTTGGGTTTAAGTTTTTGTTAAGTGTATTTTGGCTGATTTTAAACTAAATGTTACATCCATTGAGTGTCTGTGACTGTCTCTTATGTACTTTTGTTTGTCTGGCTATGTTTTTTTTTTTTTTTATTGGCTGTATTCAGGTCTGTCTTATCTTTATCTTAGTATTACATGATTAAATAAATTTCTCTGTATATTCCATTTGGCTGGAAATACATGAGGATCCTCCAGACACACTAAGTGTTCATTTAAAAATGTAAGAAATGAAAATGAGTTGTAGGAAAAATGCAAGATAATGTTTCCCTGAGGCGAGCTTTACAGCTCTCTTTATGGAAACAAACTATTCACTGTCTACAGTTCAGTATATGTATGGAAAGTTATCTTTATCAGAGAGAACGGGTAAATTAGATTTACAAATCAGACACTACAAGTTAAAGCAGAAGCAGATTTGAGGCCAATTTTTGAGAAATGTAGTTCGGCGTATTGGTTCTGAGAAAACAAAATGTGTTTGAGAGGTAGCTCGGTTGATGAACTGCAGCTGAAGAAGAGATGCGAGACTGACTATGAATAAATGTGAAGAGGCGAGAGAGATTTGGGCGAGTTGAGTTTTGAAAAATGAGGTTAAAAGCTGAAGTGGAGAAAAAATGAAATGAAACTACTCATAAAACACTCCAATGAAGATGAGATAGCTGAAAATGTATGCACTATATCCTGTATAATGAAAGAAAAATGTACTAATTAATTCTGATTTGTGTCTTTCACACTGGTTTCGATTTGAGCTTCCAGCATTTCTAATAACATATGAATCTGGGTTTGTGGCACGATAAAACTTAAAGCAATTCTGCAGCTCCAGTTTCAGCTTTAAAAAACTTTCCTTCCTCACTAGGACGAACAAAATCAGCACTGCTTGAGGGCTGCATTTTATTTTTTGAGTGCAAAATTCAAAAACCACTTTTTGTGCAAGGCGAGATTTTAGTGCGTAACAAGTTTTTCTGATGACAAACTTTAAAAAAATGCATTTGGGTCAAACAAATAAGGTTTAAAGACAAAAAGACGCCGTTGCACACTGTAATTCACGTGAACACAGAACACACTGACCCACATGATACACTGCATGCTGAGATTTTATAATTACAGTGCCACACACGTGCTCTCATTTAAAGCATTATGCAAGCGTGTTCTGTCTGCCCTGCAACCACTCATTATGTGCTGCTGTGTTCCTGAAACCGTGTGAAGATTAGTAGCTCTGCAGATGCAAATGGATTTGCTTCTGGCTGATTCTGACACCAGCAAATTTAGCCTGCAAATTAAAGGAAAATAGAGAATAGTTCATCTTGAATGACGGGCTAATCTTTGTGCTCTGTGCATGTTTGTGGGTGTAAAAAGCTGGTTATATTATTTCCCTGATACATTTTGATGTTATTTTTCTACAACACTTTCTCTGCAAGGACTCAATCATTTGAGAGCTTTTTAGTTTAAGAGATTTTCAGTTTAAGCCTTTGAAACATGGATTGACATCACTTTTCTTGTGCTGCATTCAGTTGCCTTTAGTGTTTTAACCTTTGGACAAAATGAACAAATTGGTTTGATTTCTTCAGAAAATATGGGGAAAGGCAGTGAGCAACTGGTTAAGAAATGTGATAAAATATACTTGAAATAAAAAGAAAAATGTTTTTAAAAAATGACACAAAATTAAAAATATACAAAAAATTATATATAATAAAAAAGTAGGGAAAATGTCCACAAAACTAAATTTTAGTTATCGGAATTATATAACTAAAGTTATGATACATAATTCTAATAATTTTTTAAAAATTTTTTTCAGGTAATTTCTTTGTTGTTTTTTCCTTTCCTTTTTTATAATATAGTTTAATAATAATAATAATAATAATAATAATAATAATAATAATAATAATAATAATAGTTTTATTTATATATTATATTATATATTTATTCATATATTGGGTATTTTTTAGGTATATCCTTTTATTTATTTATTTATTAATTTATCTATTTTACTAGATCCTTGCTAATTACCCTCTTCCCATGCTTTTGAAATAAATCAGGCCAATTTAATTACATTTCAAGGGGTTAAAGGTACATTATCTAAGTTTCAGTCACCCAGTCAAACAGAACAGTGGACAGTATTTTGCTCTTTAAATGTTGGTCTATTACTGTATCCATTTGACCGCAATTTACAGTCACCAGTCACATAAAAAAATAAATAACTGACAGCAAAGCAAGAATACAGCCAGCCAAAATCAGGCTGCTGTCTTCTGATCCTCACATGTGGCGTTTGTATTTAGTTTACTTTACTGCTTGCTGAGCTCAGTTTTTAGTCACATCATGCCATTTGAAAAGTGTATCGTGAGCTGTAAGCTTACAGTTCGTGTTATCAGTAAAATATGTTTTGGTAAATAGTCGATGTTAAATTTTACTCACCTGTCTAAAAGAAACGTTGCAAGTTCAGCATCAAACTGCATCTTTTTACTCTCTAAGAGCTGTCTCCAGTGTTGGACAGCCACACCAACATTTACTTTATTTTTTCTTCTGCTTACATTGTTTTTTTCATTTTTTCAGAGGACCTCTTCTTTCTGGGAGCTGCTTGTGATGGGGTTAAAGGTCGTTTTCATGGGGCGTCTGCCATCACACACCAGCTGATTCACTGAGACTTGTAACTTCTATGCTGCTTCCATTGACTTTTCTCCGGCCGGCTCATCTTCTTCTTCCTCTCCTGTGGCGCACGAGAGGCTGCAGTGACTCACCATCACCTCTCAGGCCAGGGTGTATTATTACAGCAGGAACAGCTCGTCCCTGGCTGCTTAGCAGTGGAAATCTCTGCAATACAATACATAAGCATCTTGAACATGTTGTCAAAGGTGTTACCTCTTCACACTTTTTTTTGAACATTTTAAACTAAAATTATGTCCAGATCTTACAAAATGTACATTTAAACATTAGGATAATGGCAGAAGATAAAGACTGCATTGGAAGGTTTTGTTAAAGATGATAACTTCTGCCTCTGGAGGATAATATCAGGTGAACATACAAACAGAAACACTCAATTTGCTGTTTGAATTATCCATCCAACAGCCCTGTATCTCTAACATGGATTTGCTTTTCTTTCACAGATTCCAGATTCCCTATTTTCCAAAAGGAAATAGCCCGATTTATCGTAATGCTTGTCGTTTTCCATCCCCGATCTGTCTCTTTCTCTCTCTCTCTATCTCAGACTTGAAATACTTCAAACCACCTTTGAAGGCAAAGCATCGTTGCTTTTTATTTGTGTTTTTTATCTCGAGCTGTCCAAGCTGCAGGGCTTTGTGTGAAGACAGGAGGGCATAGAGCGGGAACGGTAAAGAGAGATACACCGACACGCAAGCATGCATGCATGCATACATGCATGGAAAATGCACGCACAACAACAAATAACATCTCACCGACAGTAGACCAGCGTGCAGTTCGGATGAGGTCCGATGGGGTTGCCTGGTCTGGCAGTCCAGTGCTTTTGGAGGATCAAGCTGTAGCTCTTATCTCTCTGGCCTGATGGTCTAACCTCTATTCCCTGCCATCCGTCTCTTGCAAGCACACACACAAACACACACACACACACACACACACACACACACACACACACACACACACACACACACACACACACACCCACACTGGACTGAAGGTCTTAACTACCTTACTTTTTGCCATCTGACTGACTCCAGCTGAAGCAGCTAAACTGCAGCACAGGCCATAAATCTGCCCTTTGGTTCGGTCTGGGGACGAGGGGGGAGAGAGAGTGCAGGCAGCCAGATGCTGAAATAGTGTGAGAAACTGCACAACCACATACCTGCACACACATACACACACACACACACACACACACACACACATAGCTAACTGCACACAAACATACCTGACTTGTGCACAAATGGATCTGGGTGTATAATCAGGACTCGTTGCTTCCAGGTTTTTATCAATTTTCTCCAGAAATTATTTAAAAAATGTTGAAAAAAATGAAAATGAAATGAGAAAGTGTTGAAACAAATGTGGTGAATGTTGAATTTTTGCCTGTGTACAGAAAAAAAAACACTGAAAATATTTTTTTTTTAAATGGAAAATGAATGAATTTTGACCAGTAAACCATGATCTGTAAGAAATGGAAAAAACTTGAGTACACTAAATATCAAATAAACTCATTAAGTGAGCTAACAATAATGTTTATGGAGAAAAAAATATTTTAAAAATACTTTCAGATAGGGTCAATTTGACCAGGGAACATTACTATTGTTTCTTAAAGTTGAGCATAACAGGAGGGTTAAAAAAATCTTTTTTTTTTTTTTTTTTTTTTTTTTTTTTTTTTACTTCTGCATTACTTTATAATGCACTTTAATATCTTGCTCTCACAGCACTAACCGACTGAGACACAGAGAAAAAAAAAGAGAAGAGTAATTGAGCTGGTTATTATAATTTAGCTAATAACAATAAATGGTGAAACTAGGGAGTGCTATTTTCATCTGGAGCTCATTCTTGTCTGAAATTCAACTCTATTAAGGATCAAAATAAACACTGATGAATTCCCAATTTATTAGAAATAAAACCAGAAAATAATTAACTGCATACATCCTTCCAGTTGCATGAAAACTCCCCAAACACACACACACACACACAGCTCTCGTAATACTTTAAATACAATTTTGACTGTAATGAAGAAAGGCAGATATGCTCTCTAAATCTGCGACTCATGAAACAAAAAGCCAATGAGGTTTTATCCTAAGCAAATGCTCGCCCTTGTTTCTCTTCCTGCGCTGCCTCTGATAATATTAAACCAGCAGGATGTGAAGTTTTGCAGTGTTCAATTACTGGCACATGTAAAACCATTTAAAGATGCTCAGAGTGGAAAGTGGAGACGCCTGCATTAAATTGCTTTTCGCTCTATTCTGTCGCATATTTGCCGATGCTCGGATGTACATTGTGTTGAAGAACCTGCGTGTCAAACGTAATTGCGGTTTTCTCAAGGTGCAGTAATAACTCTTACAGGGATGTCAGTTAAAAAGGAAATGCATGTTTGGCACGCGGCCGTGACTTTTGTGTGTATTTTCCTGCTCTGCGAAGCTCCGGCGCTTTTAGAAAATTATGCAAATGTTGTGAAAACATGCAGTCAATGAATATTCTAGTTGCGACTCAGATAAGAAAACAAATCCAGACAATGCTTGCAGACTTTTATCTGTTAAAAGCTCATACACTGATTACAGTTGGTCAAACAAACAAATTCACATTTTTTTTTGCACTGTGTTTGTGCACAGAAGCACATTGACCTCCAAAGGTCACCAGTGTTTGTTCTGGTGAGGTCATCATGGATTTCATGGACATCAGTATCAAATAACCAAAAGTGTTGAAGTTAAATACTTTCATATAGAAAAGTGCCTTTTGGGGGTTCAATGGCAGCGTGGCAAACTGAATCTTGAAATAAGAAATAAAGATAAAAATAAAATAAGGAAGAAAAAGAGAAAGAAAGCATGCTCTGGGCGGTTTTTGTATGCGTGTGCGTTGAATAAGATTTAGCCTTGCCATTCAGGCGTTTATAGAAACAAGACAGCAGAGCGGAGAGGTGAACGTTCCCGAGGATCAGCCGTGGTGAGAGATTTGATAGGATGGCAGCTTGAGTCTCAGGTAGTGAGAATTTATCAGGAGTGTCACATTTTTGAATCAGACCTTTCTAACCTGCAAAGCGCCGATCTCACACACGGGAAAGCGCCACAGAGAGGACGACGTGAGATGGATGAAAACATTTCGTTTATGACAAGTGGCAACGTTGGCGAAGCTCGAAGGACGGCCACTTTTGAGTGTTAAATGTGCGACTTATTTCATATCAAAAACATAAAATAATCCAGATGTCACTCTAAATTTTAAAGTGTGTCCAGGATTTAACATTTAAAGGAAGTCCTTCTCAGTGGAAAACGGCTTCACAGAAGAATTTGTGCTCATTGGTCACATTTTTACTTTGCTTTTACATTTAAGTTGGCGTGTTTTTTTCCAAATCAAACATCGTTTAATCAAAACCATTTAAAGTGTTTTAATTTAGTTGCAAGGACTTGAATGGACACCAAACAATCCACACTGACATGTCACTTTTCTCTGCCTGAAAAACTAATTCCTTGTGCAGTTTTTCCTCACATGTGTGCCTTTTTTAATATAATATTGGCAGCATTCCTTGGTAGCAAGGCCAACTTTTTTTAATTTCTGTAATTTTCATTTAAATATGACATTATCAAACAACTGGACAGAGACAGCTGCTCTGACAAAATGATGCTGGAGTAAAAGTAAGAGATGCTGTTCACTATTGAAATTAAACCCCGTCTCAGAGGAGTCATTACATCAATAGACACAAAGTTTTATGGATGGAAACATTTGTTTTGGAAGTTTTGAAATAGCAGATCTTTTCATAAATGGATTTTAGTCATCCCAGTGGACAGAAGAAAAATGTTTGCATTTTATATTTCTGCAAACCACAATTAGGTTACATTTGTACATTTCAAAAGTAACATATCAATGTTTCTAAAGTGACGAATTATAAAGGCTGTCATCGAGAGGTGGAGCGGCGAAATGCCCGCCAAGCTGCAGACCGCAGTTCAAAACCAACAAACAGCACTGCTTGTTTTTAAGGGATCCTTTGCAGCGTTTTATACACCAAACTTGTATTCACTTCACTGACACTTGAAGGCGTTTCCCTGTGGAATTTGTGATACTGAACCTGGTTGTTTTTTTTACCAAACCTGAATGTTTTTCACCAACACATCGCAGCATTTACCGCTGCATTTGTGCCATTGTACCTGGGTGATTCTCACTGTTACATCAACACATTTCCAAGCAGCATTAGTGGCACCGAACCTGGATATTTTTTTACTGAACATGTTTTTCACCAGAACCAGTCTCACAGAACCGTTTTTTATTTTACCGACACATTGCAGCATTTCCCGGCGGTGATAAGCTTCCAAATTTGGGTGCTTTTCACATCGCACATCATGGATTTTCCCAGAGGCATTTGTGGCACCTGGGTGCTTTATACCAACACTGCAGCATTTACCAATGCGTTTGTCACCGAACTTACACATCACAGCATTTAAGCCACTGAACCTGGTGGGTTTTCTTTTCACAAAACCAAACCTGTTTTTTTACGACACGTTAGTGTTTAAACCGCCGAACCTGCATATTTTTAACTGAAACTTTGCAGCATTTCCCAATGGTGTTAAAGCTACTGTACAATCCAGCCACACATTAACCACAGCAACGTCAAGAAATGTGAAGTTTCAACGTAAGTACACATGTAACATAGCCGTGGTTTGCAGAAATGTACAATACAAACATTTTTTTCTGGCCATTGGATGGGTTAAGTATGGCATTTTGAAATTAAAACACATTTTAAAACATTATTCATCGTTGATTTCTGTATTCTAGGCAGCATGGTGAAAAGAGGGAACTACCAGCTAACTTTGAAAACTGTAGACCAGATAAGTACAGCATATCGGCGTAAACCACACTGATGTTATCCAGCATGCACGTTTGGACATGGTGCTGCTCTGAAGGGGTCAAAATGTCTTCCAAGCAATCAACCAAAAACAACTGTTATTTTGAAAAAAATCTTTACCAGAATTGCAACCATTTTTTTTACTTTTTGTCACCAGAAACATTTGGCTGTAAGTTCATACAGAGATTCAAAAGCTTCCAATTCATAGGATACAACATAGAGACATTTATTTGTTTCATTACCCAAACCGTGTGGTTCTCCCTCCCATCAGCCCCAGAAAGCAGCATTGTTCATTAATAACCAAAAATGGAAAACAAAAAGAAACTAAAAAAATGTCAGATTAGCTCCTGTGGTGCCCCTTAGCCCTCTGTCCTTCCTTTGTCCTTCTGTCCATTCATCCGACCATCCAACCAAAACCGAAAAATAATGCACGGGTGAGTGTGTGCGCATATGTGTGTGAAAATATCATTTGTAACAAAAACAAAAATAATCTAGATTGGTTTGAAACATTGGCCAAATGGGAGTCAGCATCTGCGCTGTCTTTTACAATCCGCCCTCCCAAGTCTGACCGAAGAAGTTGTTTCCTGTTTTTTTCTTTTTCTCCCTCTCTTCTCTTGCTTGCACTTTAGCACACACACACAAACACACACACACACACACACACACACACACACACACACACACACACACACACACACACACACACACACACACACACACACACACAGACACACATGAGGCCGGGGAGTTTTTGTTTTGTGTCGTAAATCCTCAAAGTGTTGTTGGACCCCACAGAGGGCTGTACTGTAATTCTTGGCTGGGTAGACGAGTTTTCAAAAGGCCAGAGGGGGGAAATTGGTGTGGATGCTCCTTCCGTGTTGGCCGTTTTCGGATTCTGCGTCGGCTCACAGAATCACGGCACGCGGACGTGCTGCGGGACGTTGATGAAGTTCTCTCGTCAGAATTGAGCCAGAAACCGAAATGTGACAGAGTTAATACAAAACAGGGAGATGAAAAAAAAAAGAAACATAGTTACGTCATTCCTGTGTTCTTCAACTTTGTACTTGGTCACTTTTGAATTCCATATATTTATATCCATATATATTTATATATATATTTTTATATATTCTTTTTACAATTAAAAACACCATGGAGTTGACAGACTATTTGGTTTCTTTTTGTCTAAGTAGAAGTGTTTGTCTTGTTTTGTAAATAAATGCATGTAAATATTTTTTTTTTTCTCTTTTTCCATACTGTCAGTCGGTGTAAAGGCGGCCACTCGAGAAGTGTTTGTATGTTTGTATCCATACAGTATGCATATCAAGAGCACATTTTCAGATTTCCATGATATTACTTTTTTGTTTTTTTTTTTTAATTTCCATTCGCGTCCCACAGATGCAGAACACCAGAGTCTGTCAAACACTGTCAAACCGAGAGGGGGAATGTCTGAGACGGTGTCCTTTCATTGGCTGGTTTGGCCCAGGTCTCTGTGTGATATGCTGGGGCTGAGCAGCTGGGTCTGCGTGGGTCCGTTACAGCTCAGCGCTCCGGCACTTCCTCCGTTAAGGTTCAGGAAGCAAACAGTTTCTCTGGCCTCCACCAAGGTGGCTGCCGATCCCCCGATCACGCCGTCTTCTTGCTTCCTGTGAGCCAACGCCAACGCCCTGAGCTGCTCCTGCGCCTCCTCCAGCAGCAGCGCCACCTCATCCTGCTGCTGACCGATGGCAGATGAGCAGGAAGTGGCGTATGCTGCCTTCTCTCTCCTCGTTTCCTTGCAGGGCACTGCTCCGCAGGTGGATGACATCGCTGTGGTTGCGGGTGTGACGCTGGTTTGCATACAAGACACCTCGCTGTCGTGGTGGCACTGCACGGAGGGGATGATGGGGATAGAGCAGGAGCGAAAGGGAGGAGGCGGGGAGTGGCTGTGACGGCGCCCAGGCCGGCGTAGGCTGCGGGTGTTGGGGTTGGGATCGGTGTGCTCGGACGGTGCGCCTGAACGCACCTCCATGCGGCCGCTCCAAGGCGACGATGTCTTCATGGAAACAGGAGTTTGCATATGTAGGAAGGCATCTCGTCTGGGGTCGTCACACTGGTTCTCTACCTGGCAACTAGAGAAAGCGGGAAACGGGGAGTGACAGACAAAAAGAAGAGAAAGAAGCAAAGGTTATTCAGCCGGAGAAAAACTTCCTCACTTCACCTAAGAAGTCATTATGTCTTTGAGTGCGATTTCGACTAGATCGCCTTTTCAAACTCCCACGCCAAAACCCAGGCAGAATACACAGAAGGACAGCTCTCCGCCCTTTGCCATCACACAGGCTAACAGAGGCTGCTGTGAGGGAAGGAGACGGGCCTGACATCTTTCTTTCATCTCTTTATATCTGAGTCCACACACACACACGCACACACACTCACACACACAAAAATCCAAAAACCTCAAGGCCCTTATATAAGCGAAAAGGTAACACAGAGTTCACTTTTAATAATATTGATTTAATGAATAAGTATGTTCAGAAATGGTTGTTTTAAGTTTAAGGTGTTCAGCTTCGGTCAAGGATGATGACGAGGTAAACAGGCATCATGTGCGGTAATTTCTATTGATTTTTTTTTCTCCTTTTCAGTAGTTTTAGGTCAAGACTGTTTGCTTTGTTTGAAAATCCTTTTTTGTGTCACTCTTGCTGAGAGATTGTATAACTGCACTGATTCGTAAATCTTGTCTGTATTTTTCATCTTTTAATCTCTGCCCTCAGCCATACCTGCACCTGCATCTTCCTCCGTGTTCCCTCACCTCCCCATTTGTCTTGCATGTGCACTCCGTATGTGCTCACGTTATTTTTGTAGCTTCTCATATCAAGTCATCAAACGATCCCCTTTTGCACATCGTGGCCATTCAGTCAGTCTGTCCCTGTTTGTTTGTGCTCAACTTCATACATTGTACATTCCTGATATCTGCTCATTCACCATTACATTTACATGACACCAAAAAACATGTTATGGGGAAAAAGTCACAGTTTACATGTGTTTCCTGATTTTTCCCCACATCGTGACCACAATGGACCCAGTTTTTCCTTAGAGGAGGAATTTATATTTGAATTTAATTCTTCAGATGCAGAGACAGCCATGTTTCGACGTATAGAAGCTACTATTCTTCATTTGGTGTCAGTTTCAGTTTAGTTGGACTTTGGATTTGGATCCTTTGGATCATTCTGGATGTAGAGACGCACCGCTGTGAGTAATCGTGTTCTCTGGCACCCCACCGCACTGCTCCCACTGCGATACTTTCCCTATTTGAAGCTTTCATGTAATATTCTAAAAATCTCATTAAAAACCTTGTTACATGTATGCAGAGCAAATTGGCCCTCGAGAATAATGTCCATATTGAATCTGCAAAATCCTAAACTTTTTTTCAGAGACTACAATATCTACACGCCAACTATGGTATGGTTAATGTTAGTAAAAGACTGCAAAGGTCAAATTAACTGTGGTATAAGCCTGTGCTCCTCATGTTATGTTGTTACTGGCAGCGCTATAACCTTCAATGTTTCATGCACACACGTGATCCGTTCTGTCTGGCCGCGATCTCAAGTGACGCCGCCCGTGTGCGTTGCATGTGGACGTGCCCGATGCAATCCGGCCGTCCGCCAGTGTATGATAACAGCGGCATCGGTTCTGTCCGAGTGTGTTCTCGTCTGCCATCCAGCCATGTTCTGGTTGGACGTGGAAGGTGGTTTTGGCATCACACCTGTATGCCAAAAGCACTGACAGAGCGACTCTATTTGATGAGTGCAGAGTGAGAACAGGCTGTACTGTCTAACGTAAAAACGTATTTGTTTAGTAGAGGTGAATGCCAACGTCAGGATTGGCTGAAGGAGTTTGTCTGTCAATGCAGGAACTCCCGCCCACAGCAAATCGAGACTGATCACATCTTCAGGACGGTCTTAACAGGCCAGCACAGATATCAGCTCATATAAATCACACATGAGTTATCTGTGTTTGAGTCCAGTTAAGCAACATTACACCAAGTCTCTGATCTGTATTTGGGTGTAACTCCCAGAGTCCAGACGTAATCTCTTTCTCCCCCTCTCTAAGACTGACCGTGCCCTTCGGTGCTATCAGTGCCTAAATCCAGCTGCATTATGGAGCGGAGCCTCATTATCTTTGTATAATAATTCATAATCCTCTGCAAACGCTAGCCTTTTCTGCCATGTCAAAATCCAACTTGGAGTCCCCTCTCCCTTATAATACCTCATCACACACACTAACGCGCTCCATCAAGGCGTGCAAAAATAGTGGTGGGAGGAGAAGGTGCCTTTTCAGACTCAAAGGAAATCACATTGTCCCTTTTATCGCCGCAGTATTTTTCAGAGAAATGAAAACCTCACCAAAAAAAAAAAAAAAAAAAAACCCACAGTGGAGATTTAGTGGGGCCCACAGAGAGGATCCCGCGAGCGATAAGAGAGGATGATGCGAGGGTGCTAATTCCCAAGATAACATTCACAGACAAATCTCTCTTTTGATGTGTTGAAACACAATCAGATTGCAAAAATCTATGAAGCAGAGTTCAAATATAGACCCTGGAGCGACGAGGGAGCAGCTGGAGGGGTATTACAGGGAGATTGTGCGCAAGTGAGGTGAGATAAGTGACTGGGCTTTTATCTTTTACAGGAGCTCATTACATGTACAAGTGTTAACAGTCATTTTCATTAATCCATTCCCCCACGGATACTTTCTTAATATATCTCATCTGTTTGCTGCTAAAGTCAAAGTTAAATCTTTATGTAATGTGACGCAGCGACCTTGTAACTCTGAGAAATGTTGCAGAGAAGCACACATGTAGACGTGGATGCCCACGCAGAGACATACAGGTGCTGCCTAACTGAAGGCTGTTACATACTGCGCAACAAACTTTGAGAGGAAGGGAGAAGTCTGCATGTTTCAAAAGAAATACTGCAAACAGTGGACGAAAATACAAAAATGCGTGCAGTCCCTCCGTCAGCCATTTTGGAGACAGCTTTATCTTAAAATAGTACTAACAACAGAGGACATTCTGTCTCCCTGTCAGCCATTTTGTTGAGATAACACTAGGCTTTCTCTAACAGGCATGGAATAGAACGGGAAACCTTTCTTTAAAGCCTTTTGGAGCTGTCATGTGCTATCTGCACACTCCTCCATCACATCCTTTTACTGTCGCTGTTTCCTTCTCCTTTTACTATATTTTTGAACGCTTTCGGTCTGTGTCAGAATGGATTCACAACTGGTTGTCTCTCTATTTCTGTCTCTGTCTCTGCATCTCTCCCTGCGTCTCTATGCAGTCATGGTCAAAATGTCTCCATGGCAACCCAGACTGCCATACTATGGGAGAGGGAGTTTGCCGTCTCTCCGTCCATCTGCTGTTTTGTGAAATTGTACATTAGAGAGTGAATGAGTGCGTGACTTTTGGAGTGAGTTTCGTCGGTACGTCCCAAACTGTCTGAGTCATGCTCTAGGGGAAGGGGCAAAAAATTTAAAAATGTGAAAACAGAACTGCATTTGGGCAGCAGAGGACACTTGTAATGATCGGAAGACATTCGGGGCAACCGGAGGACACCTGATTGATATTTTCACTGACCAGGGGACACTTAGGGTGACAATATGGCAAAAGGGCTGACCAGGGGATTATATGGGCCAACCGTAGGTCACCTCATCTGGCACTTCAGTCGATCAGAGAACACACTCCTTGATGAGACATGGACAAGAGGCTTGGGCCTAACTAGGGGACCTTTGTCTGAACAAAAAGACCCAACCCATTCTCACTCAGAACCGTGCTTTCAGCATACAAGCGTGACGCCAAAAGCCACCCTATGTGTCTGACAGGAACACGGCTGGATGGTGTCAGATGAGAACGTGCGTGGACAGAACCAGTGGTGTTGTTATTATACACTGGCGGATGGCCAGAGGGTACTGGGCGCGTCCTCATGCGACGTGCATGGGCTGCGCCAATTAAGAATGCAGCTGGATGAGACCTTGAGTAGTAAAAGTGCTTGCGCCCGTCTGTGTGCGCACAGCTGGTTAGGTCTTTATTAGCGTGCTATTTTGAGGCAGCAGAAAGCAGCTGCACCACTGACCAACAAAAGTCTGGTCTAAAGTCAGAGTGGCGCAGTATTTTACTGTTACTGAAAGGGTGCAATATCCAGGTAGTAAAATG
This sequence comes from Plectropomus leopardus, assembly GCF_008729295.1. Classification (NCBI taxonomy): domain Eukaryota; kingdom Metazoa; phylum Chordata; class Actinopteri; order Perciformes; family Serranidae; genus Plectropomus; species Plectropomus leopardus. The sequence continues at coordinate 2,680,109 of NC_056477.1, read as the reverse complement.
TGCCTAGATAGACGGGTTTGCAATGTGCATACACTCATGGGGACACAGGCATGTGTTAGGGGTAGGTAATATAATACAATACATCACTAAAGTGGAAAAAAATTGAATTCTGTAAAATGTGAACATAGCAGAGAGCAGAGCAGAGCAGCTGTCCATCTCCCCATTAAGAGAGATGCAGTGCACATTTACACAAAAGTAACAGTGTAACATTGTTGCTTATTTCAGAGCTAAAAGTGTAATTCTGTTTCCTCTGTCAACTTTATAACTAGAGTTTTAAGTTTTGCTGCAGAAGTGTCCCTCACCGTAGTATTACTGCTGCTTCAACTGCATTTCTTTCAGCAGTGCACCAGGTGCAGGTTCACCTGGCATTTAAAGGGAATGGGAGATGACACTCTAAATTCAAATTATGCCAAAAACAGACCTATGATTAACTGAGGTACTAAATACAACCCCTTTGCCCCCCGCGCCTTAATTTTCACCCAGATTATGAGCTGCCGCAAAAGTGTAGTCTGACACGGCCCACTTGCACTGTACACTTTAGACCATGCGCTATAGATCATTTAAATAGGGCCCAGCGACACTTACGGGGGGCACTCGGGCCAAATTAAGGACACTTAGGCCAACCAGAGAGCCCTTATTCTGACCCGGCACTCACTTGAGTACAGACTTTGGGTTTCTAGAGGACACTTGGGCTGACCAGAGGACACTTGAGTGGCACTGGGGCCGACGATGAGAGCACTTGTGTTGAGGAGATGCAGAATTAAGCAGCTCAAGTGTCCCTCTTTAGTGACATTCGAGCAAAAAAGAAGCAGGAACTTCCTGCTTAAAAGAAGATTAAAACAAAAGGAAACTTGTGTGCTAGGAGCAAAAGGAACAAGGGGACGCCACCACTTTGTCCCCCTGTGTGCACATCACTGAATTTACTGTATGCAAGCTATTTTTGTGCATGTGTGCTCAATGCATGCTTTTTTTTTGTCCAGCTATGTCTATCTGTGCTCAGTCTTTATATTAGTATGCATGTAGGTCATGTGGAGCTTTATCCTGAGCCGGGGCCGCTGGGACCTGAACGCCTGAAGTGAGGCTTGCCGGTCCAGGTGGGTAAAGCACTGACTCATGACCCACCAAAAATGGGTCAAAGCACAGCACCTTTCACACTGAATACATTTCTTGCCGATCATTCGCGCGCCGATCATTTGCGCACCACCACCCCCCCCCCCCCCCGGATTCTGTACACATGCGGTTTTGCCTGAGAAGTGTAACCCCACTGTGTTACATTTGAATGCCAGGATTGAATTGTTGTCTACCTGCTAAGCCTGGCATTAAAGAGCTGAGAATTGGAATTTAGTGCGAGCTTGACAAGATGTCAGAGAGGAAAAGCGAGGGAGTGAGTGAGAGAGAGAGAGAGAGAGAGAGGGGGAGGAATCTGGATGTGCAGCCTGTATCGTGTCCTTAAAAGCACAAGCACCCGGCGAAGCAGTTCCTTTGAACTTGTGCCACTGTACTGCAGACCACAACGTAACGTGACCTTGTTTTTATCTTTGCTCAGCAGATTGGAAAACAAAGGGACGGAGGGGGGTGAGTAAAGGAGGTTAAAAAAAGAAAAGAAATGCAGTCTTTTTTTTGGAAAGAAAAAAAAAAATCACAGAATTGGCTTTGAAATATCCACTCTTGAAATGAAATCCGAGGCTTTGTCCGTGGTGGGCCTGTATTTTTCAGTTAGTGGCTTTCATTGAAATGACTCAGCACATGGAGGATACAGCAAAGAAGTAAAGTGGAGACGGTAAGAAATAGAGAAGAAAGTGAGGATAAAACCTTGAAATACTCGAGATCCTTAAGCTGTAATTACACCTAAAACAGCCTCTGTCTGTGTGCACAGAAAGAGCCTGTAAACACAGTAAGCCTCAGTTGTCTGAACTACACTAAAATATAGATATAACACGCAGATGTACTGATGTATGCACATATTCAATGGCCAAATGTGAATGTTCACAAAATATGAAGTAATTTATTGTCCTGAAGACCTTCATTATGTTCTCCTCACCCTCTTTGCGCTTCGGACTCCCTCTCGGATGAGTCTACTTCCTGGAGGTGTTGGTAAGCGGGGCCTGAATACTTGGATCCTCCAATTGGATTAAGCCTTCCCCTGGGTATGGGCGGGGTCCTACGTGGAGCCGACCAATGGGCTGACCGGGTTCTCTGATCCGGGCTGTGAGACAAGGACCCACTTCTAAGAAAACAAAAACAAAAAAAATGCAGGAGTTATTATTTAATATGAAATCAGTTTATTTAATGCTTGTCAAGTATGAAGACATACAGAATATAATCTTTTGTTTTATATCATTTGTATATCCATCACCGAAGCAAGTTACGACAATGATATAAGAATGCAGACCCCCATCTGAGAAGATTTTTGTTGTTGGTCATAATTCAGTCCATCTAAAGGTCACTATATTTTAGCATTATTTAGTCGGTAATATTTTATGTTGGTCAATTTTGGAATTATTTGGAAATATCAGCAGTCAGGTAAAAGTCATTTGAACATCTGCAGAGAAGTCTAGAAAAGTTTGCAGGTGTGCCAGCAATACAGGGAGTTAAAATCTAAGTGTGTCCTTGATTACAAAATTTTAATCTTAGGGTTGAGGCAAATATTATGTTAAAAACAACTTTTTAGGTCACAGTTTTACTAGCTTTTCCAAAAAAATGATGAGACAGCTCAATGCTAGCTGACAAGAATGCGCATCTGGCACACAACACTCTGTAACCCCATTTTCACCAACATGGAACTGATTCCGATCCAGTTTCTGAACCTAAATTTGAACCATGTTGAACATTTCCACCATAAATAAATGAGCTGAAAACTCGAAAAGGCGTTTTTTTGGTTGGAACAATTAAAAATTCTGGGTTTTCCTTGACCTTAAGTGCGAAACATGACTACATCAGTTGGCATATCATGTTCTACAGGTTGAAAAAAGAGAAAATAGAAAACAGAGAATAGAGAAAGCAGCAATGGAGAACTCGAGAAAAGAGCTTTCATTAATATTAAAACAAATATTTGTAATAAAAGGACAATTTTGCAGGTAGCTTACTTCAGTTGTGAATTTTACAACCCCATGGGCTGATGACACATTCTTGAGTACAATAGTTTTGCTCAAAATGGATGGAAACGTGGGCTGGTTTGCTTGATAGCACCGACATTTCCAAGAATCCCGAATGGAACCAGTTCAAGACCCAGAGCTGATTTCGTAAAAAAGTGGTATCTTTGACGCAGGACGTAAGGTGCTCCCTTCGGTTTGAATACCAAGTTTTTAGGGGAGTTCCATTAATTGGTAGCATCATGCCACTGCCACTGTTGGTCTTTTCTCTCAATCTTTGAGTGGACCACAATTTGGAGGATCACGTCCAACTATTTAATGACAGTCTGTGTGGGATTGGATCTCAAATTTTGGACCCATTAAGACCTCTGGTGAGCAGTTAAAAGAATATTCTCGTCTGTATCAACATGTCCACTGTTGAAAAGCTTTAGTATATGAAAACATATTGGTCTGTTTAAATATTAATTTAGTTTTCAAGCCAACAGTCGAAGGAACTGAGCAGCACAGGAACCAAAACCCCACAACCCTTTGGCACATTTCTTTTAATTAACTGTTGCATGACTGTGATACTGTTGGATAGGAAGCATTCATGAGTGAAGGGAAATAAAAAGTGGACAAAACTTGAGTTCCCAAAAAGGTTAATGGAAAGGGTTATAGGTTCAGAGAGTCATTAATATGACCTCTGGTTAGTTAAGATAAAAGGGTGATTTTCGACTTTAAGATGAATTAGTTCTATAACAGTAATTTCAAAGCATGGTGTGAAGTGCATTTTCCTCTTTGCTTACATACAATCTCTCCAAAGAGATTTTGGAGGCGGAAAATGTGTAAGTGCATTTTGACTTACTTTACTGAAGTAGCAAATGTCCTCTTCGGGCCCTCATTCATATTTAACTCTGCTGCTTTGAAGGAGAGATTTGCCTCTAAAAATGGGCTTCTTAGCCATAACAACTGGAAGCCGTGCTTACAGTCAGCCACTTAATAGTGTTGGCAGAGTTTTGTATAAAGGCATTTAAACGAGATATTTCCGAAAGACTGAATTAGCTTTGGCCAGTTTCTTTCTGGCTATTTTGGACTGTGGCATCCCAACACACTCTGCTATCCTGACAATAGTGTCCAAGTCTCCGCCTAAGCCGACGCAAACAAATAAACCCTGATTGCCCACTAAGAATGTCATTTGTGGTACGAGGAACAGACTGCCAGCCGGGTTATCTTGTGAACAACTCAGCGAGAAAAAAGGAGAAAGAAAAGTCTTGCAGCAGTTGTGCCAAAAGGTTAAGAGAAGTGGACTTTGTGGTTTGAAGGCTGTCTGATTGTATTTCTAGTTTGTCTGGGAAAATCTCTTCTCAACCACACGGCCTGGATCCCCTTGAAAAAAGCTGATTAACCCCTCGCTGCTCCAGTGGAGTTACTTAGCTGTTAGAGGTAGAAAAGTGAGAGCGCTGAGAGGCTCTCGGCTGTGAATGTCTGTGAGTGAACAAGCAACAAAGGAGAGTGATGTCAAAAAAAACGTAGGTGTGCATTTTACTCATTTCCCCCTGCGTCAACAAAAGTTTCATGTTGAATCCAAAATCATGCTTTTTGTTTTTTTAGGTTAAAACTATAAAAACAGAATGACGTACAAACCCAATCTGCAGGGGCTCCCTTCTCTTTGGCTCGGCTCTGTGAGTGTTCGTGTGTAGTGTAACAGAAAATCTAACCTTGGCAAAGAAGCGAATTCCAACTGTCAGAAGTGTGTGTTGCTGATGAACATGCCAACGCTCCAACACACCACTGAGCAGTGTGAAAGAAAGCTTACTGGGATTTACATGTCTGACTGGCTCATAAATCTTGGCACATGTGTTTCCCATTTTATCTCTGTCCCATCTCTTCTGTGTTCATGACTGTTATAGATATGCTTATTAACATGTTTATAGCTTTAATTATAATTACTATCATTCTTCTGAAAATCAGCAATTAGCTTTGGCTGCACTGTAATTCGGGTAATTCAATTTCTCTCCTCACTGCGTCCTGGCTGATTATAGGAAAGGACACTGACGCTGCCTATTGTTTGTACAATTAGCATTATATTTTTTCAGTGAACAGAGAGCGAAGCTGCATCTTCAGTGAAACATTACACCTGTGCTATCGGAAAGGATTGTGCTGCTTTTGCAGCTGCTAAACCTTTGTAAATGAGAGAAAAAGATAGCGTGCAATCTACAAAGATGCGCAAATGGTGAAATGCACGCAGACTGCATGCAAAATGCACTGCCAAGCAGATAGATGTATGTAAATGAGGGATTATTCAAAATATTCCTATGCAATAAGCCTCATTGCAAATACCATCTAATTCATAAAGATCATCGCTAATTGCCACAAGCAGTTACAGTGGTGCTATTTAACCCTTTGAAACCTGGACTGACAACAATTTCCTTGTGCTGCAGACACCTTTCACAAGCATTTAAACTTCCAAAATGAGAGCAAATTGGTTTGATTTCTTTGAAAAAAACATGGTGGGAAAGGCAATCGGCAATTTGGCAAGAAAAATATATAGATTTAATTATCATTATTATACATCTAAAAATTACCTTAGAGATAGAATATATGAATAATATCTATTGTATTATTATTGATTTGATATTTTTCCATGTAATTCTTTTTTTAATTTTCATTTTAACTTTTTTAAAAATCTACAATAATAAAGTTTATTATTATTATTATTATTATTATTATTATTATTATTATTATTATTATTATTATTATTATTATTATATTGTGTCAACTGCTGTGAGATGCTGAGTGGCAACTGTGGGCAACAAACAAAACTGACGCTTTCTGCAAAATGTTGTGCTCTTTGCACTTTATATAATGAAAAGTGGGTTCTGAAATATAGAGAAAAGCCTGAAACACTGAAAGATCCGCTTACTCAATTAAATGCAAAAGAAGGAAAATTGCGCTCAGCTGATGAACTTTGTGGGCGTGTTAGCACCGGCGAATTCTTTTGAGGATATGGTTCTTAAAAAGGAGCGATCGCAGGAGCTACTTCTGTGCAAATCTTGGTGCTATCCATTCTTTGTGGATCTTTGTGGATCTTTCTGGGCCTATGTGTGAAATTAAACATCATACCTGTGATGTTTGGCGGTGCCTCTGGAGCTGCTGCAGGGTGTAGTTGAGATGTTGCAGTGTGCAAAGCTGGACTCACAGACGTTTCCCTGGCGAGGCTGGGAGGAGCGTTTGCAGTACTGCAGAGACAAACAAGTACAAGAAGAAAGTTTTGTTGCAGTTAACAACTTGTGAGGAATCTTTCAGATAAATTACTGCCATGATGTTAGAGACATTTATTTTTACATCATACGATTCAAAGTGTTCCCTCTCTGTATAAAAAGTTCTCCATCTTAAGCGAGTATATTGAGATTTCTTAGATCTCTTCTATTAACTCCTCCAGCTCTTTCTCACACACTGAGAGCCTCGGGGAGGGGAGCGCCTGCCGCCTTGATTCTGGGAGCTGAATGTCAGAGGCTAAATGTAGTCTCGTTACATCTATTTCTGCCTTTCCTCAACATTATTCTTGCTGTTTTTTCCCAGGGATTGAGGTGAATGTACTGTGTGGAGAGGAGAGGGAAGTGGATGATTGTTTGATAAAATCAAAAGTATCAACGCCTTCAGTTCTGGCACAAATCCAAGATGTTCTCCTCCCAAGTTTTCACGTGGAGTACCGTGTCAACATAGTACGCTCCAGGTGTCCTCCTGCTTCTGCTGTTGACTTTCCGGGATGCTGCAACCAACGCTTGGATTTCACCAAAGCTTTCAGCGTTGTTTTCTTACGTAGAAATCACTGACAAAGAGACAGCATGTTTCTAAAGCGACACAGTTTGAGCTGATTGGCTTATGAGATAAAGGGAATGATAAGATGGTGTTACACCTACCAAGCAGCAGACCACTGTTCAAGACCAACAAACAACAAAAGCAGCTGCTTTTTAGTGAGTCATTGTTGCATTTCCAGCTGCTTTCTACATTTTATCAAATGTGGATGTTTATCGTGGATCTGTTGGTGTGTTTACAGCAGTAATTTAGCCACAAAAACATTGTTTTTTTTACCAAGTAATCACAGCATTCAAGCTGGGATTGTGTGCCAACAAAAAATGGGTATTTTAAGCACAAACATGATCTCTTCCCAAACATAACCAAGTGATTTTTTTTGTGCCCAAACATAACCACATGTTAACCACAGCACTGTTGGATGTAAAGTTTCATCAGATCCGTGACATAATAATGCACCAATGTGACTTATTAGTGGTTTGCAGGAAAGGACAACATTAATTTTGGTGATTAGTTTATATTTATATATTAATAATAGCTTTTTAATTATCGTTTAATTTAACAAAGCACCTGTTTTTAATGGGAAGTTGCAGGTTGACTGCTAGTCACTCACAGTGTAGCCCCCAGTGGTTCCTAACCTGGAGGTGTGAGCCACCGAAAAGGTGTGAGATGTTTCATGGAATAGAACGGATTAAAAAATTTCATCACTTTATAAAATGTGGATTGTTCTACATTCCAGGTTTCTTAAAATGATTCAAAAGCAACAATTTGAGCAGAAAAAAAACACTTAGGCTGAAGTGACTTACAGCAAACCTGTGTTTAAGGATTGCTATAAGAAAGCACAAGCCAAAAAGTTTGAATTTCACTCAAGACAGAGAAACAGTAGTTCCCAGACTGTTGCAATTGCAAAACAATGATAGTTACACAACTTCAAATCCTGCAAACACTTTATCCAAGAACTGAGGACTTTATCTCACACCCTTAAATCATTAAAACATCATATTGAACATTGCCGTTGTGTTAACAGCCTACACACATGCATACATACATGCTCAGCATTTGCATATCAACCAAACCCATGTCTCATCATCAAATAGGGCAGAAATGCCATGAAATTAATCATTAATTAGAGCTTTCAAAGCACGGATTCATCTCAGTGCAAAAGTTGATCAGGAAATCTATTCAATTAAGCTCTCAGTGCTTCTTTGTACAGTGGAATATCAGAAAAAAGATAAAACGGAAATCTTAAAACCAGACAGAGATGGATAATTAAGTATCATAACAACAGCATATATGTATAAGGAAAGACATCCTTTTTAGATTATACATCAGTGTCTAAATCTTGCAATACATACCATCATTTGACTTGTAATAAGTAACTTTGCTAACTTCTGTATTTTGAATTAAAAGTCTATAAGTCACTTTGGTAATTTCTGAGCAGATTTATCACATCCTGCATTTAGTCAGAAAATAGCTTTTTTGTTAAAACTGCTGTATATCGTTCTCTTTATTGCCTTCCATCCTCTTTGAATCTCATCCACAATGATCCTCCGTTTGTCCCTCTCTCCTCCCCTCTCTCCGTCATGATAGTTCGTCTAAATGAGCACTACTGTGACACTGCGAGTCCCAGGTCCTCCCTTTTTAACTCTCTTCATGTTTGTCCCCATCTCTGGAGAGACAAATACGCCATGAAACAAAACACTTTGTTCTGCGCTTCACAATACAGTTGGCAAGGCAGATTCACTCGGTTACACAGCGGCAAAGATCCGCTGTGAACTCAGAAGAACGTAGGGCAACACAAGAAAGTGTTTTAGGCTTTAAACTTTAAACACCTTAAAGATGTAAGGCGAGTGGTGCTAGTTTGATTTCTTTCTACTACACAAACCTATCTGTGCTTTGCATCTATCCAGCAGTGACAGTTTTCTCTCCTCAGCATTTTCTCGCCGTCGTCTAGACAGTAACCGCTCGACTTTTGCAACACGAGGTAAGAGAGACACCTATTTCTGTGCACAAAGTACTTTTTATGTCTTTAGACAAAGTTCTGCGTTTTCCGTCTGACTAACAAGGTTGTCACAGACACAGTCCCTTTGAGGACTCGCTGCAGGACACCAGCCTCATTAGCGTCACATATGCTGCTTTGCTGATGTGACCGCTCAGACGTTTGAAGGCTGATTTGAACTTATAGAACCATGACACACTTTATTTCTCGTCTTAAATGTATACTGTATATAGACCTCATAATACCTCCGCTGAAGCAGAGATGGAGATGATTACAAGGCGGGTTCATTAGGAACTCTGTGTGAGTGACTGTGTTATACTTTTGCCCTCACAAATCTGACGCTGGTTTTCCTCAGACAGACGCAGGAGACGAACCTGCAGAGTGCCTCGTGTTCAAACAGAGTTCATCCTGTCATGAGGTAGATTCAGTCCACGCTGCGCTGGCAAAGCCAACTTTGAATTTCACTCTGAAAGACTGCAGCTTTATTGATATTTCAGGGGGAATTACAATGTTGTTGTTATTCTGAACTGTAATCATCTTTGGGGAATGACAAAAATGTTGCTGAAGGCAGTTTCTGGTTTGCCTCACAGAGGTGCCGCACTGTTTGACTGTCTCAACATGTGACACAATTTTTCTGACAGTGCTAATCATATTTCCCAAAACAATACTGGAAAGGCTCTGACTGGCTCATAGTATAACTTTGTGTTTTTTTTGTATAAGATGAAATGAAACATGCCTCTTTTTTCTTAACCATTTCAAATCACATCCGGGTCATATTGTGCATGTACGTATTTAACAATATATGCGGAAAAAAAAATGTATTCTACCATTAAATATCAAATCACATTTTTCATTTGTAAAACAAATTCTGATTTATGCCGATTTATGTCCTCCAAAAAAACAAAAAAAAACCTTTTTGACAGTGCTGTACCACCCCGTCATCAATGCATTGGTTATACTGTAAGCTAAAAAAATAATTCAAATATACAGTATTTGAGCCATCAAACCTCCCTGCTGCACCTTTTTATGTCAATAAACTGTCTCTCATCTGTGCTCCCTCTCTGGTGTCCGACACCATGCACATCCTGCTGCTAACTGATACAGAAGCTTCCAGCAACCAGTAACTCATTTCTCAGCCTGTGATTAAACAGAAAATACAGAGTTTTTAAGTGGGTCATTAAGCTAGCAACTCAAAAAAGTGGGTGATGATTATTCAAACAGAGACGGATCTGTTAATGCTCGCATGTGCTGATCATTTATTCATGTTAAAGTAGAAATGAATGGCAGTATAATCAGCCCTGCGAGACGCAACTGAAGGAATCTCCAAGTTCACTGACTTAACAATGCTTTGCTTTTACAGTTACGGAGGGAAAAAAAAGTCTTGTGTTTAATTTATTTATTCGTTGTAGAATATATACACAGCTCCAGCTCAAAGTGCCTCAAATCTATTAAATCTGACACTGTGTGGTTCAGGTTCCTTTTGTTTCAGCTTAAAAATAGATCTAGGCTTCGGAAAGACTGCTCAAGGAAAAGAGCGGGAACTGTGTGGATGTGTCATGCAGCAATACTGACTGTTTATAGAGGTCATCAATATAAATGTAATGTTTTCTCGCATCGCTGCAGGCAAAGATCTCTGCTCTCTGGCTCCATAAATGCATGCAAATATAACAGGCAAAAGTAATCATTGCTTTGACAGGGACTTCATGCCGAGTCTGGACAGTTGTGGTGCAAAGGGGGCATGTAATGATGTATATTAAAGGATATACGCATTTATGTATGTGTGTACGTACCATAATGGATGTTTTAATCTCTGAGATAGCATGCACCATATGCCTCTGGCACTGAGGTTTTTCTTAACACTGACAGACTATCCGGAGGGAGCCAGGAGATGATTTTTATGATTTGTGCAAAGATGCTGCCATCAATAATAGCTTTATAGCATTATAAACACACACACACACACACACACACACACACACACGGGGCGAAACACACACTGATCTCAGATCACGGCTTAGCAGAAAAGCTCAGGATAGTCTCGTTCATGATGGAGACAGAGCCGTTTCAATTATGCGGCAATGACAGACGGACTTGGCGAAACACCTGTGGAATACGTGATAAGGTGTTAAAACCAGATTGACAGAGAAAGATCGGCTCACTCGGAGCTGCTCTTCACTTCACTGCTTAATCAAATATTTCTAACAAAGGGCCCTGCGGTGCTAATCAGGCCAGCTCATTTTCTGTAACAGGCCACTGCTGGATAGTTCTGCTGCCTTTGTCATGACCTACCCGATTATATGGGATGTACATGTGCTCAAATGCAACCCAAATCCCTCCTAAACTTAGAATGAAAACATTAAATTGGGATTTAATTATAGCGGAGACATGAAATTAAATGTGACAAATAGTGAAAGAGAATGGTCATGCAGCGACAGCCTGCTGTGTATGACACACTTGTCTGAGTGCATGCCTCCCAAAACAAACCACCACTGACCCCGAGTTTGCTGCTCTGTTTTCAGAAATTTGGGTAATTGATTGCCTGCAGACAGAAATCAATGTGACTCTGGATGCGTAGGCATAAAATAAACAAATGCAATTCATTTGCATGTAAGTTCCCCCAAAGGCTGTGGGAGAAATTAAATAAATAAAACAAGATTTAAAAGCAACATTTATACGCTAAAGATCAGCCTTGTTTTTCCTCAACAATACATTCTGTAGAGCCGGTAAACAATGATCCGTAATTCATGAGCCACTGATGATAGAGCAATTAGTGCAACAAGAGCCAAAGGATTACATTTAAATAGTCTTCTATTATGTTTAGGTATAATGTGATTTTTTTCATTGTTTATTCAGTTGTATATAATTGCACTGTATTATATTTCAGTGTTTCTATTTGGGGCAGAAGAAAATAATCATACATATGCAATATAATACAAATCTGCCATGCTTCTACAATAGTCTAAAACAAACAAATCAAACAGTGTCGCCAGTATTTTAACACTTTCACCAAAAGCCACATCGCTGAGAGTGATGGAAAAACACTAATTCTTTTAAGGTCAAACTGCTTTATTCAGTGTTTTTACCAATTTAAATCACAGAGTTTGTCTGTTTTGGTGAGGAAGAGACCCCTGTGGATAAAATGGCTCTGGCTAAAAACTCCTAAAAGTTATCAGAGAAAAAAAAAGGGTGAACATTAACAGGTGCTCGGCTTGTGGCCTGTCAGCAACAAAACACTGATTTGTAATTTGGAACTGTTTTATTCAGTGTGTTTACTGGTTTCATTTACCTGGTCTGTTTTTTTGCTGACCATGACTGTGAATGCAAATGATTGTGTTATTTAGTCAAAATCTTCCTGTTTCAAAGAATGCTCCTGAATGACTAGTGTGTTAGCACTTTGCTAACCAGTTAGCTCAAGAACCACTCTTGCAGTCGTGTCGACATCACAAAGCTGCTTTTGCGGTGAACATCGCTTTACGCATAAGCAGTGTTTAATGCAAATCTCAACATGTAGATGAGGAAAGAGGTGATAGTGAATTGTCCGCCTCTTTTTCAGCTGTTTATTTGGCCAATAATGACTTAGCAAACAGACATGAAAAGGTGTTTTTGTATTTAGTGCAGTTTTAGTTGGATAAAGATCAGTGTGTGTGGTGTAACAGAGCCCTTTTGTTCTGAGGCAGCAGTGAGCCTCTGTGTCACTCAGGTGAATGAGACACAGCCTAAGATGAGTCCAATCAGCCAAACTCCTACACCTGTGTAGGTCTGCACAGGCTGCAGACACTTGTATAATCAGTGTGGAAGGGAGAGCAAGGTGACACCACAAACAAAAGTGAAACTTTCTCTCCATTTATTCTTCCTTTTTACTTGTTTTTCCCTTAAAATGCTTATGTTTATTGGAAAAGCTCATATTCACAGGCAGAGCTGTGCAACTTTATTTTAAAACAAGGCTTATTAAGATTTTGGCTCAAGTCAATTTTAAGTAAAACAGTCAAGGTTGGGTTCAGGCAAAAAACATTTTCATGCATTTTGCACAAGTTTCATGTCTTCTCTACATTCTCTGTGAATAAACACACATGCTGTAGGTGATGCAGTTTAGCTATGTTTAAACTTGCTGCACATATCATAATTAAAACAAAAGAATATGACCTATTTTACATCCATGATTAGCTGAATATGTAATATAATATGTGTGTTTATATAAAGGGAACTGAAGCAAAAAACAAAACATAAATAAAACACTGATGTGTAGGAAGATTTTGGCCTTGAGTTACAAATACAGTAAAGGCATAAAGTGAACTTTAATCAATTTAGGGTCGTGGATCAAAAAGCATGACAACGTACGCGGGTTTAGATTTTATGTTCTGAGTAAAAGGAGGCCTGAATGAACATGTTGATATATATATTTCAGAATGTTTAACTTGAACCCGCTCTGGCTTGTCAAACTATAACGTCTGTAAAACTCAAAAAGAAGCATGAAAGCCACAGTGCGATTTCTCCGAAAGTGCAAAAAAGATATCACAAAGCTGAAGTGATGAAGTGCAGTGACCCGTTTGAAGTCTGAATGGAGCTTCGAGCTGAAAGAAGAAGTTTTAAGAGCAGTCGGTTTGAACATTCCTCCTATCGACACCCGTAACAAGAAAAGTAGAAAAAAAGATTTAAAAAATACTAACAATATGAAAATGGAAAAAAAAACAGCAATATTGTCCTGAAGGAGATAAACACTAGAATGTTTATATTTATAAGAACAGCACTTGTAATCATTAAGTGACAACAAATTAAGGTCAAATGATAATGAGTAAGAAGAACATTGGTGTAATTGGTTAACCCTTTGAAACCCAGATTGACATCACTTATGTGTTACTTTCTTCTGAAAACATGGGAAAATGTGGCAAATGAGTAACTTGGCAAGAACTGTCTTACAAATTGCATGAAATTACTAGAATTGGAAAATAATGAAAAAGATAGAGCAAAATGTCCCCCAAACTATGTTTATAATTGGCATAATTATATATTTAAAGTTATTTTTACAGAACTTTTTTTGGTATTTTTTTTTCTTTTCTTTTCTTTTCTTTTCTTTTCTTTTCTTTTCTTTTCTTTTCTTTTCTTTTTTTTCCCTTTTCAAGCTAATTATTGGGTCATTTGTTCCTAAGTGGCTCACTGCCTCTTCCTCATGTTTAAAAAAAAAGCCAATTGGCTGAGGGTTAATGGGCCTCCTTCTTATCAATAACTGATTTGTTGTCCTTTGATGTTTCAGTTTCCAGGTTGATAAATATTCGTCCCTCTATTTGCATGTACTTTGTGTGCACAAATAGCCATTATTTTATTGGTCTGCTGTTTGTAAGTGCATGTTAAAGAAGATGTATTATTCTCATTTACTGTAACATTTAGGTTTAAATTGAAATGTTTTATGATGAACATTACTTCTAATGGTTGCACATTAAAAGATCTAAATCCATGTAGAAGGTTGGATCGCTGCCATTCCCTTGATCTCGATCTCGGGAAGCCGGTTTGTTTGTCCTTGGCTGAGCTCTCAGCTTGAGGGTAATATGAGGTGGCACACCTGACATGCCGTCTTCACAAACTCCAGATTTTACAGATTACTTTCAAACTGCGGTTAGCGCCGTCTCCAAGCTACATTTTATCTGAACCCTTTGTGAACTGAAACTCAGGAACCTGGGGCGAAAACGCCTTTATGTTTTAGAGTCTATAAACTCAAGATTGAAGTGGACAGGGCCTGTGCAGTCCTGCTGCGTTCAGACAACATTACTTCTTTGACCCGTCGATTCAAGCGAGGCATTGAAACATTTAGGCAAAATATTATTACCTTATCGCCTGCACTTTATGGTGACCAGCCTGAAATATTAACTCTGTGTGAAAGCACATGATTTAAAGTAATAGTAAAAAAAAAAAATAAACAAAGTGATATAGACCATGACAGTGGAACATCACAGTGTTTCACTTAAATATAGCTGCAGGGAGTGCTGAAGGGATGACTTTTTTCAACATCACCCGCTTCCCTCAACAAAAAGCCAATAGGATTTTTATGATTAAATTTTGTATAGTTGTGGAAAATAAACTCTGTTGCAAAAAAAAGTTTATGATACTTTCATGTTTTATTCAGCAAAATAATCCTCACAAATGAACACCATTTTTATGTTTTTTGAATTGCCAGAAGTAAAAAGCTAAAAAAGGCTATAAACAAACTGCACCACGGTCGCATGACTTTCAATATCGCCACCACAACGAGGCTGTAAAACTGTTCGACATTCTTCAGTCTCATTTACTCATCTGTCAGCAGCCGCCCTTAAGACATGTTAAAGCTTCAAACTTCACAAGTGGGGTAACTGAAATGTTTTATGTCACAGAACAAAACTTTAAGGTCTTTTCAGCTTGTGTTATCCGCACACCTTATTTAAGACATCTAACGAAAAACCCGCTGACTTTGTGCTAAATAGTGTAGTTGAAACATAGTTAAAGTATCTGCTGTATCTGTAACATACGCTAACACGTCTTCCTGTGATTGGGTTGCGTTGTCAGTAGCACTCAGAACTTGTCAAATAGATCCGCTTTGTCAATGCTTTCTACGTACGAGCGTGACACCAAAAGCCAACTTCCACGACCACGTGCTGGCGTCAGATTAGACTTGGACAGAACGGCTGGGGTTGTTATCATACGCTGGCGGACAGCTGGATGGCACCGGGAGTGTCCACATGCAAAGTGCATGGGTGGTGTCACTTGAGAACGTGGCTGGATGGAACCGGTCAAAGTCAGGTAATAATGCTGCTGGTGACCGTGCAAAAAAAGGGGTGTGAGTGTGTTTATACGGCAGGTGGGTGGGGAGGTGGATGGGTCCCACAAACAACTGACTTACGTGCAGGAGTCCGGAGTTTCCTACCTGACTACCCAACTGTACTTTTTTTCTATACTGTATCATTTGTTGCCTAATCCTAACTATAGTAACTACAGTGCTTTATCCCACTATGTGCATTTGTTGACGTCACCGTAACGGCATCATGGAGCGTAAACAGCTAATGCGGAAGGATACCTAAAATGTCACAGGTAGACGCAGAAGGTCACTGACAGAGCGGCGGCTTGTGACGACTTCGGAGTGAGAATGTGATGGTATTACACAGAAAACGAACGGTGGTCCCTGGTGTCACTTTGCTCTCCCTCTGACTTTCTACCACGCTTTACGAACGTCCTCAGTATTAACTTATAAGCTTTTTTTTTTTATCAAATTACCAATGCGGATGTTTTCCTTCAGAGGACAGTCTAGTTTTAGCTCTCACACTGATGGGCCCCATGAAGCCCAATTCAGCATATCAGGCCAAGGACTGACTGTCAGCTGTATCATCCACTGCCTTTGTGAATTGTAATTATCTCTACTTCATGCAAACTGGGTCTCATACACAAGATACTCATTTCTGTGCTGCTCCCACACAGTGATTTGTCAACCTTGTCTATGTTAATGTGTTTATGATGGATTGGGGGCCTCTGGTGTTCACAGTACACCTTCTTTGCTTCATTGTACATTTAAATTACACCCTTGGAGGAAACACACAATTTATCCAATAAAGCTTCATGTCAAACCTGTGTAGATTACGTAGGTAACTTATATAATAAACATGTAAAAACGGTTAAAGCTAATTTATGCCCAGTGGTGCACTAATGCATACATACAATCCCCCAAGGCGATGGAAGATGTGGATTTGACTGACGTTCAAATTAATGTAATGTTTTCCATGCCAACTCCTCCGAAATGCACATCTGGGAGACACGCGGTGACAAAGAGCGCTGAGAGGATGATGAATGACATCGCTAGCCAGCGCCGAGCTCCCAAACCACTGAACGATTGCTCACTCAAAGACCTGTGAGCCTGATGCAAGTGGCCAGGTGGAGACGCGGAGACACACTGATTCATACAAAGCTAAAAGCTGCAGGGGGGTGATGAACTCAGTGATAGATGCTAATCCTCTGAGGTGTAATATGTCGACTGTAAGTGTCTGATTTGTGATCATCTCTGCGGGGGCACTTCTACTGGATCAAATTTCGAATGTTTAAACGTTGTGAATTTGTGCTAATGGCACCACACTGCAACAAACTGGTGTAAAAATACAACCAAATTCTAACAGTGAAGTACAGTTTTGTCAAAACGCAGTAAAAAACTGTACATTTTTCTACTTTTTGGAGCCAATATTACTACTTTTAACTTCACATTATATTGTAGAATACTGTAATAAATTTAGTGGTAATATACTGTTGATGTAATCTAATGTATTGACACTGTAAAAAAAATATTTTCAATAATGAAGATGTATTATTCAGCAGAAATAAACACCAGTTTATAGACTAATCAACTAATGTAAAAATTCTACCAGTTATGTACTTGTTTTTCCCCAAAATACAGTAATATAGAAACTTTATTAGGGAAAAAACTACTGCTGTAAAAATATGGAATACTTTAATAATTATGCACATTTTTTTTTTAAATACATAAAAAAAAACACAGCGAATCTGTATTTCAACGTATTTTAAGAGCACTGGAAAAAGCATCCCTTGAAACTTGTTCTTGTTTTTAGTATTTTTAATCTGCTTCTACTTGACACTTCCACTTAAAAGTTGTCTGCGCTGTGTTGATATATCTGTCTCTGTAGCTAATTATTATATTGCATGTACTGTATTGATAAATCTGTCTGAATGTAACAGGTCACACTTTAAAAAGAGACCCCGTGTCTCAATGAGAAGACCTGTATAAATAAAGGTTAAACATATTAAAACAAATAAATCATGATCCTTTTAAGAACCATGTCTACTGCAGAATAGTGTAATAAGTGTAACTTTAGTACAATGAGTAATTTAAGTGATATAATAAGTCATTTATGATATTGACACTGTAAAATAACAGTAGGATGCTGGAAACTACAGCTGCCAATAATTGTACATGCGTTTAAGTTTGTTACAGTACCTGTATTGAATGTAGAAAAGCTTAAATTAATAAAGGCTGCTGTTTTTAATTTTTTTTTTAGAAGTGCTGTGTCTTTATGTTTATAGAAGCAACTGAATATGGTCTCTGAGAAGATAAATATTAACTCACACTCATTTTTGTCCTTCTGATTCTTAACCACAACAAGTTCAAGTTAATGTCATCCAAGTTACACACACAAACACACACACACACACACGTTTATAAAGCCAGTCTGAAAAGAAATGGAACGGGAGCACGCTGAGTTCACATTTTAATACTGTTTTCAAGATGGAGCTACAAGTATTGGTGTCCTTCACCAGAAGCAGTGGGCGATTTGTTAATTTTTCAGTCAATGATTTCAATGATTCATTGCTGTATAAAATATTTTATTTTCTGTGCCCTCAGTTCAGACTTGAGTGGGCATGTTTGCTCAAATAATACTCTCTGCTTTGTCTCGTAGTGGCACTTCACACTGCTGTTTTTAAAAAATAAATTACCATGGTTTCCAAACGAAGGATGTCATGGTTTTCAACTCGCCGTGGAAAGAATAAACACGTGTCTGTTCTTGATTAAAATCTCAGTTTTTAATGTCTTTAGAACTTGCCACGTGAAATTACTTTTTTCCGATTTACATATTTCTCTGACTGTTGTCTTATATTTTGTCTCTTCCCTGTGTGTGTGTGTGTTTCACTCACTGTGGTAATAATGCTTTTACACAGAGTTTATTGGCTGAGTGGCATCATGTGAGATGATTTAATGCGTGTAATTAGTCTGTGAGTTTACTAAACCAGTGCTACAAATGCTGTACCAGTTCATATACCGGAATTAAATAAATCTCAATAATTTATCAGTTATATGTCTACACCCAAACCCAGGTGATTGAGAGGGGTTACAGGCAAGAAGGCTACATTTTAGTCATTTTGCTAACATAGGGGATGGTGTCCACCCTCAATTTGCCTACATACTAGAAAGGAGTAACAAGTTTTAAGACAGTCAAAAAAGATGGAGGAAAAACTGCAGTAGTTACCTCGTGCATTTGCAGGTTGGTGTTTGAGGCCCTCATCTTGGCATCCAGGGCGTTAGCGGTGTAGTTTTTCAAACTGCGACTCTCCTTCAGGTGGGCCTGGATCTTCTCCCTGCGCCTCCTGAAGAGAAAAAAAAGGAGTGGAATTTATTTCAGGAGTCCTTTGACCAAATTAATTGTGCAGGTTTCATCCCAACCAATCAGAACCAATAGATTATCAAGTGGTGTTGTGGTAGCATTGGCTGTGAGTTGCCAACATACAGTCTTTAATCTTCGTCAGTTTCATTCACATAAGAGGCCACATCCATCTTTCTTTAACATTACATCAAGCTCTCCAAATTACTTTTACTCAAACAAATTCTGAGTTCCTCTGTGTCGTAATTATTTTCTGCAACCAACCTTCCCACCAAATCCTGCCTGCAACTAATCTATAATTATGCTCTTATTAATTCACAACAGAGGCCTTGGGACTGTTGCTGCGCTTTTATTTCAGAGAGGAATGACACGGATGCACAATATAGTAAATGTACTTCAACATTAGATTAGTCCGGCCCTCACAAACAGTAAAGAATATGAAAGGAAGCTAAAACCAGGACAGATTATTTCTCAAAGTGGTAACGATGACATAAGAAGGATTTAAAAGTTTCGTTTGTAAGATATAAAGCATTTATTTGCAGCATTAGAATTGTAAATGGTCAAGCACATTGTCATTCTTAAGCTGTCAAATACTGCTGCTTTTGCAGTGCTTTCAGCGTAAGATCCCGACACCAAAAGCCACCTTTCATCTCTGCATGATACCCTGCTGGTCGGCATCAGCTAAGAACGCTGCCAGACAGAACCTCTGGCTCTGTTATTATACGCTCTATTATACACCCCTGCACGGCCACATGGCCACTGTTGTAGCAGCATGATACACGGACAGGCGGTGGCACCTGTCAAGCCTAGACATAACTACATACAGCGTCATCCCACTATGTAGGGGTCCACTGCAAAGCAGCAAAATGTAAAGACTTGGGATGAAAACATGTTGCACCCTCACAAAACAATTGAGAACATGAAAGAAAGCCAATAGCAGGCCCGATTATCTCAAAAAGTGGTCAGCAATGATATAGGAATGATATAAATGTGTTGTTTTTTAAAATTAAGGGATCCTTTATCTGCATCAGTAGATACGTGAATGGACACAAATAAAGCCCTCTGTCTGTACTCTGGGTTCAAATTGTTCTTGTTTGTGCCATATTTTGACTGTAGGAGATGACAAAGATATTTTTAAAAAAGGCAGAGTGGAAGAAATAGGTTAAATGCAGTGGAACGAACACTCTGATCACATGTTATAATGTATTTAATCCCCTCACAGACCACCGTCATCCACAATGACGCCTCCGTTAAAAGGTGCATTAGATGCGATCAGCTGTCTGAGGCCAGCTGGCTCCAACAGTGATAACATAGTGTTCAGAAACTTCACTTATACAGTTTAGCCACAGTAAAAGACAAGAATTAAGGACAGATTACTTTTAATGTTCTATTTTTACATTATTACACTCAAAGAGCATATGGATCTTTAATCTTCTCTGCTTTTCTAAATACCCAAAGTATATCATGAAGGACACTGCAAAGCATCTGCAGGATTTTTTCCCATAATTTTTCAGACTCATCCACCAAAGAATCAGAGGCCAAGGAGAATTGCATTTCACCAGCGTCCTGCCCTCGAGGACACAAGAGAAGAAGAAAGTGAGCTATTGAGCAGAGAAGCTTTCTATCTACACCTCTTATTCTGTCCTCCCTCAGCAGTCATAAAGAAGACTCCAGTTTGTGTGATGTACCTTGACTCCTCTTAATAAATTCTGCTAAGATGTTCTGAGTCATTCCTCAGATGTGTTTTTATTATTGAATGCTTTGTAAAAATTCATTGCAAAGGCACTGAAGGACTGAAATCATTGACGGGAAAACTAATTAGTTTGACCCTGATCCCATAAAAACGCAGACCTGACTCATGAAAAGAGGTCTAGAGATAATTGAGGGTTGTATTCAGATTTTTTCAAATTCACCTGAAAGGAGCTCGTCTGGTTTGTTTTTCTGACCAGTGTACATTAGAGAACGTTTTCTTTGTCATTACGACACTAGTTACTAAAGTCTGTGCATCCACACTGACTGCACTAAACCATTTAATCACAACTTCATTCTGTGGAGGCGGAGGTACGCCCGTTATCAGATCGAGCCGATGAAGCCTCTACAGTTTCCGTCTCTGAGATTCTCCGCTGAATGACAGCGATGTAATGCAGTGTTTACAAACAGCCTCATGCTACGCTCCTATCCACCTCCACCTCTGTGGCACTTTAATGATATTTTCTCAGAGGAGGCCTGTGACATTTTGTACACGCTGCTTTTTGAAAAGCGTTCACTTAATATAAAAAGTCCATTATCTCCTTTAAAGCTTTAGCACAATCTGGTTGTTTATTTGATGCTTCGGTTCCCTCTTTATGATAAAAGCGTGTGATTGTGTTGTAAGAAAATAGAATCAAAGTTGTATGAATGATGTCAGTAACCTCCAACATCACCAACTTTTTTTTTTACCTGTATTTCAATTGCTACAACGCCAGCTACATTTGATCAGAGGAACTTGTTTTACTGTTATTTATGAATTTAACTCCATCCATGTCCATGTCTGAAAATGCTAAAGTCCGAAAAAGGTTCCTATAAGGTTCCACAGACTAGTAATGTATTTTTATACCTTTAGACGTTTTGACTGCTGACCTGACACGTCACAACAACATCATGTGACTCTTCTGAGGAAGACTGCAAGAAGATGGCAGTTGAAACAAGGTATAAACACACCTAAATAGTCTGTTAATAAGAAAAGAATTAGCCTAATAAGACTAAAAACACATGATCATTCATGTACACTAGGTATGAGTTTGCCGATGTAAACAGCTAGCAGATTATCTACTCTGTAGTTGTGTTGCTTAATAACACAAAATAATATGTAGATGACGAAAAGTAAGACAGCAGATTCCTTTGCTGAAGTAAAGTAAGTATAAGGTGGTGAGGATGGCGGTGGTTGCCATGTGCTTTTGTTGACATCCCGGCGTTGGCTGCTGCATCCCGGAACTTCAACAGCAGACGGAGGAGGAAACCTAAAACGTAATATGTAGACATGAGAGTCCACGGGAAAAGTGATGATTTATGACAACTATGCTGCAACCAATGCCGGGATGTCAACAAAAGCACATGGTTAGGAATAAGCTGCAAAGGCACGGGTGTTTTGGTTTAGGCAACAAGAGCAGGTCATTAAGTTAGAGAAAAAACATCATGGTTTTGGCTTTACATTTACGTTGGGAGGGAGAGTGAATACCTGACTCCTGGGTGAATCATATTGCCACAAAAGATGGCTTTGGTGTTGGTACCTTATGCCGAAATCACTGACAAAGCGGCAGTATTTGATGACTTCCGATTGAAAATGGGTCGGAGTGTCTGTATCACTTTCAGAGGTCTCCATTTCCACCATGGATGTATAATGAGACCTGGATAAAGCTGTGGAGGTGGGACCCCTTTCATTCCTATGAGAGTTGCTCAGTGGTGCATGAAGCCAAAATGGTTCAACTGGCGCATGTAAAATTACAGGGATGATCGGCTCCTGCTCTGTGCAGCTCATAGAGCAGACACACTAGAGACTTCTGAGATGACTACTTCTGTTAAGTGCTCTGTTAACTTGAACGAGGATAAAAACCCTCAATTGTGCGGCTCCTCTAGAACCTCCAACGGTTATCTGACAAAATTTCTTTAAATGGACATACTCTGTGATTTCCTGGGGCTGTCATGCTCAAAAATGTGTCCATTGATTTACAGATGTCTCTTTTGCCATGTTAGTCTTTTGGAAAAAGTGGTTTCAAAGCCTGGCATACTTCCTGGGGACCTGGTTTCCCCCATCCAGGCTAAAGCACATCCCTGCCGTTTTCAAACGTGGTCAGCAGAGATTTGAAAAGTCTCTGTTTAAGGGGTTCCAAAATGCAGGGGGAGTGTGGATGCTAGGTGTTAACCTAGCACTTGTTATGCATTTTAAAATGAAAAAGTTTTAGTGTGGATGAAGCCTAAAGCTGGAGATACACTACACAACTTTCACAATCCTAAAAAAATCTGAAAAGACTGGGAGTATACACTAATTGACTGGCTTTTGCAGATTTTTCTTTTAAAAACTCTTGTTTTTACTTTTATTCATATTAATTATTAATTATCTTTTCCTCTTGTAATGGTCTAATTTCAGTATAATTATTGAATTTTAACATTTTCCATCAGTTCTGACTCATGTCTTTGTATCTTTTATTGTTTTATTTTTCATCTTAATTATCATTTTCTGAGTTGTTATTTTATATTTTTAATGGATTTGTTTCGTTTTAATGATCAGTAGACAGCTTTGTTTTGTGTCTGCAACTCTACTACGTCAAATTTTATGCACCACCATGTGCTTCCACCTGGCATAAAATGTGCAATATAAATAAAGTTTTGCTTGCTTAAGTTGCCTTATCTGCATATTTAGGATCATTGTCTTCTTTCTGTGTCCTAAAATTGCAGCACTATGTATAAAAACAGCTATGAGTTACCAAACATGGATGTGTGTTTCAACACTTGCTGCTAAAAGCCAGCACTTTAACCTCATTTTAAATGTCGTCGGACAGACAAAAGGGAGAAAATGTGTCACTCTCCAAATACATTCAGACTGCACTGCATGCTGCCCTTTAAAGAGCAATGATGGCAGCATGAGGAGAGGAATCATTTGTCTCTCACTTAGCTGTATTTTCATCTGGCTGTCTTTTTGTCTGAAAAAAACCTTTGACTTATATCTTTATTCAGGTCACTGAGATTTGCGTGAACACTTCCTCCTGATCTGTGTACATCTTCTCCATTGAACAAGCTAGTTTCCTGACTCAATTACGGATTCATTGAAAGCGCCTGTCCATCACGCCTTTATCCGATTATGTTGTTGTCAGGCTGCTCACTCACTCACATCGGTATATTACAGAGGGAAGCCTATGGAATTACAGTGCTATCTATCACAGCCCGCTCCACGGTCCATTCACCCCAAATGACAGACTGCCGTTACACACCGGATGTTTGACCCATCCTGTTGAGAATTTATCCCAAAAGGCAGGCTATGCAAAGTTCCCGCGGCCTGGAGTCGATGTGAGCCATTCATATGCCAATTAAAGTGCAAACACAGGGCATGCACTGCAGAAATATGCAGATCGGGAGAGAAGGACAGAAAGAGCGAGGGAGCAGGAGCCACATGGATGACCTTTGGGTTAAAACAGGCTATGAATATGTGTGTGCACATAATGAGATTTACAAATCGTTGCAAATACCCGGTCTGGGACTTTGTTCAAGATGTTTGATGCCTCAACATGTTCCATCGGCCTTCACTTAATTAACAAAATGTCTCATTGGGCATTTTGTCTGCCCACACCCAACTGGGCTTATTACCAAATACTGTAACACTTTGCCTTCTTTAGGACTTATGGCAGATTCGGCTGTAAATATTATCATCAAAGTAATTTTGAAAGTTTGAAAATCACGAAAGAAACTTTGAGTTCAAACGGAAGCAAGAAAACCGATGGCTGGGATGAAATTACATGTCACCGCAGCTAATTTACCTGCCAACATATTCATGAGAAAATTCCACGTGTCACATTTGTGCATGGCTGGAAAAATGGATTCCATCTAACAGTTTGGCGAAAATGTCCAATTACAGTCTGTGAACTCTGTGTGTGTGTGTGTGTGTGTGTTTCGCTGTTGTTGTGTCAAAGTCTGTTTGCATAACAATTTGTGTTTCCCCCTTACCTTAACCTTCACCCAAACATAGCCCCGACCCAAAAACCAGTCATCTCTTTGACACGTTAACAACACCTGAGATGTCAGTAGTAATTTCTTATTGCGCAGGGAAAGTGTGTGCACAGCTGCAGCAAGAAATGTGGAGAAAATAATTCACTGTGTTGCTTGAGGGTTTGTTTAAAACTTATCTGCTTGTCTGATTGATTTAATTTGATCCTGTTCTCATCCCAACTCGTCGAATACCGCCACTTTAAACTGCTACCGTCCAGAGTATATCACGCCACCTTCATGGTGGCGTGATATACTCTGGAGTCTCTTTGCATCTGCAGAATTTGACGAGTTGGGTTTCTGCTGCCTGGTGTGTATCATACTGCCACGAAATCACTGGTAAAGCGCTGTTTTTTGATGAGCTGGGATTAAGAACAGGCTGGCAGACTGCATGAAACTGGAACTTTCATTTAAATAATTATACTCTGAATATCAGCAAAATCTGCAAACAGAACTGTTCAGTTTTGGAAAAAAAAGTATATCTCTATGAACGTGCTTGTGTGGTTATTCTCTCACTTGTTGCGGCAGTAGAGGGCCATGCACAGCGTTCCCAGGAGGCTGATGGCCATGGCGATGGACGTGATTGACAGCACCTGTCTCTTGTACACTTCTTTGCTCTCTGCGGGGACACAAAACAAAGGAAGACATCACATTAAAGTTTGAACAACACACTGGAAATAAAGTCAATCATGCACATATCTGAGAGACACAAAGGAAGAAAAAGAAAAGGAGGAAGAGAAGTGTGTGTGCATAAATGAGATCCGAGATCCCACAGTCAGTATTCACTGAGAGGGAGTTAATATTAAATTAATACGGTACAGAAAAATTTCACCATAACACAAAATTAAACACGGTTTTGAGGTTTGTTCTTACCCACTTTTAATTTCTAACATCGTTGTTTACAGCACCCAAACAGCCATTTCAAATCATCAAACAGCCAGTAGCAGTGCAACGGCTCTCTGGGGCTTTTTTTTTTTTTTTTTTTGGATCTGCCTTGCAGATTCTTTCCTGTATAAGTGTAATTACTTTTGTGATAAATAAACCAAATTAAAATAAAATAACAACTCGAAACAAATTAACAATGCACAAACACTTTTTTTTTCTCCAACTCTCCAGCAACACCTGCTATTCTTAGTTACAGCGCAGCCTTTCAGCTCATTGTATCAGCTTCACAACATCGAGTAATGGTCCAACAGACGCTGACTGCTTTTGAAATGGATGCCACATGTAATGGAGCTTGAATACATAGAGACAAGAAGAGTTATGGCGTCGACGGACGCCATTAGTGGAGAAAAATGGAAGCTGTCTTGTTTGCTGCGAACAAGTAAATCATAGTTGCCTTCAGATACATTAATAGGCGATCAATCAAGTTTTATTTAGCGAGGCTCAGACCTTGGAAAAGCACGAAGATGACACAAGGTGTTGGGGTTTTATATTGAGGTGATTGAGACAAATTTTTACTGCAGATGGGTTTGAATGGCCACTTCAGTACAAAAAAGATAAAGTTCTTTACAGCTGCTTCCTCGGCACGTAGGCTCAGAAAATCACTGCCGGGAGCTGCAGAGTGCAACCTTTTCTGCTACAGAGCAGCACAACTGCAGCCACTGCGTCTTGCTCAAGGGCATCCTGACAGCAGCCGGCGAGGGAGAGTGTTACTAATTCACAACTGCATCAAGATTTTTAAGCCTGTCTGGGAATTCAAACCAGGGGTCTTTCTGCAGAGGCTTACTGCTGTAGCCTTTAAGCTACTGATGCCCACACCGATATTATAACCGATCATACATGCAGTACGTCACACATAATCCCCTAAATAACAGATGTCACAGAGTCTATTAGTGAGTTGTCGGTGCATCTTTTCCCCTCCTCCGTGCCCCTGTTTCTCTCCCTCCATCTATGGCTAAGTTATGTTTGGGGCCGGCGTTGTTTTGATGCCGCTAATCAGCCTGAGTCATCACATTGGCTCATTGGCTATAATTATATCATTAGAGGGAGCTGGGGGCCGTCCTACGGGAGCACACTGAGGTCGGCTGCAGTGAAGGCGGAGAGACAGACCGAGAGAGGGATGGATAAACAAGAGATGAAGAGGAATGAGATAAGGATGTTATGGGATGTTTTATTTCCTGTTGCAGATTTTTGTGTAAATTCTGAGTGTTAGTTGACACTTCTGTGACACCGTTGCCCGTTGTTAATTTTAAAAAAAGTATGATAAAGGTGTAGAATGAAACATAGCACTTTCTATCTTCACTGACATTCTGTAAGAGTCATCACATTTCACTCTTTTTACTTTATGTCGTATTTAACATCCCCCTTTATTAATTTAACATCTGAGAAACTGATCACTCCTTAAAGGATTACTCTAGCAATTTATTATCGCTCTTCCATAAAGTTGGGGGCACTCAAGAGTCAGAATAATAAAATGAGGTCAAAATCAAAGCAGAAGAGGCCAAAATATCCTAAATTTTAATTTATCTCACTAGCTCACGCTCTAAAAACATTTCCCGTAATGCAACCTCAAACATTATTTCATTAGACCCTTCCTGCCTGATAAGTTCCTATATCCTCCAAACTTCCTGTCCCACGTTTTTTAAGACCTCCGGCCCAATTAGAGATAACCCAAACCCACTAGGGTTAATTTCTCAGACTTAAAGAGGCTCTCTCAGAGCCACACAAGCCAAAATCTGCAAAGGGTCATTTCTGAGCCTTTAAAAGTAGTTTTATGGAATAATGTTAAATTAAAAGCTTTTTTGTTACAATTTCAACCTGATAGTGACAAAGAAAGAGTGCTCGCTGTGGATTGGACATGTCTGTCTGACATCCCATTTGTCTGATAACAGTATCAGTGCTGATAATGATGCCGTGGATCAGAGCGGACTGTCCTCCCAAGAAAAATGACAGCAGGAGTTGTTTCAGCAAACGCCCAAAACTGCATTTGTCTTCTATCCTGAAGGCCACTTTTACACAGCAGACTGCTGGTTGCTTTCTTTTCTCCACCGACAGTAAATGTACATTTATTTAGAACTATGACCTGAAATTTTCTCTGTATTGTATGTCATTTGTAAGTCATCTTAACTCGAACCCCACAATCTGTCCTGAACCCTAAACAAGTACATTTTGCTCCTAAACCTTAACACTTGTGTGTCAGATTAGACTTTTCTTTTTTTGACAGTGATTTGCATGAAGGCATCGACAAATGATGCTGATAGAGGCGTCAGATCCGAACACTCTCATATGTCTGCAGTTCTGGCAACTCAATCACCAGAATGAATGTTGGCATTGTACATGTCTAAAAACCACTGATACATTACATTTTCACGTCATCATGTCACAGACACATTGAAGCTTCAACACTGTGGTGAACACTTGGTTGGTTTAAGGCATAAATGGTTATAGTTAACCCTTTAAAGACTGAGCAAACTGGCTCTCTTTGGAAGAAGTAATATAATTTTCCAGCCTTCTTATAATTATTCTATCTTAAAAAACAAACAAACAAACACACAAACAAACAAACAAACGAAATATTTTCAGGGCATTTTCCATTCCCAGTTCCATGCTATTTGTGGGACACCTCTTGCCAAGCTGCTTATCGTGTTTTTTTTTTCTCCAATTTTCTCAGGTTTCAAAGGTTTGAATGCATGTGAAAGGTGTTTAAATGCAGCCCCCCCAGAGCTTTCAGCTGCTCTGCTCCCCAACTCTGAAACTCACTCCCACCGGACATCCGAAACATCTTCAAATCTAGACTCAAAACTCACTTTCTTCAAGATTTTATACTCTCTGTAATTGCCTTGTTCCATTTTATAGAGTGTAGCTTTTATCTGTTGTTTTATTGTATTTGTTTTATCTTTGTAGTGTCCTTGGGTGTTGAGAAAGGCGCTTATAAATAAAATGTATTATTATTATTAATATTCTGGAATGGGGTCACTAAAAAACACATTTGGTGGCTAAAAAGTTGCAGGAAGACATCGCAATCTGTTATGTTTTTGGTCTCAAACACTGGTCTGCACCTGTCTGCAGGTTTACAGTGTTTTGTGACATGCCATCCACCATCGCCTCCGCCTCATGATTAAGCCAGTTTACTTTAAAAAATAAACGCTGTTATATCTTATGAAACATACAAATGTTACATATCAGTGGACTGCGGAAATATACCATAACAACATTCTTTTCTGGCAACTTGGCAACTTTCAATGTTGACTTTTAAGCTACATTTTTTTTTTAGCTTTTTCTTTTTTTTTTTTTTTTTTAAAGTTTTGTTTTACAGACTTGTATCAGAGTGGTGCTCTAATGTTAGGGGGAGGTGATGGAGGAAAGGATTGGAGGCCAGGTGTAGATATAAAGTTTTCATCCACATATTTTGAAGTGCTATTTTTTTGTGTGTCAAAAAAGGGAAAAAAAGTGTTTTTATGGTTGGCTGAAGTGGAAAAGGTCCCACATTGACATTTTGAACCAAAGGCGACAGAAACAGATTTTTCAAAAGAAAAAGTGATGCATTTATATTGAAAATAAAACAGGACTAAAAAAAACCCATCAAAAATCAGTCTAACTTGTAAATGATTTCATCTCGCCCTGTTTGGGGCGAACTGGTCTGAATGAGAGCGTCATGTGTTGGCATGTGCAAAGAAGTTCAGAGTTCAGAAGTTCAGTCTGTCACATACAGTCAGACTTGCATCTTATATATGCAGCATGTTTGGTATGCGGCCAGTCAGAAATATGTGGCCAAGGTCAAGCAGCCTCCCTCCCACGTCCTTGTTTGGACTCACCAACTGTATGCACAAACACACTCTCTTGATGTGAATAAATCATACGGCTCGAGAGAGGGAAAGCATGTTCATGTTCCATCTGTGGGGCCGTAAGGTCATATCTTCTATTTATTTCCACTTGAAACCTCCAGTTCTGCCCCGCAGAGCTCCGCTGCTCGTTTATTTACAGTAACATTATAGAACAATATGATTAATATTTTACAGTGGAGCTGGGAGCAGCGGCAGCAGTACAGAGGTGTTTCTATGATGTCCGTGCAGGCTTGTGATCATATACATTCAGAGTGTGTTTACAGCAGCCGTACAGGTGAGCCGGCTGGAAAGCGAGAAATCAATAAGTGACTTATATCCAATAAAGATTAAAGCCTTTAGCCTTTATTGCCATTAGTGTGCTGTTTATGACTTATATTGCTTGATATAATACCTGGACACGTAAATATAGTACCTGCTGAAGTGCTGAAACGACACATGATCTTATCCTTGACTGTATCTAATCTATAAATCACTCATGAGCAAAGAAATGTCTCTTTCTGACAGGAGAGCTACATTCATCCATGCGTTAAAGTATGTTAGGCGGTGCGAAAGTAATCAGTACAAAGGTACTGCAGCGAGTTTATACGAGTCTGATATGCCGAAGAATGTTAGAAAAAACTATGGGGACCTCATTATTTTGTGTAGCTACATGTTTTACACAGAAATGTGTGGCCCAGAAAGCTAAAGGTAAAGTCATTCGTGTGGTCACAAGATGTGTGTGTTGTTTCATAGTAATAATAATTTTACAGATTTTTAGTACGCCCTGCAGTTTGCCACGTCAGACTTCTCCCGTGTAGAAGCAAGTAAGGTTTAAGTCTTTGAATCCTGAGCAAGTTGGCTTGATTTCTGTCAGCAGTTATGAGTTCCAAGTTTTTAAAAGTGTTTTAAAAGGAAATTACACCAATTTCCTCAGGTTTCAAAGGTTTGAATGTAAGTTAGTAAGCTAATGTTGGTTCAGGTTTTAAAGGCTGAACTGACCCTATCAAGCACACAAAGAACAAAAGTTGACACAAACACGTGAAAACAATGACAGCATAGTCAGATAGTTGGTGACGGCACACACACACACACATAAACAGAGGTGACTAAAGTTTGGCAAAAGGCTGACAAGCACGTTGACTCTGAGCCCTGGCGAAAGGGCTTTAGCCTGCACCGTGGGGTTCATGACATATAAACGTTAAAAAAGGGCCCAAAAATGCTCGTGGCAGCGCTCCGGCACGCACATTTCCATCTCTGACATCAGTTTGTGATCTCAGTCTGACATAGTTCCAGTAGGTTTTATGCTCTTGAACGTCATCCAAATTTTTTAAAATCCAAGCATTTTCAGGATATGTTATTTCTTACCCTTATTGAGCTGTGCCAAGTTTGTGAGTCATTCAAGGATTTTTATCTATTGTTTCTGACATATGGACGAGTCAGACTGCTGGCAAGCACCGACACTATCAAGGTCTGTTGCAGATATTAGGTTAAGGTTTATTAAATTGTGTTGCATTTGTACAATTATGAATTAAGCTGCTGCCTCCAGTTTGAGGGCAGTAAAATTTAATGTTTAGTGGCAGCACATTGGAATTGGTACAAGTCTGACATGGTGGCAGAATTTGGATGAATGATGGCAAAGGAGCTAAAAGGTCAGATTTGGCTGACTGCAACACAAACAGTCACAGAGGCATAAACACCGGTGATAGCTAAACCTTAATCACAGCTAAGCATAATGCAATTTCAGATCAATAACGTTTCAAGTTCTGTTAAGATTTGCAGCCTCCAGACGGATCAAATATCAACCTTAGAGCAGCTCACTCCTGCTTCGAAATAAAAGCCGCAGAACAACAAAGTAATAATAATGAAGTAGTTAAGTTAATTTCCATTAGATTCAGAACTCATAAATTACATGTGCAATTAATACAATTTCCAATAAGTAATTTGTAGCTTTTGCAGACCCTCCAGGCTGTCATTTCATCCAGCAAAAATAAACTACAATTTCCTTCTTGCAGTTGTCTGTGAAAACATGGATGTTTCACACACGTCTTTCCCCGATCTACACAATCAGCATAGTTTCAAGGTGAACACTCGAGATTCATGCCACCCTGTAAGTATCTGACCAGATGTCTCCCCCTCTGTTCCTGACATTGAGTTATGAACTATAAAGTGTTTTTGCATAACGGGTCCAAGTTAACGTTTGTGCCAGATTAAAAAAAAAATCCTTTGAGATGTTCTTGATTTATCATGTACAAATGTAGGAGACAGAAGAAACCACAGTGACCTTGAGACCAAGTGGACGTTTGTGCCAAATTTAACGAATTTCCTTACAAGCTGTTCTTGAGATATCCTGTTCAAAAGAATAAGGCAAAGTAGGTCACAGTGACCTTTATGTAAAACCACCAAAATCTAATCAATTTGTCAGTGTCCCAAAAAAGACAAAAAGGACCTCAAAGAAACACAGAATATCCCCTAGGAGACACAAAATGTTCACAAAGAGACACAAACCATCAAAAACATGCACGACGACAACAAAGAGATGCAGAAATGGAACATTTTTTCCGTTTTAATGTCGAGCCATTCTTATCAGAATGTGGCCTGAATTTGTTACTTTTGGCGCTCTCAATCTAGAATCTTATAATTCATAAATATAACATTAAAGGCAAAACTGCACTACAACTGGATTAAAAAGAAAAAAACTGAACTGGATTTGGGGAATACCAGTGTGCATTCCAAAAATGGGGACCAATACCAGCTCTGCTCTGCATGTTATATCTGTGCCAAAGGCTGCTGATATTGACGGGAATGTTTGAATGAGAGGAATGACATAACAAGTGTGAGGAGAGATGAGAGGATGCAGACAGAGAGGCACAGGATTCTCCAATGACTGCCTCCCGGCTCTGACCAGCAGCCTTTTCATGGGCCGGCGTGCAGACTGCTGATGGCAGATAAAACCTGTATTTATGCAGTTTTGCCTTGCTGCAGTAAGCATGCTCTCTTGGCTGTTCATGGCCCTTTCCTCTATTACTCGAATGGCTTTATTCGCCCATTTACATACTGAATATATTTAAGCGACTGAGGATATTGTTTCTGCTGGTAAATTTCTCTGTTTCTTTCTTTCTTACACATTCTCCCCTCCACCTACAGCGTGTTTACAGTGCTGCTGCTTGGTCTCCCAGGGTTTCTGGTCTTTTGAGGTCATTGAAACACAAGGGACATCAAGCCTTTGCTGTCTCGGCCACTGGGCTGTGCAACCACCTTCTTTCTGTAATATTAAGACTGCTCTGACAATTGAAGCTTGAAAAGACGTACCAATTTTTCAGTTTTGAGACATGTAGAATTACCTTTTTAAGTCCCAGTATGAGCTACATGTCTGCGTTATTTATCCTTACACTTGTGATTTTTAACCTTGCCATGAAAACTATACAGCACTGTGCTCATTTTGTGTTGTTTTGTGCCTTATAAATAATGCAGCTCCACATTTTAAACAATGTATACTGTAACCCAGGGTCAATTTTCAGGCCAATGACCTCTCAGCTGAAAGCAAGAGGGACCCCCTATATTGTATAAAACTGCATTGCATATTAAACTCAGGAGTTGGAGATTGTCAGGTAGAGGGCCATAAAAGTCTCAGGCTGCGGTTCTGATTTGCCTTTTACATCGGTCAGAGAGGAAAGACCCAAGAATCTTTTTTTATTAACTGCAACCAGGTGACAATGATAAAGTTAATCTCTTATATTTTTCTAAAAATATGTAAAAAATATTTTTTTAATTAAAATTTTGTCAGAATTGGTGCACAAGATCTCTAGACCTAGACAAGTAGCTACTGTTATACACCTGTTATTCTACTGTGTGTACAGAAAGTGCTGCGTTCTTTGTTTCTGGCAGCTGTACTGTCAGTTTTTTTGAGAGAAGCAAAGCTGCACCTCCAGGAATTCAAACCTCATTGACAGAAAATCTCAGGAAAATAAAAAGAACAGAAATTGTGATGCTGTTTGATTGAAAAGCGATCTCAGAGAAGACACCAGAGTGATTGCTGCTTCTCACTCTGCATTACGTCTGTCGGTCTTTCTTCCCTCTTGTTACTCATCTCCTTTCTCTTTCCTGACATTGAGCAGAGCGGGCCTAATACTTTGCAGTCACAACGTGTTTCAGTCTCTAAGTTGTCAAAGTCGAGCAAAGCGAAATAAAAACTTTTTCACTATTACTTCACCATCACTGCTGCCGAGATGTACTGTGTATGTCCTATAGAAAACACGCAAACACAAATGTGCCCACCAGCCTCAATTCATCTCTGCTCTAGTTTGCTTCCCTCCAGCAAACACACCTTAAACCCCTGTGGGTTGAAATTGAAAATCAACATGACTTAAAATCCATTCCCTCCCCAAAAATAGCTCCCTGTAACACTTTGCTCCAACATTGATTTACAACCAGGTGGAACATCTTGCAGTCAGAGCTCAGTGATCTCTGATGGAAAGGAAATATTGATGCCCACATGACTGACTGACTAGATACAGTGAAATTTTCTCCCCTTTTTTTGCCAAGCAATATAAAAAATGTACAAAGAGGAAGGCAGGAGCCAAAAAGTCTGAATATATTTTCTGTTTTATTAAGCCTTGGGTGGGTGATGGTCTGGGTGGAGAGATCTCAACCTTCACACACTTCTTTTCTAATTTTAACCTGAGAAACTGAATCAGTAGGAGGGGGGCGGTTCATTCTCTATTAATCATGCAGAAGGCTATGGGTGTCTGTGGAAAATAACTACTCTGGGATTAGACTGGGTATTTTGTTTAAACCCAGAATCAAAACAGTGTGTGTGCACACAGCATGTGTTAATATATACACTTAGTATTCAAAGCTGTCCACACCATGAATAATAGCTATAAAAATGACTATACATTGATTTAAAATTCATTCTGACTCAAGTGGATGGCAGAGTCCACTCCACAACTATAACTTATATTGCTAAAGTACAATTACTGACTTATGGCTCAATAGAGTAATTACTAAGAGCACATTCACATTGCAGCAGACTGGGTCAGAAACAGAAGCATTCACATAATCCAGCCATTCTCATTCCAAAATGATCAATTACTGCCACTTTGTCGGTGACTTTGGTATAAGATTTGTCAGTAATGATGAAGCATAAGAAGCCAAAACATACCTTTTGTGGCAGTATGATATGTTTGTAAGATGACCTGAAGGGACAGGGATTGAAATCTGGTTCTCTTGTGGAACCTTATCCATACTTCTGTCAAAGCCCATGAGTCCTATAACGTAACGTTACATCTCAAGTCGAGTCACGCCATTTAATTCCAATCACTGGTCCCATACATCGATGGTACATGAAATAAAACGCAAATGCAGTACCTTCGACTGACTTCTGGTTGAAAAAAACTCAGTCAGCTGCGGCTACTGCGGCACAGCTGCATCTTCATCATCATCCGCTCAAAACAGCAGTGGTAAGCACAACCAAACTTTGTAGCAAGTCCCGTCAGTTAAAAATAGAAATCCAAAGTTGAAATCCAAGTTGAAATTGGCAGGAAAGCTAGTTAGTTAGATATACGAGGTTGATCGATAAAAGCAGGCAGTTGTTGATGCAGTGGACAATAACACAGGTTATTAAATACTTTTGCTTTGTCAGTGGACATACTGATGCACAGAGGCACCTTCTGCAGCGTTACGAAACACATCAGCTGGCAGCAGTTTGTAATGCTGCTGGCAACTGGCAAGAAAGGTCATATAGGGCAGGAAGAAGAGACGGGGATGGGTCTAACAAACTCTTGACTTTCAACTGGGAGCCAGCTGTTTGTTTCCTGTGTGAAACCAAAAGTCAGTGGAGTTATTTTAATAACTGTGCTAAAATGTGCTCGTATGTGTGGCATGTTAGGTGAGTGATGTACGTCACGTGATGTTACATGGTGTTAGTAACAACCATACTTATTTTAAGCCATGTTTCTTTTTCTAAACCTAACCATGTGCTTTTGTTGCCTAAACTTGGAGAAATAACCTAAAAACTAAGTGTTTTATGTGTGTTGTAAGTTTATTTTGAAAAAGTCTGTATACATTCTAACCTAACCTAACCCTAACACTTTTTGAAAAGACATAATGCATGTAAGTAGAAATTGACATTTCACCTTTGAACATTCAAAATTGATGCAGGAGGGTACCTAATGCACATTTTTTTGACTTGCACATCTAGAGCAAGTATGACTGGTCAAAGCTGAACAAAAAATTTGGTTGTAAACTGTGATTAGTGCTTATAACATGAAGTTTAGGAAATCATTTCACCATAAATCTTTATCGTTTCCAAATAGATTTGGCTTACTTGGTATTCTTTAAACTGTCTTGATTGTTGTGTTTTTGTCCAACCTGAATTCTTTTTTCTTTCTTGCCTTGTTCCTATATCTTAACCATTAATTATCAAAATGAATGGCCAAAACTATTTAAAAAAAACTGTCTTTAAACCAGGATTATCATTAAAAAGCTCAGTTCAAAAATCAAAAACACAGATGAAGTACTGCTTGATTCAGGCAGAACACTGATGTCCTGCTTAGATTAGCGGAAATAACAGCTTTATTCATGCTTCAGCATCAGTGGCTCATTTATCAGTTGATTGGCTACCAGCTGACTAGTATTCATACGGGTGTAGACGGTGGACTTTACTGCTGACTGTGTTTATTTAAGGGGATTTGTCCTTCCAGCAGGAACCTTAATTCCCTCAATGAACAGACTTATCTGATCAGAGCTGAATCTCACTGTATAATCATTTGCTAAAAATGATCAGATCCTTGAACTAAAGTGTCAGAATTAATGTCATCTATGGACGAAAACAGTCCTCCCAAATGCTATGCTGCTATGATCAGGAACAGAACAATGCAGGGAAAAAAAAGATTTTTAAAACCAGAGCTAAAGATTTTTCACCCTTCAAAATATGTTTTCTTCACATCTAACCCTCTTTGCACACTATATTTATTTAACTGTACATATATTGTTTCAGTGGATTGATACGTAAGCCTTTTTTTCTCAGCCTCCAAAGCCACAGACATTGACAACCAGGGTTGAGTGTGGGAGGTGCTTATCTGTGCAACCGCTTAACACAATGCTGGGGAAGACATTGGCAGGACGAGAGATGTTAGCTAGGCAAAGAAAATGTGGCAGCCTGAACAATGTTGCAGAGGCATAAAAACCTCTCGCTGAATATAAATGGGAAAACCTGCAAGATAGCTCTGTGGAAGAGATCATCTGTCACTGCCAAGTTTGCATGGTCTCAGCAAGTTCCCCTTAAAAAAAAAGCTCTAGTTCGTTTGACTGCTAATGCAGCGGTCGTGCAGCGGAAAACGAAGCATGGCGCTGCTTGTCTCTGTGAAATTTTACTTTGAGAACAAAGACGCAATGATGTCAAACCAGGGGGAGGCCATTTTCCGAGTTGATCTATTGCTTTTCCAACCTGTCTGTGTGGAAAGGGCCCAAATTACACCAACTGAGAGAGTGAGAGGCTCTAGTTAACAACAGGCTTCCATGTCGTTAACTAGTGCTCCTCAGCTGTGATACCCGACACAGAGCCTGCGAGGAGAGCCAAGAACAGGAGAGGGGAGCTTGGCAGTGACGAGGAGGAGGCGCTGGCATCCAAACCTGCGCAGCCTCGCAGGCGTGTGCATGGGAAACACAATCAAATCTCGTCAAAACTTGCATGTGGACTTTCAGAAACACACTTTTCCTGAGCATGTGCCATGCATGTGTACACACACACACACACACATGCACAGACGCACTAATGAGGAGCGCATTTGGTAACGGAGCCAACATCATAAAAACTCCCTCACTGTACCCCACTCGCCTCTCTGTTCGCACTGTTTCCAAGGAGACTGCAGCACATTGGAATTCTGAAGGGACACTTCATAAGCAATTGTGAGAGAAAGAAAGAGAGCAAGAGACAGAGGAAGCATAAAGATGGTGCAGAAAATAATGATATATAATTACATATGTGTGGAGAGAGATAAAGACAGCTGACAATTTTTCAGAGCATGTGCACAGAGTGAGGTTAATGGTTAAGAATATGTGAATTAGCATTCATAAAGACGTCATTTGTATTCATCACAGCTTTGTTGTTTCCATGTCAAGTGATTTAATGACGCCGTATGTGATCAGGCACGTTTGCTGGGTGTCGTGAACGATGCATGTACTGTATGTAAGCAACTGCTCGGCGCCATGTGGATTTAATACAAAAACAACGGGATGTTTGTGGTCGTGACTCATGCAGATGCAAGACAAGAAAAGCTTCCTTACCCATAAACTCGATGCCCAAGTGATCTGTTGTTTCAGGCAGCGGGGAGGGGGAGAGACAGAGAGAGAGAAAATAAAAGTTATTATTAAGAATGGTGTGCGTTTGCATTGTGCCACAGCGCATAGCCGAATCATCGCTGACATGTTGCTCTTTTATGGGAGCTGCTGTTTCAGTATTTTGTCCGTTGTCACATGGAGTCAGAAGGCACATGCTTGTAATGTTTCAAGAAATGTCACAGACAAACACACAGATTCCTGTATTTGTGAGGACACTCAGTATTAGTATTGCATTCTGTAACTTTTACATTGACCTAAACTTAACCTTGTACACTCTGCTTCACACTATGAGCAACTGAATCATTTAACATTAGGGATTTAAAAAAGCTGATGTCACATACTCCCATGCAGTACAAAGTACTGGCAACATTTGAAGCAAAATCTGATGACATTTGTGGGGTTATTTGCGCATGTTGCCTGATCAAATTTGATCAAACCACACCCACACAGTGCTGCTGAAACACATTAGCTGAGAGTTACAGCTACAGATTCTTATTAAAGTACATGACCAAGCAATGTTTGTATTTAACCCTTTGAAACCTGTGCAAATTGGCTTGATTTATTTAAAAAACATGAGGGTAATAACAGCAAGAATATAATGTGAAACCCGAGAAAAAAGACCCCAAAGTTAGCAAGAAATTAGTAAAATAAATAAATAAATAAAAAAAGGAAAATTACCTAAAAAATTACCAAAAAAAAGGGAAGTCATAAACAAACAAGGACATGACCTGAAAAAAAACACAATTTTAGTCATATAATTCTGATAATTATAAATAATGTTTTATTAACATTTCCCCCTACTTTTTAAAAGTGTATATTTTTTTTTAAATATACATTTTGATTTTTGATATCATTTTTTAAAGAATATATTTTTTCTTTTAAATATAATTTATCACATTTCTTGCCAAGCTGCTCACTGTCTTATTTCTACTTGTTACAATCCTAACGGGAGTCAATTAAGTATTTCTGATTCTGGTTTTGATTTTTGTCAGAAAGCTCTCTCGGCCAGTTGTTCCCTAACTTTTTCCTTGAGGGACCCCTTTAGAGTAGGCATGCCCCTGAATAAGTGACATAATGTATATCTATTTCATGTTATTTTCAATGCATATCAATAACAGTACACAAATAATAGGCTTCTTTTTAATGACAAATTAGGTGTCTTTCTCTCACTTACGCTAGGCAGTTGTTCTATTTCCTGGCTCTTAATGCCTAAATTCAAGGTTGTCCTCACAAAGATAGAAGTATGTGTGTTTGTGTCTGCACACACTCACACAAACCACAGAGACAAAAAGCTGAAAGCAAAAAAGCTGAACACACTGGTTTGTGTATCCTTGATGCCTGAACAGCATAAATATGAGAGTTTGCGTGCATTCTGCAGAGTACAACATAGGGAAACAAGAGGTCGGAGGTCATTTTGCTTCCATAAACAGCTAACATTTTGACACTAAGACCACAATTACATTTTGTAGCTATTTTCCAGCCAAGCATTCATGAGGGTTAGAGTGCAGCTGTGAGGTTTCTGCTGTTGAAGAAAGCATCTAACACATTATTATCATTATTATATTTCTTTTTTGTTTATCATTTTTATTATTCTCTCTGCCATATTTCAAATTTAACAGATTTCCCATACAACAGTCTGTAATTGTTAATTTGATTGACAGTAATTGCAAAATTTAACAGAAGAATTATCCTTATTTGGTTGTCTGGATTTTTAAAATGTATTTATTAATTTATTTTCAATCTCTGTTTATCCTTTTTTGTCCTTGTGTTTGTCTTGTTTTAGTTTGATTTTGTTCGTTTTGTACCCGTAAAGTCCCCATTGTTTTAATTTTGCACCAAAAATAAATAAAACGGCCAACACATGCAAAACATTGCATTGCAGTGTATCACAGTGCTATTTCATCAATGCTAAAAATAAGAAATCGTTTTATTCTACTGTTCATATTATATTTTTCACAATTTCTGTTTACTATGGTTAATTTATATGTAAATTATGCTTTTAAATAACTGAAATTCACCATCATTGTTCCATCCCTACAAATCTGCATATGCTTTTACTAAAAAAAACCCCAAAACAATGAAATGAATGAAAGTGAAGAGCTGCGACTTCAAAACATCATCATCATCACAGTGACTTGTCTCACAGGCGCTTCCCTGGGCTCTTAAGGACAGGAAATATAACTCTCAGCAACTGTAAGAAAATAATCTAGAGGAAGTGTTGATGTCTGTGGTGTCACCGCTGGCTTTTACCACAGTGACAGTGACTTCATCTCCTGAGTGGCCCTGCCCTACATCTTAGAGTGGGTGAGCTGGTCTTTCTAATGCGGAAAGCTCTGTCCAATCTGCCCCCAATCTTATCGGGCAATGTTAGCCTGGATGTAAGCGGATCATTTTTCACTTTACCAATGACCCAGAGACCTCTCTCCACTGCCTTTCTGATTTCTCCCTTCAAAAACGCATTCGATGTGGGACAGGAGAAGATGAACAAGATAAACTCTACTCTCTCTTCAAAGCTTTTGGGAAAAAGAAAAAAATTGGATTGGACTGGATTCAAATTTTGACAAATAGTTGTCAACTGACAGTCTGAATACAGCCCTCAAACAAACTCCACAAAGCTGTGTCTTCATAACAGACACTGAGTGAGAGAAGGAACAACTTAAGGAAACACTTTAGTTTCTCAGAGCAATTAAACAAAATGAATAATGCAACATTTCACAAGGCAAAACAACAAAACCAAGAGAGGAACAATGTCACGAAACAGAGAACAGTTTGATCTCACAGGAAATTCGTACTTCTTTGTATGAGGATAAATGTCATGCAATTTACTTGATATAGTGACCTAAGTTAGACTAAACCAAAAGTTTTTTAAAAATTAAATTACAGTCAGCAAAACGCTAAAAAGAAAGCTCATAATTGGGCCTTAAGTTTTAATCCGTTTAGATGGAACCTGTCATGTATGCATGATATGCCGCTGCATGGCATCAGGTGACTTCCCATCTTTGAGATGCCAAACGAGATTGTAGATGCACTGATTGGTGATATGAAACAGCTTTATTCAGCCCCTTTTTTTTTTTTTTACCAGTTTAAATAATCAAATCTGTTTGTTTAATAGAGCAGAGACCTCTGTGGATAATTTGGCTTCTAGCTAAAAAACCTCCTGAGCAATGAATTCTGAGGGAATTCTAACCAGGAGATATTTTAGTTGTTTGCAATCTGCAATTCACCACTAGACGCCACCAAATTCCACCAGATCTTACACAATGAACCTTTACAGGAATCCTTTATCTTTATTTGCTTTATACTTGTATTCAAAATGCTTAAAAACAACATTCTTGGTGACCCCATTGCCCTCTACAGAGCCAAAGGAAAATGACAGTGTGATCTGTCCTTTGAAATTCTGCAGTTATGCAGCCCTTTGGGTCGAGCTATAAGCGCTGCTGCTGCCAGGGTTAGAAACTCAATTTCCCATGGAGCTCAATGAGTGGAGCCTAGCACTAAAGCTGCCAAGGTTAGGGATTTCATTTTCTGTGTAGCTTGGTGGGTAGAGCATATATCAGCACCAGCACTGTCAGGATATGAGCTTCAGATCCCACTGGGGCCACCCATACTCAAGATGTATGCACTCCTGCTACTGTAAACCACTTTAGATGGAAGGGCCCACCAAGTGTCATATGTTAAATATGCTCTGTGCAAACTGATGGCCTTTGAATCATTTGGTTGGCCGACAGATACCAGCGGAGATGCCACATCTGAATCCAAAACAGGCTGGAAACTGTCCAAAAGTGGGACATACATTTTCACAAAAAAGGTATATTGTTTTTTCCATAAGAAGAAGATTTACGAAAGAGAGGCACACAAAGAGGTGCAATGCAAAAAAAACCCCAAATATAAGCTGTCATCAAAAGCCAAACTCACAAAACTTTATTCTGAAACTAAAGAGAAGCTCTCAAAGTTTCAAAGACACCAAACATGTCAAACTGAATTTTGAGGAGATCTATATTATATTTCTATTTGATGGACATCACGACAAAGGAGCTGCAATCAAGAGGTAGAAATATATCCAGAATATATGAGATACTCAAAAACAGAATGGAATAAGATAAAGTTTTGTAAATGTTATTTTTGTATTATTATAAAGGGAGCAGTTACTGGAAAGCAGAATAATAATAATTGCATAGCTGGGGAAGATTGAGCTAATTTTATTTAGTTTATATTATGTTGAATAGTTTATATCATTATGGTCACAAATTGTTTTAGATCCTTTACTTTGAAGTATAGTAGGAAAAAATGAAAATACTCAGTACGGGTATGTCAAATCAGATAGTTCTTGATTAAATGTAGTTATTTACATTATACTGGTGATTTTCAAGTTTTTTGATGAAAATGCATGTTTTCTTATGTAATGCGAGACTATAATGGACATTTCCTTTTCATATTCACTTCGAAACATTCCACTTGGATAACTGTTACTGGGGTTTATTTGCAGCCCCTTGTGTTGCATGTTGAGGTGGAAATTAAAAATCACTTCATCTTTTGTTAAGTTCAGTTCAAAGAGTAGTCTTTACTGACTGTGTAGTTTGTTTTTAACCTAAGACATATTCTTTTATACAGCCATGATGTTTTAGTCTGACTA
Organism: Plectropomus leopardus; assembly: GCF_008729295.1. Classification (NCBI taxonomy): domain Eukaryota; kingdom Metazoa; phylum Chordata; class Actinopteri; order Perciformes; family Serranidae; genus Plectropomus; species Plectropomus leopardus. Next base: position 2,637,627 of record NC_056477.1, on the reverse strand, counting down.
TGTTACAACCCAGCTGCTTGAGAAAATCCAGGCATTGAATGCAACAATATTTCAGTAAAAACAACCACTCTTTGTGGCACTATCCCCAGTGGAAAACAGTAGAAAACACCCATGTTTGTTGCTAATAAGCTGCTGGAAAAACGGGGTCAGGTCGCTCAAACACAACCAGTTAAGTTGTATTACGCCATCCAGCTCATATACTACATCACGCTAAAATGTTAATATGATATTTATGCAATTTGCAAATGAAACGTATTTCTGGTTTGCAGAAATGTACACTGCCAACACTTTCTACTGGCAACTGGTTTGATTAAAGATGATGTTTTATAATGGCTGAATCTGCTGATGAAATGAAAGCAAATTGCGTATAGAATATATTCAGTGCAATGCTGCTAAATCTGCTGTATATCTCTCCTGTTTGCAGACATTGAATCTGAAATGAAATGGACTGTAAAGTCCATAGAAATATCCTTCAAATGTCTAATCCTTCACATTTGCAATGATTTCTGCAAATAAACCAGAGGCCACGCAGGAACTCACATGAAGAAACTAAGCAAACCAATGTGGCATTTTATATGAAACTAGATACTCCCAACCCTGTGTGTGTGTGTGTGTGTGTGTGTGTGTGTGTGTGTGTGTGTGTGTGTGTGTGTCTGCAGCCTGAAGTGGAGGCAGGTGTGGGTGGTGGGGGGAGTCTGTAGCGTGTCGCCCTACTTCCCCTCCCTGTGGACCCACACATGGCGATGACAATAGGCTAGATGTATGTGCGTGTGTTTGTGTGAGTGTGTGTGTGTGTGCATGTGTGTGTGCTTCCTGCCTACTTCCACCTCTGGAGTGAGCCTCACAGTGGAAGACAGATTAGCTGACCTCCGCAGGGACACACACCCCGCTGACTTACAGACTACTCTCATCTGAGAACGCTACTGTACATATATCATATTTTATCATGAATATATAATTATGAAACTAGTGGTGATGATAACATAATGCATCATAAAATGTAACAATAGCCTTCATGTGATTTATTCTTTCAATTAATTTGGATTTATCAAAGTTATCAAACCTGATTAATTTAATAAAATCCTGGCAGATGATTAAGTTATTTCAATTCTAATGTGAGAATAAGGACACGAAATACACCTAGACACACACACACACACACACACACACACACACACACACACACAAAAAAAAAAAAAAAAAGATCAAAATGATGATGCAAAAATGATCTTTTATTCCTGTCTGATACGTGGTTTTTGTTATCACAGCCAGATGAGCGTCTGTTCTTCTCTTGTAAAGCTGTGGCCATGGTAGGGGCCTTGCTGCTGTGTTAAAAAATACTTAAAACTGTATCAAAAAAGTACAAGAGGTGAAAGTGAAAAAAAAAAAAAAAAAGAGATGGCAGCATTAGAGCAAAAAGAAAAAAAACTTGAAATGAACCATTTCAGGGTCAGTGCTTTCAGTCTGCATTCACCAGAGGGTGATTAGTGCTAATGCCATCTGACTGAACACAATTGATTAATCATTTTGATTGACAGATTGAGGCTGGTATCTGTGGGACTACCAGTGCTACGACTAATTAATATCTTATCCATCAATCAGGGAAAAGTCCATTGCTGATTGTGATTCTTTTGCATGATTTATTACATGTGGTGTGCTGCAAGGCTTAGTGCTCGTCTCACTATAGTCTGTTAGTGTTTTATACACTCAAGCTGATGAATAAAATAAGCTGCAGCAGGTGAAAAACGATGCCTTTTTTTTTTACATTAACACTGAAAACAAAGAGCATGTCTCCTAAAAAGAATATATACAAGTCTTGCATCATCCAAGAACAAAGAGCAGATACTGTATATAGGACTTTTCAAAGTAAAGCCCAAACTATCTACCAGAATAAATATGAGCATTGTGCATTTCTGCAAACCACGGATATTTTACATTTGTTTAACCTTTTGCACATACATTTTGTGTTCTTTATACTCTATTTTTCATTTTATACTTTATATTGCTTCTACATTTTTATCTTGTATCTTATTACATATTAAAGTAACTAGTTTTATTCTTCCTCTTTTAATTTTTTTACACCAAAACACCTAGTCATATTCTTGTATGTGTAAATGACCGAGTGTTGTAAGAGAGTTAACCAGTCTAATACGGTTTATGATCTAAGGGAAGGCCAGTGTAAAAAGGTATGTTTTGAGCTGTTTCTGAAATATGCTCACAGAATCTGACTGTCGACTCTGCAGTGGAGTTGTGTTCCATTACTTTTAAGCATAGGCACTAAAAACTGCTTGTTCCACTTTTTTGTGAGTCCTTGGGACTGTTAATAGTTCAGATTCTGATGATCATTGTGCATGACATGACAGGCAAGCTGTTATGTATGAGGGTGACATATCGTTAAGAGCTTTAAAAATAGCAGGAAAACATTAAAACCAATCCTTTATGATAAACAATGCTTTTGACAGGAACTAGCACCTAAATGCAAAGTGTATAGAGTGGGAGCTGATGACTAAACCTCAACAGTGGTGACTAGAGGACAAGTGAGGAATGGCAGAGTCCTGAGGGAGACTGCACAGGCGGCAGAGTGACACACTGGACATTTTATTTGCGTTTGAGGAAGGAACTGCAATGATGAATTGTTGATCTGTATAATAATTATTAATCTGCTAATTTCAAAACCTGCATAATGTCCACAAAGGGTTGATAATTCTTTAACCCTTTGCAACCTGGGTTAATAGGCTTGATTTCTTTAAATAACAGGAAAAGAAGGCAATGAGGAACTGACCCTCAAAATTAGCATTAAATTAGTAAAAAGTACAAAAATTACCTGAAAACTAGTAAAAGAAAAAAAGGGAATGAAAAAGAAACATAACACAAGGGGCTGACCTGAAAAAAGTGCTATAATATTTTAAATATTATTATGATAATAGTAAATATAGTTTAGCTAATGATTTGTTTCCCTAGCTTTTTAAAAATAATTTTCTGCAGGACAGTTATTGCCAAGTTGCCCTCTGTCTTTTCCGACATGTTTTCAAAAGAAATCAAACCAGTTTGCTAAGGTGTTCAAAGCTTTGGATACTTTCAAACAGCTGTCTGAACACAGCACAAGAACAGTAATGTCAACCCAGGTTTTAACAGGTTAAACTTGAAGATTCAATAAATTATAAAAGTATTTACATGTGTGGGTTTTTGTGTTGTCCTGTTTTATATCAGTTGATATTTTAATGTATTTTAATTGACAGTTCTTTTATAATTTTAAGGGTGTGTCACCTTTACTCTGACAGTTGTCCCCGTGCCTCACTCCAAAGATTTGGCATCTGACCACTTGAATCTCAATTTGTGCTTTGCACACTGCACTCAATAGGATTTGCAAATTCCCCTGTGTCGCCCTGTTTAGTGCAGATAAAGTCTGTGCACTGCAACACACACACAACCACACATAATCATCACTTTTACATCCCTCTGTCAGATAAAAAAAAATGAATAATTCTACAGATGGGCATGAGGGAGTGATTGCATCATGTTCACATCTCGGCCTGTTTGGTAGCTTCCCTCTCCATGTGTGCAGAACAGAGAATACACTGCGTGCTGCTATTTCCAATTAGTGCTCAGCACTCTTCCGAGAGCGGGAAATAAATTGATATTTTGACAGATGGCGGATCTGAGGGAGCGGAGGGGAAACTAAATGATCGCCCTGCATTGTCCACTGTTCAGCTTTTGATGAAATTCAATATGGATAAGTCACACAATCGGGTGACGCAACAGAGAGTCTGAGTTTCTCACTGTGGCTCGCTCTTGCTCTGTGTTACACAATATTTTGTTGTTGACTAGATTTTGCAGGTGTGTGAACATATCTACTGAGATCATAACTTCTTTTTTTAAGCAGTGATGTACATAGAAATGGAGAGGCTGCTTGTGTGAAGAAAAAACAAATCTGAAATGTTTATTTCACCCTTCTGACAAAGCTGCAATAACGTCTGCCTTAAGGTTTGCAACATACTTAAGCCTTTGAAATCTGAGCAAATTGGCTTGATTTCTTTCAAAAAACATGAGAAGATAATAAGCAATGAAAGAAATGACCCAAAAATTAAAAGAAATTAGTAAAAAGTTAAAGAAAATTAGCTTAACAACACAAAAAAAAAAAAAAAAAAAGAAAGGAAGGCATAGCAAAAAACAACAAAGACAAAAAAAACAATAATATGACCTGGAAAAAAGATGTTTTGATAGTTTTGTTGAATAATTTTGTAATTATAATAATTAATAAATATTTTCCCTCACTCTTTTCCCTCGACACTTTCCCCGCTTTTTAAAAATAATTTTGTAAATCTACTAATTTATTGCAGTTTGTGAGACATTTCTTAACACATTGCTCGTTGTCTTGCACCAGTTTGCTCAGGGTTCAGAGGTTTAAATTACCTGTGAGGGATCTGAAAGCAGTACAAGAAAAGTGATGTCACTCTAGGTTTCAAAGGGGATAAATTCTGAGTTGTTGCTTTTTTATTTTCTAACATTTTTATAAGTAAAAGCATTAAAATGCAAAATGGTGCTGCAAACATACCAATGTCAGTAGCCAAGAAAATGTTTCAGCCCCAAAGTGGTTTAGTGGTTTTTCAAATTGCTTTCCTATATTTTTGAAGGTCACGTCTGTCCTAAGTTAAAAGGAGCATCCTGTAGCACACTACAGTCTGACAGATTAATGTCCATGTGTGTGTGTGTGTGTGTGCAAAAATACATGTTTAAAAATCCCTAAACAGTCTATTTGCTGAATGCCAGTCTCAGTCATCATGGATTCGAATGTCATCTGCTGCTGACCCCTTTCATCATTTTATCATTTCATCATTTGTTTTTCTCTCTCTTGCATCCCTCTTTTTTTGCCCCCAGCAGTTGCCATAGCAACAAGGTATCTGTATCTTCTGACCTGACAGAAGCTCTTTCATCTGAGCTGTCTGCTCTGCATCCATAAATCAGAGTGCTCCAAACAACAGGCCCCGGGAGAGATGATCAACTTATGGCTTACTCTACAACCCAAAACCCACTCAGAGTCACAGCACTCAACAAGAAAACTACTAACGCACTCTGGAGTCATTTTCATTATGCAGGATAAAGGAAGTTGCAGAGAGAGGAAAAAAACTTTAAACCTCCGCTTACCAACTTTTTCACATTAAATGAAATTGGAATTGTGTGAAATATCACCAACTCTGCAGTTCTTCGAAGTTTTTTTTAATCTCTTTCATTTGTTTGGTTTGCTGTTGTGACATATTTACTGAACAGTTTTGTCTCAGTGCTCTCATTAACCTTGTTTCCGGCTGATGCATGTTGCTGTTTTCAGCAAACAATTTCGGTTAAATACACTGTAGACAGAAGACAGAATAAAGTTTGCTAAGAGTTGAAGAAATATAGCAGCTAAAGAGCCAGATTGTTTTCTTAAAGGAGGAGGTGGACAGAAACATGACTCCAACACATATAGCTCTGTGTTCACAAGCAAATTATCTACTAGTAATTCAGTGATGCTAAGCTTTTAAAGTGATAAGTTGTCAGGATTGAGTGTTTTCTTCACGATTTTCTAAATAAAACCGCTTTAAAATATAAATAAAATAAAATAAAAACCGTTCCTGCAGCTGTTCCTGCAGCTGTTCCTGCAGATCCTAAAAAAAGTTGTATTATGCATTGAACTAATTCATGTAAAAGTAACATCTTATTGATGTTTAAATTCTTAAATCAATTTTTCAATTGTCTCAAATGCTAAGACATGGAAATTAGAATTTTATGAACTGTTTTTTTCTGATGCGGCATTATAAAAAAACCCCAACAAATTTATATATATATATATATATAATTATATATATAAAGAGACAACATCTATCTACTGTCTAGTCAACAAAAAAAGTCTTTTGAATAAAGATTAACTAAACATAAACATTTTATGCAAAATGTCCCCAACATTACATAATTAAGGTCAGTTTATGTTTTTTTTTTCTTCTGTTTTGGTTATTGTAAAATATATAATATATATATATATATATATATATATATATATATATATATATATATATATGTGTGTGTGTGTGTGTGTGTGTGTGTGTGTGTGTGCATGTCGGTCTGACGTTCTGGCAGTATCCCATTGATTTGCTGATAATAACTAACTTGTTTTTTTTTTTTTTTTTTCTTAAACCAACCAGCTGGCACTATATCTATAAATAACATGAGAGAGGGATAACTTTGAGCTGGATCCAACAAATCAATAATAATAAGAACAACAATAATTGTGCAAGAATCTTGGAGTAAACCTCGACAACACACTGGACTGGGAATGTAACACTGAAGCTGTCTGCAGGAAAGGACAGAGCAAAAGTCTGCTTCCTGAGGAGACTCAGGTCCTAATGGGTGCAGCAACATGCTGCAGATCATTTATCAGTCTGTTGTTTCAAGTACAGTTTTCTTTGCTGCAGTGTTCTGTAACTGGGCGTCGACGCCAGCGACCCACAGAAACTCAACAAAACAAGGCCGGCTCTGTTGTGGAAACCACCTTGGAGCCATTAGAGGCTGCTGTGGAGAAGATGATGCTTCACAAACTGTTGTGGATCATGGAAAATCCTCACATCCTCTTTAGAGCCTGGTCAAACAACGAAGCACTTTTTGTAAGAGACTGATCTAACTCCACAGTGACAAGGAGCACTACAGGTCCTTCCTGCCAGCTGCCATCTCATTGTACAAGCAGTCCCCCCTGTGTCAGGACAGGAGGGGGGAGAGGTGAAGACTCATGCTTCCCCCCTCAAGTCTCCTGCAGACTGCAAGATTTGTCTCTCATAAGTTCAGTGCAAGCTAAAATGACTGTGCGATGACATCATCTACTGAATCACGGGCGACAAAAGTCCATTGACGATGGTGTTCACACGGCAGTGTGGACCGTCACAATGGTTAAGATAAGGCAAAAAAGTCACATGTGGTTAGATTTAGGCAAAAGAGGCACATGGTACATTGTAGAAAAAAAAATTGTGTGCGTTGCATGTGGAAGCGCGCGGTGCCATCCAGCTGTCTGCTAGCGTACAATAACAACGCAATAGCTTCTATCTGAGTGTGTTTTCATCTGATGCCAGGTGTGCAGCGACATAAAGCACCAGTCAGCAAAGCAAAGTGCATGTTGCAGACCAGCGGGCGAGACATGACATGCTTATTTAACTGACAGTGCCAAACCAGGCATTTACTTAATTGCACTTTAGGTGTATAGAAGTAAAAAGTTAGCTCAGCAGTGTGGATATATTTGATACTTTTTTGAATATACACAAAATAAGCAAAAAAAATCAGAAAGAAACAGAGTCTCAGAGTTGTGTTTGTTACTTCTGCTTTTCGCCGTGCAGAGTGACTCTTCTTATTTCCATTCAGGTCTTATCCTAATTGCTTTCTCTACAACGCTCTCTCCTCTGCCTCATTTTCAAATTCTCCATGTTCCCCTCTCTCCGTCTCTCAGTGATTCTGCTCCGTCTTTAGTGTGGAAAAGCTCGCTTCATCAGTGTATTAAGATAGAGATTAACTACAGTTCAAGAAAATGGCAGCTTCACAGATCCAGTGTTAACTGCACAATTCCTCACACTCTTTCAACTATCACACTTGCCCAAATTATCATCTGTGGATGCAAATGCCTCCCACACACCCCTGTGTGAACATTTACATCCACAGAAACATACAGAGAAAACAAAAACAGAATAGAACCAGAATAAATCAAACAAAAGACAGACTTAACCCGATTAGCGACATCACCCTTCTGTGCTGCTTTTAGATGCCTTTTACAAGAATTTAAACCTTTGAACCCTGAGCAAACTGGTGTAATTTCCTCCAAAAACAACTTAGTAAGAAATGCTCCACAGACTGCAAAAAATGAGTATATATACAAAATGTATTTTAGAAAGCTAGGGAAAAATGTAGAAGGAAAATAGCGAAAAAAACCTACATGTATTATTATCATAATTACAGATCTGAAATAGTGCTACAAAATTATTACAATTAATATGTATGTATGTAATGAATGTAATTTTCTTGTACTTAAAAAAATTCTAATTTCAATTAGAAATCAATCAAAGAAATCAAGCCAGTTTCACCTGACTACATTTAATAGAATCACGCTGAAAGCTTCTTATTTTGACAAGCTTCTGATAATAACGCTGAATTAAAAAAGCCTGATGAGATTTCTCTTATATTAATTCCACTCCATCCCTTCATTACAACCATCAAACTACCCACATCTTTGCATTATGACCACTCATCGTCCCCGAGCCAGGTGGGTGTTCAGTCCATTAAACATCAGCAAGTGCACATGCACGATAACTCATCCTTCTGTTTCTTTTTTTTGTGTGTTTAAAGAAAATGCAGACTTCACCTCCATTTGACAGTAACCTCCCTCACATTATTTCCTGCTCGCCGCACAGCATTAAAGCAAAGTGACACAAAATGAGACAGAGAGGTCCAACCATACGAGACTACTTTTAACTGGTGCTGAGTTATTGGGTTGAAATCATTTTCACTCTCAAATTAATTGTCTGAGCCTTTTGGTTCTGCGCAAGGACACACTTTACATTAGTGATGTTTTTTTGGAGCCTTGAAGGTAAATGGGCCTGAAGCATATTCATAAATATGGTGCATGAAAAGGTGTTTACAATCTACAGTACGAACACATTTTCAATGTCACATATGGATGGTTAACGCAACATTTTTAACATTTTCAGACTGAGATGGGATTCAGTGTTATTTAGACTTGGAGTAACTTGTCCAATCTGTGAAAGCTGCTGTTAAAATCCACGTAGGGAGAACTTGTGAGTCAACGTGGGAACGCCTACAGGGAGCTGTCAATCATCATCAGGGTCGCATCACCGAGAACACATCTTCCTCTCTGGCCCTCAGGCTAAAACCTACACACAAACACACACACACATTGCATCTGCGAGGGCTTTCTATTCACCTTTTTCGTTCCGTAACACCTCGTACCCTTTTTGTATTTTTATCTTTTGCTGCTATGCATCATCAGCTTGCAATGCTCAGTGTGTTCCCGGTGTTACTTTGTGAGGTGATGTGATTTATCTTTTTGATGGACCCACTTTTCCTCAACATGCCTCGTCTACTTCTACTTAAGCTTGTGCTTTTCCATAATTTCTTCCCAAAATGGCTTACAAAAACGTCCATAAAACAGGTGTGAGCTTGTTGCTTTCAACTGCAGGCAAAATGTGTAGGAGGAAGGAGTAAAAGCTCCAGTTAAACAGCAATAGAATAAAATCAGGGGAGTTTTCTTTTCGTGGCTTTAGTAAGAGTTTGACTTGGGTGCGTTTAGAGAGCATGATGTAATGTGGATGCATTGCATTCAGGACTATAGAGGCTCCTGTTGGTAAAAAAAAAAAAAGATTCTCCTGCCCCTTCGAGAATGGATTTCTCTCTGTATGGCTGTTGAAAGTCAATACAAAAAGAGTTTCATATCTTTTTACTCAAGTCTGATTCAGAGTTTAGCATCTACCATTTTCTGTTCATACATGGTTGAACACAATTCGGCTACTAAACTTTATTCAAGCCGGAGTATCTGTTGGCTGGCTCTGCAGGTAGGGCACACAATGATTCACGTAAAGTAAGAAGCTACAGAGCTGAGATCAAATTCTCCTATTCTCTGAGGTTTAAATAACAATATTAATTTTATTATTAAATGATATTATTATCATTTATTAAAGAAATGTGTTCTTGATCAAGAGGGAGAACTATGGCCAAATACTTGATTTGTAAGGTAACAGTTGCCTTGACTTTTGACCACAAAAATCTAAGCAGTTCATCCTTGATTCCAAGTGGACGTTTGTGCCAAATTTGTAAGTTGAACTTTTTGAAACAATTTGAAAGTTGTACTTGCATATCACGTTCACGAGGATGAGACAGAAGAGGTCACGGTGACCTTGACCTTTGACCTATGACTGCCAGCATCTAATCAGTTCATTGTTAAGTTTAAGTGGACATTTGAGCTAAATTTGAAAAAAATATCTCAGGGCATTCTTGAGATATCGCATCCATGAGAATGAAACAAATGGAAGTACAACCCAAAACATATTGCCTCCGGCCACGGTTTTCTCTCGTGCAGAGGCATAAAAATAACAGGTAACTGTTTTGACACAACTTCAGAGACTAAACTCAAAGTTGTGCGGCTACCTCTCAGCTGTTTGTGCTCCCTAATCAAAAGCATGTTGCGGGGAAATTCAAATTTTGCTCTCATTTCATCAGCTTCCAGGGTAATGAAAACGATCTGTCAAAGAAATTAATTCAATTCTGATATGATATTTTATGCCGATTAGTCACCATGTAAATTGCAGCTCCCTAATTACTCTATAATTCATCATTATTACACATCACAAAATTTTTACAATTTTTCATCACAGAGAACTCAAATGAATTTACTAAATTTACGAGCTAATAATGTTGTTTTAAATAAACTTAACCTTATAACATTTGAAAAGCTTCATGATGATGAGACGACAACAAAACATGCTGATAATTTCTTGTAAGTTTAAGGACGTAATTAGCATCCTGAAGTCTCCAGTTTACATTTTAAAAGGTGTCTATAGGACTGACTAGATGCCAACTGCAGGAATGTAAAGGAGAAATTGAGCCAGCCAGGCTTTAGATGTGGCAGCGGAAGGTCAGCCAGTGAATCACTGATGCCTCTGGGGCTTTTGGAAACCAGGAGGAAGGAAGGAGAGAGACAAGGAGGAGGGCGGCTCACCGACAGGCTTTGCAAGGATGAGTGAGTAAGAGAGGGAGGAGGCAGGAAAGAGTAAACTGTTCCCAAAAGCGATGAAATGAAGGAGGAGGCAGGAGTGAGGAGAATGAGAGAGGCAGGACATGTCAAAAGAGAGTTTGGGTTGTTCTGGTAAGTGATAAGGAGAGTTTTAGTAAGCAGCGCCTGAAGGGCACGGAGGACAGAGAGATAGAAGAAAGAGGTGGAGAGAGTTGAAAGAGAGCCTGATGGAGACCGACAGAGGGCAGCCCATGATTCAGCAGGGCAGGGCACATGTCATGTTCTTAAGTCACATACTGTTTAAGACTCCCCCCTCTCTCTTACTCTGTCTATCCCTCCTTTCACTTTGTATTTCATTACCTGCAGTAAAGTCAAAAAGCCAGATAAATAACAAAATCCACTACTTTTCACTTGCACTTTTTAAAGAAGAAATACTGTGCTACTTTCTAGGTTCATGCTTGTATTTGGGGTTTCTAAAAAAACATGTTTAAATGCTTTATTATTAAAAAGTATTTCCTCTTTCTGTCTGTGCTGGAACACTTTTAATTTACTCTCCGTTTGAGATGTTAAATATACGTCTGTTTCTGCGTCATTACTGCAGCTGGGAAATGACTGTAAATCAGGAGAAATTAACAAATTTGGTAACCAAGATTACATGTTTCCCTGATGTTAGTGTGAAAGTAAATGCACTAGATGCACTTTCTACTGAAAAATATCACCAGTAAATCCCAATTCAAAATCGTGACAAACTGGACATTTTTCACCACAATAGGAGAAACGAACAAAATTTGCCACCAAATTTACATCCATCCCTAAGGTTAGGATTTAGCTATCATGAAAAATCACCAATATAATTTCAAACCAAAATCCTTGATGGGACATGTTCCAAAACCAAGATTAGCTGTCACAGAGAATAGTGATTTCTACTGTGAAAAATCACCAATAAAAGCTATGGGAAAAACTTCAAAACTGGACATTAAAGCAATAATTTGATCCAGAATTTGGAGGAATTAACAACATTTTGGCAACCAAGTGCACATGTTTCCCTGATTTTTTTTAATTTAGTGATTTTGTGTCAGGGACAATGCAATGAACACAGTAACAAGTTCAAGAACAAATCACTGATATGTTGCATACAGGGTTTCTGGCCAGGGCTAATTTGCAGCGCTGGTTGTTAGTATGTTGCTACACATAGCAGTGTAGGATACATAATGTTAATACTTGCAGTAGAAAGAGAGAGAGACTCCATTTGTTTCTTGCAGAGGGAGGTTAAATAGGTGAGACCTTTGAAAGTATTTTTTATTTATGAAAACCTCAGAAAGTAGCCAGGTTCCAGACCTATACCATGCAAAGCCACAGATAATACAGCTTCTGTGCAGACTGAGAGTGACGCAGATGGGGTGGCCATACGTCAGTCTGACTGAATAGTATGGAGACAAATAATGAAGTGAAACTAAATGGCAGTTAAGTCTGATTTTCAAGGTGCTTAGAAACATGTGAATCTCCTGGATGATTTTATGACACTATAGGTTTGTGAATCAAAATATTACCATTGAGCCAGTGTTGCTAAAAAGAGAGTCAGAGACATGAATCAGAACTGTAGCAAATTCAGTCATTGCAGCTGGAAACAAAACCATGATCTTCACTTGCAGGGTTGATTTTACATTCACCCAGATTCCAAAAATTTATTGCTAGCTTCAGATTGCCAAAGATGCAGGTATTTTCTAACTCAACAGCAAATCTTTTGTTTGAGAGTTTAATGTCCATCCAATCCTCACAACTGCCAGTCATAAAAAATTGTGTGTGCAGAAAATGAAAGAAACTTTTGTTGCCCTGAAGCCCGAACCAGCTCCTTTAACTTCTCTGCTCTAAACCCTGTTATTTCACAACGCTATCATAAGAAAATTTTAATCTCTACATTGTGTTTGTGTGTTTTTGTCAGGTTTTTTTTGGTTGATTTGAGCCTTTTATACTCACAATACTCCTTTCATGGGTCAGCAAACCCAGTATGGAGGCAGTACAAGAAAAGCAGGGCAAAGAGAGGTAATCTGAGGATAGCTGGAGTTATTTTTATCTCACCGGCTATAAAGGACCTGTGTTCCTCTTAGTGCGGTGCAGTTTAATATGGCCATGCAACCTGAGCAGTGATCCTTGATCAGCTCTCTTGTTCCTGGAGGTTTAATGACTACAGGCCCTGGAGTCGAGCCATAGCTAGGTGAAGCAAATCATAATGTGCCCAGACACTCGTCTACATTCAGGCTGAGCTGAGGGGGTGGAAAGATACATGGTGCGATGAGTTCAATCTTATAAAGAGAAAGAGGGAAGGAGACAGAGAAACAAGGGCGCGATGGTTGACTGGATTTAGAAAGAAAAGGGCTTTAAGGTTGAACAGGTCAGATTAGATGAGGAGTCCAACACTTGTATAGATGGACGATCATCAACTTTACTACCAAAATTTTGATTTCAGTTTACTTTATGTACCTGTGTATTCATGTATTTCATTTCTGTAGGTTTTGGGGGAATATAATGGTAAACATGTTATATAATAGTTTATTTTTCCTCTACAATATATGCTCTAGATCTCCTCCTGCATCTGCTGAAAACAGTCTAGGATGCTGTAACCAATGCTGGGATGTCACCAAAAGCACATGGTTAGAATTAGGAAACAAATACATGTGGTTAGGTTTAGGTAAAAAAAAAAAAAGATATGGCAACCAATGCCAGGACATCAACAAAAGCACACAGGATTAGCTTACAAAGGCATGCGGTAAGGTTAAGGCAACAGAAAACACGTGATGAGGTTTAGAAACAAATTTCATGGTTTGGTTCTACATTCATACGGGAAGCAAACACTGTGCTCCCGGGTGAAAGTCATGGGTTGGTTGGACCCATCCACCGCCCCTTCCACCTGCCTTACACGGACCAACCAGCGCCTTTTATAATGCAGTCACTGTTAGTGTTTCAACCCGACGCTGTCCAGCACCATATCGTAAAGCTGTGCCAGGTTACGTCTGGCTCGTTATCACCTGATGCCACCTGCCCGCATATCACATTCGTGACAGGTTCTGTCTGGCTGACCAGCGGCATATTATAACAACACAGAGGGTTTCTGCCATAAAAGAGGGCTTTTGGTGCCTGTATCTCATGCCAAAACAAATGACAAAGCAGCAGTATTTGAAGACTTCGGAATAAGAGGAGGCTTGTAGCCCAGAATGGACAAACCAAACACTGGCTCTAGATATGATTATGATTTCATATGATTTCATATGATTTCATATTGATCACTGTAGTTTGCAGCTCCTCTGCGACACAAGCTGCCTCGATTTAGATTAATTTATTTTCCCCAAAGGGAATTTCACTTTACACGGTCTCGACACAGCAACATGACAGCCAATACATAAATTGTGCAACCATAAATACCACACTTTAACTAAAAAATACAATAATTATTGAACAATGAACACTGTTTCAGCTGGTTGCAATCTGCAATCCACGCCACAAGATCCCACTAAATCGGACTAAATCTTCCACAATACTTTTTTAATGTTGGTAAGCTCTGTTACAGGGAACAAGAAAGTAAAGCAAAGTACAGTACAGCACATCATTAAAAAACTGACCGCATTACAATACATATTAATATGGTACCAATATGGAGTTGAGTGCTACATATTCATTTAAAGACCATTTTACTGTCTTTTTATGCTATATAAATAAATGTACCTACATATCTCCTTTGATTCTGTTCAACATCAATGAAATACAAAGTTCTCAAATGCAGACACTTCACAGCAGTTATTACTGAAAAAAAATCCTAATAGAAAATAAAAAGGATACATGAAACTACAAGAGACAGCTGGAATGTAAATGTGTGTGTATAACTTATTGGTTTTAAATACTGCCCTCAAGCACTACTTTAGTTATTATTTTATGTTTTTACTGAAACATCTAAATATAAATCAGAAAAATAGCACAGCTGCTTTAAAAAATTATTCTGAGAATGCAGACTATTTCTTACACTTACATTTATATAGAATTAATAAAAGTCTGTGTTCATAAACACAGTTTTTTATCATTATCTTGAGGTTTAATGTTCCTTTATTTGCTCTATAATATCACAAAGAGAGAAGTGCAATGAGGCTTAGCCTTAATTATTCTTAGTACATAATTCAAAGTAGGTGATATGGATACGTCTGTGTCGCACAATGTGAGGCGCATTTGGTTATAATTCACACTGTAGATGAATCATTATATTTAGAGAAAAAATATGAATCAATACACAGTGAGAAGCAATAAAAGAGAGTGTTTGTATATAATGGAAGCAGAGAGAGACTCAATCATCGGACAATCTGGACGCTTATCTGTACCGAGAAGATTTGTAGAGAGATGGTACTTTCTGAATCTCACATCACTTGCCTCCCATTGGCGGACAATGGCACTATCCTCAGTTGTCAACTGGTAAAGCTTTAGAAAAGGAGCATTAAAAAGCCATTTGGACGGAGCAATTTCAAGTCATTTTGCTCCACTAGCTCTCTCACCCAACTGCTCCATCACAGAGGTCTGCTGGCCATTAGCACGTTTTCCCACCTGCGTTCACGGTGAGTTGTCATAATCGTTTAACACACTGGGGCCGGCACTGGGAGGGCTGTCATTAAATCAGACAGTTGCTTAAATTGCTTAAGTTTTTGTACCTACAGACACACTCTCGCCTGCATACTTGCATGCACGCAAACACACACTATCTGTCTGAATCACATATTAAATACATGTAGTCACGTTGAAGAAATGGCAACAGAAAAAAAAATACACACAAAAATGACGCAAGGCAGCAACAATCAGATGTTCACAGAAGCCAACACAAAATGTATTTTTGGGTAACTCTGCCTGTGCAGCAAGAAGTCGATGAAATGATGTAAAAGGTTCAATACATTTGTTCAAAGACTTTCAGTGGAGTCAAATTGTTATAATTTCACTATGTTGTTTCATTTTTTTGAAAAAAATATTCTGTTTTAAATTAATAATTGCAAAATGAAATAAATCCATGTGAAATAGAGCACTAAATATTAATCTAATCATTTAATACAGTGCATTTTATATAAATTTGCCATATTTCGATTGAAAAAAACTCCTTACTTCAAATCATTTGAATCGTACTATGCAAATTTTTAAAGTTAAGTAATGAAGTCAAAGCTAGTGTCATGTGATTACACTTCTCAATACATAACAACACATATATAGTTGTGTTTTGACCATTAATTGCCAAAATAACTGCAGATCTTCTGTATTCAAACTTATGTCCTCATGTTAATTTTGGAAAAGTAAATAAGTATATGAATGAGCTGTTAACTCATTCATATACTTTGATGAATAGTATATAGTATAGTGATAGTCTTTTGCAGTTTTCAGGGGTTAAAACTAAAGTTAGTCAGCCTTTGCTTGCTTTAAAATAAACTGCTGCTGCAAAGTCAACCCCGTCTCTCTCCAAACTTGTCAAATATTGACGCTTGGTCAGGGTGGGAGGGTCAAACTAATTCTGGACTTTCACCTGGAAGACATGTCCCATGTGAAACCAAAAGTCAATTGATTTATTTAACTTTCTTTCATAACAATGTAGTATGCTATATGTAGCCTAGTATATTAGTTATGTATGTCACGTGACTTTACATTAAGCTAGATCATATTTTACTTAACCCAATTATGTGCTTTTGTTAGTAAGTAAACCTAAAGTTAAAGTTTTTATGTTCTAAGTTTATTTTGAAAAAAGCTGGATGCATTTAGCAAGGAGAAACTGGACTTTTTGTGTACAAACAGAAGTTTAATTTTAAAGGCAACATGCATATGATGTGTAAGTTGACACGCCATCACTGAGCGTCCAAAACGCTGGAGGGATACCTAGAGTGTCACAGTTTGGCGCGTAGAGCCACTGACCAAGTGTTGGTATCTGACTAGTTGGGAGTGAGAATGTGTTGGCGGAGCTGACTCACACCTGTTTCATTTTGTGTTAGTCTGACTTGAGTTATAATGACATCAAACTTCTGTCCTGCAAATATTCACTGCCTCTTCCATCCAAAGCAGGCACGACAAACAAATTTGAGCATGTGTTTCCTGTTTGTTGTGATCTCCAGCTGGCTCCGCTCGACTCACAGGTCATTCTGGTGATGTGCCATCACCCTGTTTTGTACAATATGACACGACCAGACTACAAAGTGCTCCATCTCTCTCCTGCATTGTTTACAGTTTGCAATCGCTCTGCTAAATATTTACTTAATACTACACTGGGGCTGAGTGAGAGGCAATTTTGAAGATGGTACTTTTAAGAGGAAACAGATGTTTCCGCAAAATCAACTCAAGATGATCAAGTTTTAGAATATGTTTGTTTTCAGATTCACCATCTAATTAAAAGTTAGTGGATCTGTTTGATTGACAAAAGAACCTTAACTTTATACATTATTGTAAAGTTTTATCTCTTCAGTTTCTGTATTATGAATTATACGGTCATGGAGCGGATCAAAGTCTGTCTTTCAGCAATAAACTAATTTTCAGTGTTTATCATCATTTCTACTCAGACACACGTGAGACTGAAAATCCCTGTGCATTGGGTGGAATTATAGTTTGATGTGAGATATATTAACACAATTTCCACTTTGTCCGGAACATTTGGGAAATAAGTCTTTTCTACAAATGATGAAATATTCTACTCATAACCTGGATTAATAAATAATGAAGGTACAAACAGAATATTAATGAAAGCAGATGCAAATAATTACTAAATCTTTAAAAATCCTTGCTGTCATTACAATTAGTTTATCTGCATTCAGCATCTAAGCAGTGAAATATGTTTTCACGCTTGATGAAACCAAGCTCTCAGGTACATAATGCAAAATAAAACCCAAAAAACTTAAGTATAGCCTCTCTTTATGGAATTAGCAAACCAAATGGTGGTGCTACTGAGCTAGCCAAGCAAACTTTCTTGATAATACATGAAT
Source organism: Plectropomus leopardus (assembly GCF_008729295.1). NCBI lineage: Eukaryota > Metazoa > Chordata > Actinopteri > Perciformes > Serranidae > Plectropomus > Plectropomus leopardus. The sequence goes on along the minus strand of NC_056477.1, from coordinate 2,619,888 downwards.
GGAAAAAGGTACAAAGGACAAAAGCTTTAAGCAGCGGATGGACAAAAAAAAGTGCAGACAAATTTGAAGAATTGACAGAGACAAAGAGAGGAAGTGGGCAAAGTGCTGCTATAAGATGAAGCAGAAGAATTGGCTCGACCCGTCTGCCACCCTTGCCCAGTTATTAATGACCTGTGACTGGAGGGTGCAAGCAGCGAGCACCAGCCTGCACTTCTCTGGGATATTCTGCATCCCACTGCCATATTCTTCACTAAGCACCGCCTGACAAGACCCATACTTCACTTTAAATTGGGCCTTCCAGATCCATTAGGGTCTGCATGTGGGCACAGCCAAAAGTCTTGATCAGATGCGCAATTGGAAAATAAATAAGAGAAAAAGAAAACAATGGCATGTTGTGTGGAATAAACAACAAAGATATTGTTTTTAATATTCGATCCAAAACATTTGGTATTTGCTTGTGTAAATATTTTCTGAAAGCCGAGTCACACAGGGGTGCACGCCGGATGAATGGCCGCAATCAATATGAGTTTCCGTTCTTTTCTCTGCCTCTTTTCGGATTGCTTGCTATCCCCGTCCATGGCAATAGACGAGCTGAAGGTAAAATTGGCCTCAGCAATCAGTATCCATTAAGCTCTGTTGCAATAGTCGATGCTGCGTTTGCCACTGACTTCACCCGCTGAGGGAGGAATATAATTTTAAAGGACGCTATGGCTTCGTGTGTTTTTGTCAAATTACAAAAGGCATAAATGCAGAATGAGAGGAAAATATGAAGGAGAGATCCAGATATTATTGACACCGCTGATGCCAGACCCAGAGCACAATGCACCTGATTAACTTTCATCAACCTGTGGACTCGGGCACAAATTCAGTATTTTCAAGGCTGTTATTTTTTGTATTTAATTAATTTGATTCAGATTGTTTCTAATGATAAGGTTGCAATCCATGTGTTCACCCAGCAGGCACATGGTGCTGCTTTGTCAGTGACCTTCTGTGTCTGCTTATGATGTCTTAAGTGTCCCTCTGCATCAGCTATTTACACTCCTGGATGCCGATACCGTGACGTCAACGCACAAGGTGGCTTTTGGCGTCATGCTTGTACGTCGAAAGCACTGACAGAGCGGAGCTATTTGACGAGTTTAGAGTGACACTGGGTAATGCAGAGCATTTTTTGAGTAACTAAATCTTTATGAGAAATGTGTGCAGCTATCTCTACCATTCAGTTTAGATATGTTATCCTAAAAAAATCCACAAGATGAAACTGTCTTTAAATAGTCTGCCTTTTCAGTTTGCCTGTTACCAAAAATGATTGAAAAAATACATATCAGTATGTTTTCAATATACTGTAATGACAAAATTTAGACTACATATGTGGAAAAAATACAGGTAATACTACTCTTTCCATGTTAATAAACTTAATTTATGTTGGTAAACTAACATGTTACAAGCAGTATAACTGTTAACAATCATAAAAACTATGGGGTCCGTTGAAAATACAAACAACAAAAAACATAGTTTTTTGTTATTCCTAGCCCTAAGAAATAAAAAATGCAAAGAAAACTGTTTGCTATTGTTTTTTTTCCTTAGTGTGAACATTAAAAGGATACTATGTGTAATCTGGTCTTGACTTTGACCAGCTGCAGCTCACAGGAATAGCAGCCATAATAATGCTGTTCAGTGATACGTCTCTGATTCTTGAAGGCAGTTAAACAAGCCGTGCGCTCTGATGTTCTGTGATGCTGTGCTGAGCCAGGTGGAGACTGAGCATTGGTTGAGATGCGAGCGAGCCAGAATCGGCCCAGCTGGTCAATGAGACGCACCTGCAGCTCATTAACCTCTGCCTATACATGTGTGTTTCAATAGAAGCTGACGGGAGAGGGGTATCTGTCGCAAGCTGCCAACGCCCTGCTGTGCACCTAGAACCTGGGAAGGCTGGGTAAATAAATGACACCGCCACTTTTTGGCTCAGAGAGAGGAAACTTTAATTAGCCTGCCAAACAGGTGAATTGTTCCAAAAACACAAATTCTAGCAGCCTCTCAGCAGTTATGTGCAGCCCAAAGAGAATGCGCCTTTTTCATGGGTTAAAGTTTGAATCACAATGAAAGTGAAATGAAGAAACACATGCCGGTAATATGAAATCTCCATTGGCAACAGTCCCACATCCCGTTATCTGCCTGTAGAGAAGTCAGTTTGTCATGCAGCAAGCAACACCACCCGACAGTGTGTGAATCTTCAGAAGCTCAGGCTGACGGAGCTTCCCTGAGAATCTGCCACCACCATCTGCAGCGGCGATATTTTACCCGTACACTCCAGCTCTCGCTAGCGAAGGATTGCAACCGAAACAGGAGGAATGTGATCTTGTACTTGCTAGGTCTCAGCAAGGAAGGCAGCGACACTTGAAGGGTGACACTTGCCAAGGAAATAAAGAATTTGAAATCTTGCGTGGCAACCCATGCCTCAGAAACCTTTACTTATTCATGCGATTCACAGCCTAACACTTTGATGCTTTATGACCATGCTTTGGTCAGTGCAGACCCTGGCAAAGTCTGCTGTGTTTTTTTATCTGCCAATGCAGCCAAAAAAAAAATGTTCAGCTCCCACAAGGACACTTTAGAGACCAGAGTGAGACATTTTTCAGAGGCAGCTTGCCTTGTCCTGTCTCCTCTGCTCTTGGTTCTCATCTTCACTATTTGCTGATCCTCAATCTTTACTCTTTACAGCCCCGGATCCAGAATAAAATTGCACAATTGTATGTTACATGTGTACATTGCATAGGGAAGTGGAGAAGACGATGCATGTCACCTAGGCGAGATCTCTGCCAAGCTGCAGACTACTGTTTCAGTCAAACAAACAACAAATCCGATCTAATCTGTAGCGTCATTTACTCACTTCTCCTACCTCTTTGTTTCAGCCATTTTCAACTCTGCTTAAGAAACACTTACACCTTGTTAAAGTCCTCCTCCCTTTTTGATTAACTTTTACCTTTATGAGGATCCAGTCTTATCTCTAAGGGAAAATTCTTACAGAATGTCATAATGATAACAATTTTCTTAAAATCTTGTCACTAGGATAAACTCTTTGTACTAGGAAGTTTCATGAATACTACCCCTGAACTATAACTATTTTGTGGTGACAGGATCTGAGAGTAGTGACTGTAATGCAATAATTCACAAACTCAGTATAGCGCTTTTTCTGAATGGCTATGAGTGATTTTCATACATGAGCACACAGCAAAATTTGCTTTGCACCTATAGTCAATTCATATTTGCAATCTGTTTAATTAGCATTTGATTTTCAGTTGTCTAATCTTGTGGATTATGTTACTAATTGTAATCCAGTAAAGGGTCGTGCATGCAAGCACAAACAAATACACAACATGTGGAGAAAGGAGATGGTGAACACTGTTAATGTGCAGGAAAAATTCTTTTCATCTGGCTTCAAAGATACCTGCTGCCAATGAGAGTCTGCTTTTGTTGTGTTTAATGGGAAGACTAGCAGTGAATGTTGCCACTTCTTCACCCCGGACACACGCCAATTATACTGGAAGTATTATGAGCTTCTGCAGCTAGAGCTTTATATGAAGCAAGCACTGTTATTTCTTACATTATAAAGTGCAAAATACAAAATCTTGATCCAGGATTCAAAGGTTTCAATCTGCTCCTGGTGATTTTTAGGCATTAAAGAAACTCAAATCTTTCACATCTTAAGAGGCGCACCATTTTAGACCCCCTCTGGCTTTGGTATCGTAAGGATGTCAAGCACGCAGACTTGACAGTTCTTTATCCATATCCTGGTCGGCTGGATTTGCCTTGCCATAATAAGTCAGTAAAAGAAGGATGGCTGATACCAGAGTTAATGCCAGAGACGTCGAGTGCTTTTGAGCCAGATCTTTTCCTCCTCGTCTTTCAGATGGTGTGAATGCAAAAAGATGTCTCCTGAGACGCCGCTTTTCACCTCCCAACACTGTGTGGGAATGTCAGCATGGAGACGCAACCATGCAGAAACGCAAATGCAGCACACAGAAACAACACACAGCCTTGCCCACACACAAAAACATGCACTTAAAGAAATGTGCCAGCATGACTTCAGAGAAATAAACCAAGGACACTGGGTCCGAAAGCTCTGCGGCTGCAACTACAGCTTTCTATCTAACTGAATATGAAATTCCAGAAGGTTACTTTGACCTGCAATATTTCTTCATCTACAGCTACTGCGGTACTATGTGTGTTATCAAAATGAATATGGATATGTTTGTATGATAAATTTTTCTTTTTTTTTAGATGTTTTTATGGCACTCTGTACCTTCTTTGTAGTGTTCCTTGTGTATTAAAATCCAAAAATGTATCGTGATGTATGTTTCTACATAATGATGTTGCTACATACAAACTCTGCTTACTGCTGTCACATTTGTTTGGTCACACAATAACACAAACAAACTAACTAATAGAGGCAGCAGTATAGACCAGCAATTCCTGTATTTGCAAGGTAAAATTAGTGATTTGGTCAATGAAGTCAATGAACAGCTTGAGTTCTCCATGAGAAGCAGCTGGTTGACAGTGAGGTAAAGCCTTAAAAATAATCTTCATACAGCGTACATTTAAACTCATATTGTTTTTTTTTTTGGTGGTTGTTCTTCTAAGTGGCTAAAATACATTTTGCCACTGCTCCCTTTCACAGCCACCACACTCCATTGGCAGAAACAGTCATTTCACCTCACAGCACACAAAGAGGTGTACTTCTGCTTTCGATCCATTTGTTTGTGTTATTGTTTGACTTTCTGTACCAAACTGACATGGCATCCCCAGCGGTACATTGCTAAGCTTTGGTTCCCCAGTAATTTTGTGTTGACAGCATCTACTGTACTATTATATTAAGGCTCAATGTGTCTGTCACAAAAAAAGAAGAAAAAAGACCCATTTCCACCTCCAAGCTTAAATCTTTCAAACACTTTCCTCACTATCCATCAGCAAATAGTGTGTTTGGGGTTGAGGGCGGGGAGAGGAGGGCATCAGCGCTGTAACTTACATAACAGCTGAGTAAGAGTTTTAAATCTCTGACTTTGGTGACCCCCAGAGGTAGTTATAAAAGAACACTTTGGCAGACAGTAAATGAAAAGATGGGCAGCTTCAAGTCCGAACTTTCGCAACTAAGTTCCTGTTTCAAGTCACTTTTAATTCTACAGCTCCTGCCTGTTCTCTTCTGAAATTGTCAAATACCACTGCTTTATAAGTGATTTCTGCATAAAATACACACACCAAGAGCTACTTTTCGCAACGATGTCATACACTGATGGCTGGCGTCAGTTGATAACACGGCCAGAAGTTTTGCGCTATTCTGATATGCCACCGGTCGTCTAGATGGCTCCTGACACAGCAGTATGATACGCTGAGGCGGTGTCAGTTGATAACACAGCCAGGCGGGACCTGTTGTGGCTGTATGATACGGAGCTGGGCAGCGTCAGGTTGAATCGCTGCTGGTGAGATAATATAAGGAGGAAGGTCCCTATAGGGTGGATGGGAGAGGTGGTGAGCTGTGGACCTGGTGTTTGCTTCCAATATGAAAACCATGATGTTTTTCCTATGCCTAACTATGTGCTTTCGTTGCCTAAACCAAACCACCCATGACTTTGTCCCCGAAATGTCAACAGCAGACACATAAGTATACCTACGGTTGTAATATGTAGACCTAAAAGACAGCTGACAAAGCAGTGATATGTGCCAACTTGGGATGAGAACGTGCTGACAGCTCTGTGGACTGCCATGTACTAAACAAGTTCATGTTCATTTCAGATCTCATCCTTTAACTCCAAAGATGTAACAGGATCAAGGACAAATGTAATTTACTAATAAATCTACCTTCTACCTTCTATACATCTCCACTTGATATAACATTTTGAGCTTTAATTGACTTCTTTTCTGCTCATCTAGTTTCCTTTTTGCTCTCAAACTGCCACATAAGTTTCGTCATGACTTTACTGAGCAATAAAGACAGACACTACATGAACAGATATGTGTCTGATATTTTATTGATTCCTATTGAGTCTAAAGGGTAGAGTAAGCCACAGAACAGCAACCTTTCGAACTGATGGATGTTCAGTGTTTGGCCCAAGGACACTTAATTCATACCATACCAATTCATATTACGGCTCTCATACCCTTGTACTCTACTGAATAATATTCTATTGTGAGAATGACTGCGAGGCTCCAGCAGGAATGGAAGTATTTGCAAAGCTGTGAATAAACAATATGTATGACTGGAGCATTATTGAATTCAGCCAAGGTGACTACCTGCCCTTGCCTCGACAGGTGGCCCATGATAAAGGCATAAAGCTTAAAGAAATTGCACATTTTATGCTTCCTTTATATCTTATGGATTGAAACATGTGACAAATGTGAAAAAACAGGGCTGTATTCTCAGGGAAATTGGACTTGCATGATTACTGCGGCGTTATCGGCGGTGCACACAAACCTGCCGAGCATGAAATCAGATCTCATAAAGATAGTGTGAATTAAATTTGTCCTCAGATTTAAATCTCTAAATCTCTTGCTCTGTGTCTATGGGCTGTGATATGATGCATGTTCCTTACTGTCGGTGGAAGTATGCTGATTCTGGTTCGCAGCGTCGTTAAACCAGACGGTGTTGTCTCCCGAGCCTTTCGGTTCAGACAGTTTGAATATGTTTTTCAATTTGTGACCAAGACAACGATTGCGGGAGGGCTATATACATGATGAAAGCAGTAAAGAAAGGTATTGAGGTAGGGCAGACGAGAGGCAGCACCACTCAAAGAGAATACATTTAGAGTCTTGTCTACGCAATGAATACTGCATTATCCAGAGAAAGTTCCTCAGAAGCATGTAGTGCCAATCAGCAACCTCCCAGATTCAACAACAAAAGATGTCTCGACAACAAACGCAGCTTGAACCCTGTCTATTCTGCAATGAAAAGATTTGACATACTGTATGTAAGGATAACAACAGAAAGCCTTTGTTTCACTTTGACAGATTCAGAGGAAACCTAAACAAATCTTTGATCTCAAAACATCCTATCAAGCACGTTAGGTGACAAACTCGGAGTTGAGCCTTGTCAGCATTTTGAGAACTAAATGCACATCAATGAGTCGTGTGCAACCCTCAAGATGCTCTGTATAGGCTGAAAAGATTGATTTTACACAGAGTTGGAAATCTTTGTTTTCTTTGAGTTTTTTAAGACTTGACACCTAGCTCCATCATACCTATTTTAACCCTTTTTGAGCCAGTCTGCAGAGTTTAATCTTCAAGATGTCCCCACACTATATTTTGTAAGATCCCAAAAGAACTCTTATTGATTCAATTTTTGGACAATCAGGCTTTGTCGATTACCTGACAAAGACCTTGTAGGTGGAAACATTACATCAATAAATAATACCTTTTGGAACTTGCAAAATTCTGCCAATGGACAACCTCTCGTTTTTTTCCTTTGTATGTTATTTTTCTGTCCTCCACCTGTGCCCAACTGGAGTTTGTTGTGTACCCTATCCACCTTCTTTGCCTTGAATCCTTGGAGCTGTGAATTCCCTCTCATACCACTCTCAAGCACAAAAACAAAAGTTGTTGCTCTTTGGAGATTTCAGTCTATGAGTAAATGGGGTAGCAAAGCCTGCACTAGAAAAAAAATCATTTAAACCTTTGCATATCTCTTTCAATAGCTAAAACTTCTGTTTACATAGTTATTTTGAAATGACTAGTGTATAAGACCTAGTCCACATTAACACAGGCATATTTGAAAACGTAGCTTTTTCTATGTGCTTTGGCCTTTCATCCATAACAGACTGCTTGTAAGCTTAATGAAGATGGATCTTTGTGAATCTAGAGTTTTCACAAACTCATTCTCAGTGTTGACATGCAGACAGGAAAAACAGAGTTTTTTTGGTTTGAGACGTCAGATGTGTCAACATTTCTTTTGTGAGGCGTCAAAGAGACAACATTTCGTGCAATGGTGGACGTGAGCGAAATAGTGCTGGTTCTAACTTTGTTGATAAGACTTATTCCATTTTAACACATGGATATTCATTTAGTCTTTTGAGGAAAAGAGACATAAGAATGTGCAACACAGGTCACTGCTCCAGGTAGCCCTCTGGTAATAGCATTTTTCGGACCTGGTTGACCAAGGAGGTTCAAAAAGGTAAAATCATGTCACACCTTTGGGACATAACACACTGGTAGTGAAATCCGGTTTGCAGTTGTAGAAAGGCTCAATAGCTGGTGCACTATCATAGAACAAAACAGTCCATGACAAAAGACAATAAACAAATGTTCTATTGCATATCGGCCATAATCAATGTGATTGGACCCAAAAGTGCATTGGAGGAGGCAAAAAATGGTGCACCCTCCGCGGGGTCAAAGAGCATGACCCAGCCTCTTTTGTATAAGAGCCATTTGATTGACCATTTTTTTCTTTTTCTTTGTGTAGCTTTAGAGTTATTGCCGCCTACTGGTTTAGCATGCTCTTGACAGTGCTTATAGTGTTCTGCATTTTCATTTAGATAGGGATTTCTTAAAAACAATGCTTGTTGAACAAATTTTATTTGAGAACAAAGATTTCCAAAAATTACCTGTGTGTGTGGATAAGCCCTCCAACTTGTGATCAGTCTACATTAGTATATAAACAGAGACTCAAGTTTCTTCTTTTTAACACCTTATGTAACTTTAAACTTCCTAAAACCTACTTATTCCTTACTGAGGGCATCTCACATACTCTGCATCAGCTTGTTCCAATATTGAACATACACATGATGTTTACACCCAATGAAATATTCAAACCCAATAACTGGTGTTATTGATGGATGCAACATGAAATCAAACGGCAAAATTCTAGACGTCGATGCGTCCTTTCACACACATTTCCCCTGACATATTCACTAGAATTTAAAATAAAGTTGAGTAAGTATGGTCTATGTTTGGCTGAACGGCATCAGAGATAGGGTGCTTGCTTCTCAAAGTCTACATTGCTAAACTCGTGAAGCAAAGATGAAACATGCAAGCTTGTCCGGGCTTTTGGAATGTGAGAATTTTCTGCTTTTCTTTGTTTTATATCATTATAGACTGAATATCTTTGGATTTTGGGCCATTAGTGAGTAAAGAAATCTGAGAGCTCTCAGAACTTGTGATCTCCATTTTCCACTACTTCTTGATATTCTATTGTTTCAATGATTAATTCATTAGCTGCAGTGCTATTATATATTTTTTTCCTTCCTTCCTCCCTTCCTCTTGCTCTGTCTGTAAAATGCTTTATGGCTGACTATCTGGCATTTATTCATGTCTTGCATTCCATTATTGATCTCTAAGCCTTTTATTCAATATTTTTATGCAGTTTTTAAAGCCAAAAACTGTGTTCTGAATTGCTTAACCGAAAGGGTAAAGTACTCTTTGTTCAGTCCGGAAGACAAACATTTCTCTCTCTCTCTCTCTCTGCCTTGCCGTGTATCTCACTCTCATTCTGTTTGTTTAGCCATTGGAGTCATGACTCTCTTTCCGTCCTCTGGGACCCTGAGCCAGTGCGATAGCCCTGCTCAGAAGATGTGTCCACTTTCATCCAGCCCCTCTCCTCATTCGTGCCTTTCCTTCCCTTCCGTGGAGGCCGTGGCGTGCCAGAGGTCCTTGGCAGTGTTTGTCTGCCCTGCTGATGAACCTTTTTAGCTGGCACTATCTGAGCCCCGGTCCGTCCGAGGCCTGTGCCACTTTGTCTTAGGAGATGAGTTGGACAGAGAACTGTAGGCTAGGGAGAAGGGATGAGGTCTGACACTTGGACAAGATGCGTGTTGAGGAAAGGATGGCACGGAGGAGGTTAGCAAAAGACAGATGGGGGCGAGAGGGGGCCGTCTGGAGGGAAATTTGGAAGAGGGAACGAGGATGTCAACACTGAGGCAAGCTCGAGCACGAGACACAAAGGTAACCCGGGAAATTAGGATTTGATGAGCTGCGAGCAGAGGAGTCAAGGAGAGTGATGCTGTGACAAGATTATCTGAGGGGGAGAGGAAAAAAGAGGAAGGCCACAATCTGCCGCTCTTCTTTTCCAACTTTGCACTTACCAACTTTTTGACGCAGCAAGTAGTTGAATAAAATGGGAAAAAAAAGAAAGGAAAAAGGTGGTGTTACTGAAAAAAGAAATCCATAGGCTATACAACATTGTGTTTTGTAGTAGAGAACAGAAAACAGAGACGGAAATAAAGAAGGCAGTCAGAGGAGGGATGGGAGCCAGTGAGAAGAATGACCTGAAAGTAGGCCGATCAATTCTTAATATCAGAAAATGAATCGAGGATAGAGATTTGGCAGAGGGGTAGAGAAAGTTGCAAAGAAGAGATGAATGAGATCAGAGATGAATGAGGGAAAGTGGTGTGAGCTAAAGCTGATACAAACAGAAAAGAGTAGGGGATGTGTGTAGAGGGTTCAGCCAGGATATTAAAAAGTGAAAAGGCATTCTTTTTTTCTCCAAGTTCAACATTCCTCAGTAATAACTTGGTAACTCTATGACAATTTTTATGGAAATTTACCTGAAAGATTAAGTAAGTACCTGACTCATGCAAGGAAACAATTTTTAGGTTAAGGTTAATTTGGGACTCTGGTTTGCTAGAGAACAACCTCAATCCCCAATGCCAAAACTTCACTCCAGGAGATAATATTTTACAGAAATGTTTTAATAATTTCCAATGACGTTTCCTGGGATTAAGTGTATTTATGTAGTTGTTTTGAGCTCATAGGCTATTGTTGATTTCCAAATGAACTTCCAAGTACTTTTCCTGCAACCTAATTGCTGGAATAAATGTTAAAAACACTGTGGTTGACATGTGGCTAGTTTGAGGCACAAAAACACTTGATAATGTGAGGAAAAGTTCCTGTTTTTGCTTAAAATACCAGGTTTTGGTGGCACAATCCTAGTTTGCTCTCATACTAAAGTCGTCAAATACTGCTGCTTTGACAGTTTCAGATATCAACGCTAAAGGCAGCCTTTCGCAGCGGTGTGATATGCTGCCAGGCAGAGTCAGTTGATAACTTGTCTGGACAGAACTATGTGATACACCGCTGGCCAGCGTCAAGTTAAAATGTTGCAATTAACAATGTAATATCATGAGTGCGAGGGCTCTGATAGGGCAGGTGGAAGGGGTGGAAGATTGGTCCAAAAAAAACAAACTTTCACCCAGGAGCCAGGTGTTTATGAAGCCAAATCATCATGAAATGTATCCCTAGTCCTAACCACGTGATTCTGTTGCCGAAACATTACCATCTGTGCCTTTGTAGCTTAACCCTAACCATGTGCAACATCCCAGCGTTGTTTGCGGCATTGTGCAACGCCAAAAGCAGAAGCAGGAGGATACCTTGAGCATAATGTGTAGACCCAAATGTCCACTGCCAAAGTGGCAATATGTGACAACTTGGGATAAGAACTTGCTGCACAGTCTTGCTGGGAAACATGAGAATGTTTTGGTAAAATAATCACTTCCATTCGCAATATGCCAGTAGGGAAAACATTGATCATACCTGAAAAAGCAACCAATTTTGGTGTTTGTTGGTCTCAAACGGTGGTCTGCATCTCACCGAAGTGACATGCCATCCACCATCCCTCCACCTCCAGATGACAAAGTCACCTCATATATGATATTACTTTAGAAACAGTGATGTAATAACATATAAAAAATAAAAATGCAACATACCCATGCTTTGCAGAGACATCACTGAAATAATAATTTAGGATTATTTTAGAATTAGAACAATTTTGACTTGTATGCTTGCCTATAAACACACATTTTTAAGTTATGAGTCGTCCTGATGTGCACTGAGTGGAGACATTCTAGGTTACACTGTTAATAATTGAAATCAGCTGGAAGCCCACCAGTTGAACGCTGTCCTCGTGTTTACTCTCATTAGCACCAAATTATTCAGTTCTTCACGGGAACTCTCCTCTCAATTTAAAGTTACATAGTTAAATATAAAGTTACAAAATAAGCCTTACAAACAATACGTCATACAATCAGAAGCTATCAAAAGATAATTCAAACTGTGTGTCCCTTACAGAAGATTTTTATTGGACATATTCAAATGTCTGTGAAAAAAAACCCAAAACAAAACATCAAAAATGAGTAGTTATTGACAGCTACACAATAATAAAATGACTCAGATCAGAAGCAAAAAATGTCCTCAGGACGCTTTTTGACTGAACTCTTTGACATCCCAAAGGACAACTGTAAAACTATGGGTCAGTTAATTAGGCTTTTTGGGTCAAATGTCCTCATTCTCTTCAAAATGATTAACAGATTAAGTAGAAACCCAATGAGCAACTTTTTCTGTTTGACATTTGACAAATTATTTAAATGATGAGGATGGTAACAGTTCTTCGTTACCAATGTGTTCAGGTCAGCAGGTTTGGTGTACAAACAAAGCGATGGGTGTCACTTCAGCGAACACCAATGTTGTTCTAACAAGGACAATTACCCTAATACTTGCTTGGAATTAAAAACCTCATTACGGAGACTTAATTAATGATCTGGAAAGTAAAGGATATTAACAAAGAGCAAGTGATTACAGTGTTGTTGCAGTTGCCACATTTAATCTACATGTCTCATTTATGGCACATTCTCCTTTGCAATCAAGTGGGACATATTCATAATGAGAAATTTAAATTTCACAGTATTGCAACAGAGAGGAGTTTTTTGACTTTGGACAATTAAAAAGGTACAAATCCCCAAAGGCACAGTACTGTCCTTTAACATCAAATGGTGCTATTACGGCATGTGCTTGTCGGTAGAAAAGTCACTGATAATATTGTACTGCCACGATATTGTGCCCCACTGACAAGATTGCATATTTTTTGGATTGAGCTGAGAGGAATGGGGAAATTAATATGCCGTAGATAGCAAGTGTTAAGCACAGAAGTTAGGGCAATTGGTGTTCTTCCCTCAGCTATATGACATTGAGAGGACCATGTCTTTGAAAGATAAAGAAATGGGAGAAGTGGTATTAGTTTGAGAAGGAGAGGATATTTGAGATATTTGAGAAAGGAGGTGATGAAAGAGAAAATTAAAAAGGAACATGAGGACAAATTGTAAGAAAAGAACATAAAAGAAGACAGAAAATCTAAGTTTGTAGAATATTAAAATCCATAAATTATTATAAGTTAATCATAAAAGAGACCTTGTCTGAAGATTATTTGAAATCACCAGAAAAGTCATTGTTAAAGTTAATGGATTCTGTGCTATTTTGCAGCAAAATATGTTTTCTCACACGGTATTCACAGTTTTTATATCTATAAAAATAAGAAATTCAGATACATTCATTTTCAGAAATTGTTAAGGAATACTAGTTATTTTTCAACTTTGCAGTAGCCCTGCTTCACTGTGTGTATCAATGCATGTAATAGCATTGGTTTTTCAAATTTAGACCCGCAGCCCTGCTGCTTTTCTAATCAGACACTGAAACTCACCTGGGATACCAGGTGAATGCAATTATTGTGAATACAATTATCTGGATGGAAAGTTCAAAAACCAACAGTGCTGTGGCTTCTGAAGACCTAAATTAAAACCCACTGATCTACACAAAACGTCTTTGCATATGACGTCATACATCAGTGTGCTGTCCAGATGGAGGGCATGCAACATGAGGCAACAACTGCCAACTCTGCGCAAATGCCTATGATTTGCACTGTTTATGGGTGTTCCAATCAATCGGGTTGGGAAAAAAGGGCGCTTTAAATTCCAAAAAAAGACAGAAAATGTTTCCAAGAAACTGCATCAGATGTGGATTCAAAACTTCCATCATCAGTTTGGAGGACCAGAGTCAACTAAAGTCAAGCGTTAACGTTAACATTTTCAGGTCTCAAGTTGATTACAATGTGCTGTGACAACTTCTTTGTGTTTTAGCCATGACCCAGATTTTTAATAGTGTTTCAGCAGACTTCTGGGGCCAGCAAGTAGAAAATAGCAGCTGAAATTCAGTCTGGCAGCGGTACATCCATGAATAAGTCCAAATATAAAAGGAAGTTATATTCAAGCACATTTCACCCTGCAAAAAACAAAAGCAGTTGTTTCATGCTTTGTGAGCTCATAGCTCATAGTCGTGTATATTACATGCTTTGCATTCATCTGGTTAAGTCATGAGAGAATTGCTGCTAATGGCAACATGGATGCTAGTGTCGGCATCCAGAGGCTACTGAGGCTCACAATTTAGCAAGCTAGTGAGTAAGTCACATAATGCAGGTGATGCAAAGGCATAGTGTCAGAAGAAGATGAAGCCATTGGGAATATCAACATTTCCTTCAGACATATAAAATTAAGAAGAAAGCTCCATACAACTAAAATTTAAATATATTAACTCAGCATCCACTGAAAAATTAGAGTCCATGGCCTGCATTATTTCTGGAAATGTCAGCAAACATCAAAACTCATAAACTCAGAGCTTCCACAAACTTTCCTCTTATGAGGTCATAAATGCCACGAGGGGGGCATTCAAAAAAGATTACCCCATTTGAACACAGCGTCATGGTTCCAACTGCACTAAAAATGCTCAAAGTCCACTAGACCTTTGTATGATTTCATTTGCTGGACGTGCTTTAACATTACGCGGTCTGAAGGACGGGGTAGTTTGTATCAATGATAGTGTCCACAGCGGGCAAATTGGTCAAGTTGTGGGAAAAAAATACTTTTTTTTGTTTTGTATGGATCACTTTTTAACATGAGTTTTCATTTTCTGATGATACCTGGTGCCTGCTAGTGTATTAAATCTGTTCTCTGTCCAGTTCACACATTATATGGATTTGTCACTTCCTGCACTCTATCTACATTTTGCGTATCATATAAGTAACTTGTTTGCAAACAGGTTACAGTGCGTAGATGCAACATGCACCTCTAAAGTCTAGATTTGGAGCACCTATAGCATTTGATGTAACAGAAATACCATCCATTTTTCAAGGTGGATATGCAGTGAGAGAGCTGTGGAAATGCATTGCTATTTATACTGTCAAACTAAAATTATTTTATATTACTCTATCGTCTGAGATGTTTGTACAGACAGTAAAGGTTGATGTAAGTTTGTGAACATTTGATTTTCTTTAGTGTTTTATTTATGTGGATCAATAATCTTAAGAACTCCAATTGAACCGCATCAGAATGATATGAGAACCACGACCCCCTCCGTTTCCCTCATGTTTACTTTTATGCGTTCAGATTTGATGTTATGTTGTAATGATGGATGTTGGTTTATGCAGCACACTGAAGTAAAAAAAATGTTGAGACTTACTCGGATCAGACAGGATGGAGTCTGTCTTTGGCAGAAACTGGTCGCAGCGGATTCCCTGGTAGCCTTCTCGACACCTGGTGGAAGGAAAAAAAGATGAGTAAACCATCTGTCACTGAGACCGGTGGATTTAAATGCCAATATAAAAATGCAATAGATGCAAATAAAATGCTTCCTCATAGTTAGAGACAACTGCAGGTAAGGCTCGGTCCATGTGTAAGCGAGCTGAATTACAAGAAAGTGCAAGGTAAGGCGAGCTGACAGAGAGAAATTAATAGAGAGACGATCTTTAAGGGTTGAAACCTGCAATGGGAATGGGATTTTCTTGAAGAAGACATCTGTCTTTCCAGCAAAAAAAAAAAAAATCACAAATTGAGGCTGCAGCAGAAACGAAGCATCCAAACCCCATTAAGTGAGACCCTGTAACCTTTCACTGTGTGTTTCTGAAATACTTTGCTTGCTTGGTTGCAGGAAATCTTCACAGAACACAACCAAAACTTGCTCCAAAAAAGGTATGGAGTCAGAACTCTGTTAAGATTTAGCTGAACTTGCCAATAATGACAAACATGCTATAAAATTTGTTATTTTCTTCTTTTCTTAACCCCTACAAGCTGCCAAGATGAAAAGAAGAGCACTCAATTAACTAAAGACTCATTCCATGTTTCTGAATAGTCCTCGACCTTTCAAGAAATCTCAACTTCTGAATTTGATTGGCACATTTGTGGGAGTGCCAGTCAGGCAATGATCATTAAGCAGCTAATGAATTCTGAAATGTGCTTGGGCTGCTCTTCAGAAAATGTCCCAGGAAGAGGCTGTGCATTGCAAGGATGTGTTTTTAATTAATTCCAGCTCAATATCCTTAGAAACATATAGAAGTGTCGCTGTGATAGCATGCAGACTGAAAAGCCTGTTAAAGCCTAATTGGGTGCCTCCGTTGGTTCGGATATCAATCTTTGCCTCCGGCCATTTGTACCTCGCTTGCCGCTCAGTTCTTCTCCGTCCCTCCTGAGGTAAATGCAAGACTTATACATGCAAATAAAATAGAAACATCAGCAGCAGAAGCCGCCTGTGCTGCCTCTTTAAATCTGTCCCCACTATATCTATTCAATCTATCATTCAATCGCTTTCTCAACTATTCTGTTTCACTAAGACTCAATTTTCTCTGCATCCCAATTCCTCCCCTGTTTACCCCTGTGGCTTTGACTCATTGACACTCCTGAAATTAATCTGTATCTGCTCTGACAAGCTGACAGCAGAGCAAATACACATATCCCAGCGGTCCCTGTCTTTGGAAGCCCCCAGCTGGGAGAACATCTACGTCCACCCAGACAAAACATGGGAGCTGTGCAAAGAGATCAAGCTCACAAAGAATGCAGTGTGACATATCAAAGATTTCGCTCTGTGCATGGTGTACCTTCTTTTTTGTCTTTCATCTACGGTGAGTGATTTTCAATTATTAAATGAGCTGCAGTAGGCGGGGAAAGACGCACTCCACTGTGCATGCCTGTGGTTTGCTTAAATAGCAGCGTCACTGTTGGGAGGGACAGGGGGTCAGATAGGGCAGAAGAGTCTGTGACAATGATGCTGGGCCTACACAAGAAATGTAAAACATGTGTTGTGACATTAAATTTAATATCTCATATTTAAACCCTTAAACAGCCAGCGGGTCTCAAGTTTGCCCTCAAATCATACTACACTAATTACTCATCAGTTATTAGACTAATAATTGTACATGAGGGGTTCAGGGTCTGGAAAAAGCGGTTTGAATCTGTGACCAGTTTTTGTTTTTTCTTGTCAACTTACTGAGAGATATTTTAAGACTTTCGGGGCCAATGTTGTTTTCTTTAATTGCTTGAAGGTCCAGTGTAAAGAATTTAGGAGAATATAATATCATGGAATATAACAAGTATGTTTTCTTCAGCCCGTTCTCATTCTGAAGTTGTCAAATATTACTGCTGCAGTGCTTTCAGCATAAGATCCCGATGCAAAAAGCCACCCGTCCCGTCTGCATGATATGCTGCTAGACGCTGTCATCTGAGAATGCAGTCAGACAGAACCGTTGCCAGTAGCAACATAATATAAGGAGCACAAAGGTCTATAGGGCAGGTGGGTAAGTGGATGTTTTTTTTCTACACCTTACCACATGCCACCTTCCCCTAATCCTAACCATCCGCACCAGCATGTGCCTTAGTTGACATCTTGCCGCAGTTGCCACATGCTTTTGCTGTCTAAACATAACCATGTGCAGAATTATCCAATCATCTCAAGGTGGCACCTTCCTGGAACATAAACAGCAGACCCAGAGAGACACCTAGAGTGTCATATGTAGACGCAAAAGTCCACTGCAAAGGGCAATATTGGACGACTTGGGATAACAATGTTTTAGGAATTGTCATTTGGAAAGTTTTCAGCTGTTTACAGTCTGCAATCCTCACAGCTAGATACCACTAAATCTTCTTTTATGCTAAACACGGTTCCTGTAAGTTTAAGTATATCAAACAACATTTGGCAGAAAATGAATGAACCTGTGTCACAATTCCATATTTTGTAGCGTACAAATTTCAAATCAGGGCACTGTGTTCACTGAGGCATTTTCCTTAAAATGTTGGCGTGCATACTCCAAATGCGTCATTTTTGAGTGTGCTGAGGTACACTGTACACAGTGTTCCCACATTTCAATGCACAGAGAAGAAGAATATATGTGAGTACTGTGACTAAGAGTATTTACTACATAAAGTGTAAAATTACTATGCAAGACTCATGAGATCAGTAGATTTTTTCACAGCAGACATTTTGGCCATTTACAGCAGGAAAAGCATGGGCGTAATTAATAACATTAAAACACCTGCATTCAGTTTCTGAAAGTCTGTTCCAGGATGCAGGTACTACTAAGATCTACTGTGCATGCTGGCCCACTGTCATGGTCATGGCATTTAACCCTTTGAAGCCCGCAGCAACGTCACTTTTCCTGTTCTGCTTTTAGAAGCCTTTCACAAGTATTTAAACATTTCAACCTTGAGCAAATTTGTGAAATTTCTTTGAAGAAAATGGGGAAAAAAGGTAATAAACAACTAGATGAGAAATGGTATACTGCAAGAAATTAGTAGATTTAGAAAATTATTTTTAAAAGGCCCGGGAAGGTTGTCTATGGGAAAAAAAAATATGTTTAAGCACTTTTCCATGTCATTTATATGTTTATTTCTTTTAAAATAATTTTTAGGTAATTTTCTTGCAGTTTTTAATAATTTGTTGCTAATGTCAGGGTCATTTCTTCTATGTCGCTCATTGCCTTCTTTGCATGTTTCTGGAAGAAATCAAGCCAATTTGTTTACGTTTCAAAAGGTAAAAAAATGCTTCACTAGAACAGAGCCATTGTTAATGTTATTAGTAACAACTCTGCACTGTACGACAAGTGAAAATATCTGCTGTGAAAATGTCAATAGCAAATTTAATCTGTTTTCATTATACCGTGATAAAATAAAATGTGTTTATATTTTGTCTGCAGCTTGACCAGATAAATATAAATTTTCATGCAGTGGTAAACCGAAATTATTCCATCACTGTGGTTTTATTGCAGTCTGAATGCAAAGCCAACTGTCAACATTTATATCACTAGAAAGCAAGTGAGATTTCTACTGATTTGAAAGAAACGCTGTTTGTCATGGGCATATTTTATGTCTGACAAGTATGAGTTTGAGTAAACAACTATAATTTCTTTGTTATATGTATGCAGGCTTCTTACAGTCACAGTCATCACACCATGACACTGTAATGACAGACTGTCATGATGTCAGTCATGCTGTTAAGAAGGCCTCAACAATCTCCTCAGTTGTGTGTCCATGTTGCTGCCTGTCCTCAAAGTTTGTCGTTCTCAGCTTTCACTGTTGCAACGTGTGATGCCAAGTATGTGTTGTGTGGGAGCAAGAGAACAAAACAAACACAAACAGACACAGTCGACTTGTCTTAAAGACACCATTTGAATTTCAAAACCGCTGTGAAAGTGGTTTAAAAGTCGCTATTTGATGTCAAGACTTCAGCATCCTAATCAGATGCTTCAATTCAGGATCAGAGGCTAATGTGTCAAAAGGTCGCTGAAAAAAAACAGGCAGACTTTTCTCACAGCTAAATGTGTGGCCATTTTACATCTCCCCATGCCATTGTGACCTAAGCTAGCTAAACTCTGACAGGATGCAACCTTTGTCACACCAAGTGGTGGGGAAGAAGATAATTAAAAGAATAGAGGCTTAACATGGTGACACTGTCTGTGTGTCACGCTCATTAGGGAAGACTGTGGCAGTGAGAATGAGCATATAGCAGCGATTAAGTTGAACAGAGTGTGCCAGAAAAATATTTAGAGGCGACAGAGAACACAATGCAACGGTGCACACTTGCGTAGATGTAGCCTCCTTGTTGTGTAGCCATGAGCGCCACAAAAACCGCTGTAATTTCCTTCTTTATCATGTCTAGTACATTGCAGTATATGAAGTTATTTTATCCCACAAACTCCCCCTTACTCTTGCCTATGTTGTTTCCAGCAGAGATCAAAACACATTGGAGTGTTGCTTCATAAAGCTCCGAGTGAATCTAAGAATGGATGAGAGACAGTCGGAGGGCATTGAGGAGTTGCATGCCTTCTAATTAGCTCCATAGTCATTAATTAAAAGAAAACAGGAAGAGATTGCATGTGCATGCATGCGTGTATGTGTGTGTGTGTGTGTGTGTGTGTGTGTGTGTGTGTTTGAGCACGCATGCGTGTGAATCTGTTGCAAATGTACAAAGCAGCACAGAGCAGGGGGATAAATATAAACATGCCGCCTGGAGGATGATGAATTTCTGCAAAGTTAAGTGTGAAAACACACGCGCTGGTGCACAGTCACACATACATATGCATAACAGAAGGGGGAAATCACATGCCATTAAAGCAGTTTAAAACTTCCTCATGTACTGTATGTGTGAAAACATGCATTTTTTTTTCCTGTGGTGTAAACTTAATGCTTCAGCTCAAGTTTATTTTTCTGACTTTATGAGAGATCATTTGAAAAGTGGATGTCTCTGTTTTTTGAAAACAGGCAACTAATACCCCTTTTCCACTAAAATCAGTGTGTGTTTGCAGGTTTTTTAACCATAGGAAAACCTGCTAATAAGGCTTTAGACTTACCTAACTAACAGTTGCCTAGCATCATGTAAATGGCTGTTTCCTCAAAAACTGCTGCTCTGTCATTGATTTCGGTGAAGGTCAAAAAGTCACAAAAGTCACCTTTTGTGGTGATTTTATGCGACACCAGTCAGCATCAGTTTTTAATGTGGCTGGACAGAACCTTTCACTGTGTTATGATATGCTCCTGGACAGCTGGACAGCACCTGTCGCGGCAGTATGATATGCAGACGGGCAGTAACCTGTTGCAGCCATTTAATGTGCCACTGGACAGTGTCAGGTTTAACGCTGGTGGTAATGATGTAATAAAAGTATCTGTAAGGTCTCTATGGGGCGTGCATGCTAATTACAGACTTTCACCCACGAGCCTGGTGTTTGCTTCATGTATGAACATAGAGCCAAACCATCATATTTTTTCCCCTAAACCTCACCACGTGCTTTTGCTGCTTAATCCTAACCATGCACTTTTTTTGACATTCTGGCGTAGGATACCTGGAGAGCTACTTGTAGATGTCCACTGACAAAGCACCGATATGTGAGGACTTGGAATGAGAGTGTGTTGGTGGCAGACGAGCATGCTTTTTTTTTCACTGGTATGTCATGTTCAACATCATGGACAGGACTGAAAACAGCTTAGTAAACAACAGAAAGCAGCGTGGAGCCCAGTGAAAATGTAAGGCGATTGCCTCTTTATAATCTCTTTCAAAATTATGTCGACTAACTTGAATGTCTAAGCGGTGCTTGGGCAGAGATGGACAGAATTTTCTGGTCATTTCTTCTCGCTGGTAAGGGGGCGAAAATTTGCTTGTATTTCCATCAATGCCAATCAGAGCCAGAGCAGATACTGTAAATACCTGTGACTTCTGCAGAGTCATGTGACCCAGAAGTGAACGCAGATTATAACCTTTCACGTCAGGGTTTTAAGAGTCCAATTTTGGAGGTAAACATTTGGGTTTATTTAGCCTTGCTCTCTTTTTAAGGACATTACACAGTAACAATCATACTTTGAAGTTGCTCAGCATCACTACAGCAACTCCAGCTGGGGTTAAAACCGCTTTGCTCAAGGGCGCCTCAGGGATTGATCTTTCAAATGCAGTATTTGAACTACCTTTAGGCTGCAAAATATATATCTAACTTTCAAAGCACTGTTTGAAAGTTTGGATGAATGTCTGTTCAGAGCCTCTACACTCATATTCCCTTGCTACATTTGCAATATACAAATCTGCAGGATGTCTCAAAACCAAAACCAAATTAGAGGTGACATCAAATCAGGCTGACAGTTATCATCAGTTGGACACTGTCCTCATGGTAAATGTCATGACAGACCCATCAGCATGCACTGCAGTGCTCTATAGCCCTGTTATCTGCAGAATTTTGTCCAATCCAGAGAGACCAAAAACTGGCAAATGAAGACAGATTTCTGAAATGTTCTTCTCTGTAACCGAATTGCTATAGCGCTCCTCCTAGGTTAGTGCAAGACAGAAAACATTCATCACATCCACTGATTCCCCCCTCAGATACTAAAGATGTGATACAAATAAAATAATGAGGCAATTTGCAGTGTCAAACATCAAAAGAAATATTAGAGATCCAAACAACTGCTTCTCTCTCCTTGGCAGGGCGGCCATTTAGACCAATTTAATACAGTGCAGCCACACAGCAGCGCGAGGCTCAATGGTCTATTAAAAGAAAATATGCCACAGTGCATTGGTCAGACTGTGACAGGTTGGTTCAATGATCTTCACATCACGGGCCATTTTCTCGGCATGAAATTCATTTTCGAGCAAAATGGCTGATACATATCCAGTAAACTGGCCAACAAATAACAGGAAGCTGAGGAGAAGTGCTGTTTCTGTCATGGTTGGAGCTTGACTTTACAACAATCTGCTCAGTAAGGATTTCAGAAGGTAAAAATCACTAAGACAGCCACACAACTTTCAGATTAAAATGCTTCATTCATCCTAATTTTCATCTGGAAAACATTAACCCTTTGAAACCTGAGCACAGTGGCTTGATTTCTTTTAAATATATGTAAAGAAGGCAAGGAGCAACTTCATAAGAATAGACCCAAAAAATAAAAAAATGAGAAAAACAAAACAAAAACAGGAAATGCCCTGCTAAAATTAATCAAGATAATGTAAAGAAATAAATATAAATTCGAAGAAATGAATAAGAAATGACAATAAATTTGCCTAATGTAAGAAAAAAAAGAAAAAAAAATGATTAAGGGAAAATAAATAAATGGCCTGAAAAATAGTGCTAAAATTAAAGAAATATGTATATAAATAACAAGAACAATAAATATAAATCTATATGTAACCTTATTTTGATTTAAAATATATAAAAGTAAAAATATAATAAATTAATTAAATTTAAAAAATAAATTCTGAATATAGTTTTCTTGTTTTTTTCTAGTTATTTGATTTTTTTTTTTTTTTTTTTTTTTTTTATCAATTTCCAATTGTTTAAGCTAATTCCAGGTCATTTTCTTGTTACCCTTGACTAATTTTTTTCTCAGTTTGCAGGATTTCTCACGCAAAGTTGCTGATTGCCTTTTTGACATGTTTCTGAAAGAAATGAAATAAATTTGCTGATGTGTCTGAGGTTTAAATACAGAAAACTGATACCAATCCAGGTTTCAGAGGGTTAAAAAAGCATCAACATTTTTGCATACAATGCTTGTTTATCTTTCTAATCAGTCACTGTTTAAGCTCACCCTGAAGAGTAATTAATTGTATGAAGTGAGGCCACATCACTCACTCCACATGTGGACATTCAGTTATTTATTATTTTAAAGATAGAATGTGATAAACGAGTTGGAGCTTCTTACACTGATACAAATTGCAAAAGAGAGAGGCAGACTCAACTCTACACAAGGGAAACATTCACATGGGGCTTCGTAGCACTGGGAGTAAACATTCACAGCAGGACACTGAGCAAGTCAATTAACCAACCAGAGAAAGTTAATTTAACGCGAAGGTTCCTTAATTTAATAAGGCGCTATCATTGCTGCAGTCACACAAGGACAAATCTTCTCCAAGTTTCGGATGCAATAATGAAAATCAAAAACAGGACAGGAACAGATATTCTTCCATTATTTTATTGTAATTAGGTTTTACGCCAAGATAATTGTTACTGTGGATACTCAGTGAAGTCATATCGTTTCATGTATCGAATCCTAATGTAATCCAATATGTCTGCTCGGCTTTAATAGCAACTTGCTGTTCGGCAGTTTGTTTAATCAGACCTGCAGACAACCAAACACAATTGACAGCCGGGACTTCAAAGGAGGCCTGAGATGATTACTTTTCTACTTTAATGACATTACATATCGCTCACCCGTATGTGTTTCCATTTATTCCTCCTGTTCTGGATGGGACAGAGAATTTAAATGAAAATCTAGCTTTGCTGGGTATCAAGGGAAGTCTTTTCTCTCGTATTTCTCAGACCGGGTGATTGAAATGCATCTGGGGCGCCTCGCCTCAGCCCGACACTTCATGAGAGGCAGGTAGGGTGTGAAGCTGTGTGTGTATCGCATGTGATATTGTGCAAATGTATAATGCATGTGCATATGTTTTTTGTATGTTTGTGTTTCACACATAGACTCTCTTGGAAGTACAAGACAATCCAAGAGGATCTCTCTGAGGCAAACAGTATTCAGTCCAGCTCTGTCCATCAGACGGGTGAAATACACAAGAAAAAATATATAAGGGTGCACACATTTAAATATTTGTATACAAAAGTTAAATTAGAGAAGATGAGTATGATGGTGGCTTGTTGCAAATGCAATCACAGCAACAGAAGCTCAGATGACAAATACCTGTTTAAGTGGCCTGTAGAGTTAGGATGATCTTAGTTTTAGTCATAGCTTAAGGCAAATTAGATTAACAGCTGTGTACTTTACAGCTGTGTAATTTAGTCATTCTTCTTGACAACTAAAACAAAAAGGTGCATTTCTGCTTCTGCATATTACTCTCCGGTTATCCTGCGTCTGATGCTGCTACTATTATGTCATCTCAAACAAACAACCTTCGTTCTCGTTCTCTCTCGCACCCCTCACCCCAAGTGCAACAATTATTTATCTGTTTCTGCTCCTACCATTAGTTTTTCAGAGACCCCACAAAACTCAAATTTATCCCTCAAACCCTGCAGCTGAGGATGCTTTTGTGTTGTGGTTTAATTATAGTCCAATCCCATTACAGTTTAATTTCTGCAAATGGGCTCTATGGAGTTATAATTACAAATGTAGTTTTTAAGTAAGCCGGAAATTTCCAAGGTGAAAAAAAAGATGTTCTTTTAACAGCAATGTAAAAGTTGGTCAAACTGGAAGTGCAAGGTGAATTTATCTGGGTGTCTGCTCTGCTCAAGAATAGGCATACGTCTTTGGAGTTGAAATGTGTGAGAAAACTTAAGCCAACTTCAATTTTAAAGGTAATATCACGACTTGAATTAAGCATAAGTGGAGTAAAGGCTAAGAAATCAACCTCAGTTTGATTTTGTTAATCAAACTCTCGGTCACTCAGAAACTCAGACGTTGTCATTGTGCGTCTAAGTTCTCAGTCCTTTCAAACATTTCTTGCTCTTTTCTTACTGGAGGCTTCCGGTTGTCAAGCGCGACTGACTGCTGAGCTTCTTTTTAAATAAAACATGCCCCCCACTGAATGTTGCATACATGCCACGGCGTTTGAATGTGTGCCCTTTCCTCTCCTCCATCTCACCGTGAGTCCTGTGAAACCTCACCCCCATCTTTCAACCCTTTTAACAGACGCAGGAAGTTACTCAATAATTCACAGCTCCGCCTGGCTGCCGACCCCAGATTTAAAACAAAAAACACACTTTCCCTCGTATCTTATATTTTGTACTTTTTCACCACTCATATTTTACCCAAGCTTCCATTCCTGCTCCTCCGTCTCTCCTTTACATATACTCTATTTAACCAAAGGGACAACTGGGATATAAGAAGCCAGAGAATGACGTTGGCACCACATAGAGAACATAATTGCCTTCTACCCAACTTGCTGTTACACATTTGACAGCCAAAAAGAAAGTTTCCCCTAGAATCCCTCTTGGGAATACAGCAAAAGTGCTACATTAGTCATCCAGCATCACTCAAAAGCAGTCAGTCGCACTATGACAGCAGAAAGGTGGGGACACATGAGAGACACACCTCAAACTGCCCTTAACTAAACTATATGTGGAATAATCACTACGTTACACGCACAGCAAAGTCCAGCTATGGTCATAGCTTAATTAGGCCATTTCATCCCAGTAAACAAGCACCGGGGAAGAATCGATTTATTGAAGTATGTCCAACTCCGCCATGGTGGGTGGCGATATGCCCCCTTTCAGCTAGATGCTGTTGGACCTTCTTCCGGTTTACTTATCATGTCACATACCAAAGAAGTGAGCAAGCGGGTTGCATGTCGAACGGAGACAACATGGATAACTTTTCAGCGCTGCACATTTCGTACGTGCTCTAACCTTTCACCTTTGTCTTGTTTTGTTTTCTTCCATTCTTCCGTTTTCTTTTGTTTTTCCTGACTTTCTTCTACAAATTTATGCAGATTGATTCCAAGTCAAAGCTAAGTGTGGGGACTATGAAGATGTCACAGAACGCAATAAAAAGCCCCCCAAAATTGGAACTGCATGTCTTTTTAATTACTGATTAGCATTAACCCTGATAACAAGTTGGGTAAAGCAAATATTTTGTTGGTTTTATTGTGAAATACAAATGTACATTTTTTTTTTCAAAAATATGGTAAAACATTTTAAGTCTTGATGATTTTTGAGGGCAATAATATAACGTAAACCTCACATTTTCTAGTAGAATACGCAAATAAATTTAACAGTAATATATTGCTAAAGTAATTTCACTAATGACACTGTAAATTAAACGTAGGATGCTGGCAACTACATCTGCCAATAGTTTACAGTAATTTTACAGGAAAATTGATTAGAGTTTAGGGATTCAACTGGTGCAGCAACAAGTCTGGGATAACAGTGTAATATAAAGTGTCAAACTGTTTCAGCTTTCGCGGTGTCTTTGTAATGTCCATGTTATGACCTAAAAGCTCATAAAGACTCAAAAGTCAGAAGAACACCTTTTCTATTATGATCACTGAAAATTCAAGATGACTGCACTTGCCATCCTCCATGAAGATCCACTTTTCAAGCCTACAGCAGGTGAGAATTTCAGTGGTGTTTTTCCTTCACCCTGACCATGCTGATCACAGCAGTGACACAGCGAAGGCGAGACAACAGCAAACAGAAAACAAAGCAAAGATTTTGGTTCTCTGGCTGCTTCGTGAAGTCCTCCCTGCACACTTCAGCTCTTCTCTCCAGTTCAGTCACATAAGTACCTTTCATACTGTAGAAGACTATCATGTCACACTCTATAAATACATTCCTCTGTCTTACGCGGCGATCTTGATACAGGCTGGAAATACCATTAACGGTGAGATAACACTTAAATCCTAACCCTTATCTTTTCTTCATTCTGCCCTCCTCTCCCCATTCTTCTCCATGTCTTTGACTCCTTATGAATATTAACACTTTATCACTTAGGCTACTTATCTCTGCGCTTAATAATTCCCTCCCTTTAAGTCACGTTGATTAGATGGTGTGTTCATCCCATCAACAGTGGGATTCAGCAAATATCTCCTCATTGAATCTGACTGTGAAATGGGGCACTGAGGTAGATCGATTAAATTAGCTGTTGCCTGTGACAAGCAACACGTTTGTAGTCCTCCCTCCCAAGTTAATTTATCAGTGCCAGATTTTTTTCTTAATGGTACATAAAAATGTAAAATCCCTTCTGCAGTCTGAATGATTATATCTACTTCCTCTGGGCAGTTTCAGTCAATAATTCAGAGTCAAAAATGACATTGAGATAACAGTTTTTCAATGCAGGATTATTCCTCAGGATATGCCAGATCCACTGCAGATGTACAGTTTAGTTTAGCTTAATTTTAATTCCACATACATATGTATAGAAAGGACAGTAAAAGAAAATTAAAAAGTTGAAACATTATGCAGGAGAGGTAAGAAGCAAAAAATGCCTGTGGAGATAACTTCCCTATTAAATATCTACAATAATTCATAAAAAAGATGAAGATTAAAACTGACATAATTGATCAAAACTTAAAGACTAATCAGTAATTCAAAGTTGATGAAAATGCACAAATGACCAAAATTAGTATTTACAAGGTAAAATGCATTACAACTGAATCAATGAAGTGCTGAATTTTCGCAAATGAGTTTTTTTCAGATGTTTTTTAAATAATGATAATGTAGATTTTGATTGTAGTTATGGAAGTAGGTTCCAAAGAGATGGTCCTCTGAATTTCAACAAATACTGACTATGGGAAACTCAACAATGCAGATGTTAAAAAGTCCTGAGTGTCTCGAGGGGTATGAATGAATGTCTAAGGAGCAATTTAAAAAGTTCTGGAAAGCACTCGGCAACTCATGAGGTAGGAGTTCATATTTACAGTCAAAGTTGTTTGCTGCATGTGGTTCGCTGGCGCTCTTCTTATTATCATTGGCTGCTGGTATTGTCTGTCAAATCATGACTGGAATGCGTTATATCGACATTCTATCGACTATGCCTCATATTTCAATCGAGGAAAGTTATATCGTGTTCGATATCGCTATTGTTTTATTGCCCAGCACTACCTTTGGGATAAATGGGCACGCTCTTTACAAGCCAGGTGTTATTGCCAGACATCACTGCTTGACCTCACTAATGGTTTTGTGGCTAAATGGGAGCAAATCCTGCAGCCAGGTTCCAAAAATCAGGTGGAAAGCCTTTGCAGATTAGTGGACATTGTTGTGGCTGCAGATTAATACCCATGGTTTGGTATTTACATGTTCATCCATCACATTAGGCTGTTATGTCCTGGTGTCCACATATAAAAAAACTGCTCATGATCATTAAGAATTGTTCGTTTTAATGAGTGCTTTAGCCTCTCTTTTCCTTGTTCTGCCTGATGAGCTGTATTAGCCTTTGGCAGCTGAAACAATGGGACAAGTGGACTTGCCACGGAGTACCACAGAGGTGGCAGCTTTATCACGCCCTAATTTCCGAAAATATCGCAAAACAGCCAAATGCCAGAGGAGGATTTATGCAGGGGAGCGTGCAGTGTATGTTGAAAAACAATAGTCCCATGAAAGCCTTGACCTTTGGATAAAATTAAGCAGCAGGAAAGTCCGTCAGGGTAATCAGATAATTAAACTGCTCCATTTGGCCCCTGTTTCGGATTATGTTGTGTCCCTTCGGAAATATTTTCTCGCTGTGAAAGTGTCACTTGCGCGCCGCTGATCCCGTTAGAGGGCACAGCTAAGACGGCATTTGGCAAGGATAATGCTTCACAAAGGAATTTTAAGTTATAAACCTTCTGGAAACTGGCAGCCACTTCATCTCCCAAATGTTGATGCTGGGATTTAAATTCTTATGCATGTAAAATGTAATTTCTCTGCTGGAACAATGTGCCACTGCTCATACAAAACATGAGTAATGTTACTGAGAGCAGCTGCAAAGACAAATTGATATTAGATTAGAAATAAATCCAAAATCTGACGCATAGGTGTTTGAAAAGGTGGGGAGTAACAGTAACTGAACATATAGCGCTACACTGATAAGACAAACTCTCATTCTGCCACTGTTTGCCTTTACAGAAAGATTGGAAACATGTTATTTTATAAGTAAAACATATCTATATGTAGCTTTGGCTGTAAATTAACCCTCTGAAATCTGAACAAATTGGCTTAATTTCTTTTAAATAACATGGGAAGAATGTAGTTAGCAACTTAAGAAACGGCAGTAAAATTACCAAAAAAAATAAAAATATAAGAAAATTCCCTAAAAAATTAGCAAAAAAACCCAATAACATCAGAAGAAGAAAAATGTAAAAACAAACCGTCGAAAATCAAACAAACAAGGAAAATACCTGAAAACTGCTTTAATAATAATAATAATAATAATAATAATAATAATGATAATAATAATAATGATAATAATAAGAATAATAATTCTGTACAATAATTTTAAATTTATATCATCATGATAATAATAAATATTGTTTTGGGGACATTTACTGGCTTTTATTTCATTTTATTTTATTTTAATTTATTTTATTTTATTTTATTTTATTTTTCCAGATGCACTATTTTTCTGAAAATTTTCTAACACTTCTTATGTTGTCGTTGACCTGACTTGGGTAAACTTACTCTCACCCACAATAAGGCGTTGATAACGTTAAACTCTGATTTCCTAATTTCTCACATTTCTAATTTTGCTTGTAATCTATGGCAGAATTATGTCTATGGATTTTTTCGGGGGGTCTTTTTTCTGTAGCCTGAAAAAAAAAAGACAAGATTCATGCATTCATCACTCTTTACCTTAGTTATCACGTTTCAATAACAAGCTAAAGCAACAATTTCCTGATGCAGACTGCTGCTGCACGGCACAAAGCAGACCTCTTCCCTTCTGGTTCCAAAAACCACAAGAATCACAAAAAAGCACAAAAACAAGCTGCAGGATTCATTTTGTCATTATTTCTGACCCAAGGCACTCGAGTGCATGACCGGCCGTATTCGAAAATTCACTGCTTACACAGAGCGCTTGTAAGCAGCATCACACACAAGGCGAGCCAATTATTTTTAGAGAGAAGGAGAGAAGTGGTTCCACGTGGAACACAGGAAATGGCAAAGCAAATGCTGGCGAGACAAAGCGGGAGCTGTGATGTTTTTACTGCGCAAAACAATAGTTCCTGTCAGAAAAAGGTGTGGGTAAAGGTTTAATTGGGAGATGCTTCTGAAAGGCATTGTCAAACATGTCCCTAAATCCAGGAAAACTGCACTCGAAGTTCTGGAAAATGGGCCATCTTAACAACCGAACTGTAATATGTCTGGCTCAATATTTGTTTGTCCTCCTCAAACACCTTTCCTGATGGTTTGTGTTATTTCTTTCACTTGTATCTCTTGTATTATGCATCCTCGCCGAAGGAAAAATTGTTGTGATGCATATCATCAATCATAAAAAAATATATCAGAAAATGTTTCAAAGTTTTATCTTTACGATTTGCCCATTCAAAGCCCCATTACCTCCAGGTTATATGGAATAATTTCACTTTAATCAAAACACAACCTGAGGCTACAGAGAGGGATTATAAAACAGGCCATTACCAATTTTCACAGGGTTATTACCCCACAGTGATGATTAAGGACTTTGGCATACACAGCTCCCTACACCCGAGAGATGGATGTCAAAAATCATGATAAAAACAATTATTATCCCAAAGTCCATCCAGTTTCTGAGATATCACACTTGACAGGTGCTCATTTCAACTGATGGCTTTTGTTAGACTCCACATCTAACAT
Source organism: Plectropomus leopardus (assembly GCF_008729295.1). Classification (NCBI taxonomy): domain Eukaryota; kingdom Metazoa; phylum Chordata; class Actinopteri; order Perciformes; family Serranidae; genus Plectropomus; species Plectropomus leopardus. The sequence goes on along the minus strand of NC_056477.1, from coordinate 2,589,095 downwards.
GTAGAATACAAGAATGCAAAATATCTCAGCCCTTTAAAGTCCTTGCCAAGAAAAAAGCAACTTTCTTATGTTTTTGGGTCTATAATATAACAAAATACACTGTTCATTTTTGTTAAAAGACCCCATAGTTTTTCAAATAAAGGCCTCTACCAAATAGTTAAGATGGCTGTTTATGGTAAAAACACAGAAAAAAATCAAAAGTTACAGACAAGTTACTGTTCTAATGCTTGTTATATATTAGTATACCAACATATATTAATTTGTGACCATGGAATTAGTATAATAGCATAAATATTATTTCCATGCATATTTACCATAGAGTATATTAAAAACATCTCAGAAATGATGAAAAATTTGACAGGCATTAACTATATGGTATTGGTGACAGTGAATATTAATCTTTTTTATTTAATGAAAAAAAAAAGTATTATCTTAGCGTCAATATTTTACCTACAAAAGGGCCAACTCAACCACATAGAAAACATGGTTTTAGTTTTTAAGTTAAAAAAATCATTTTTGTCTTAGCAACATAACTTCCTGTAGGGGGTTAACTGAAAGGGCTGTTGTTGTAAGACAAAGCAACATCTAGTGGATTTTTTTTATGCCATAACATATCAAAACCAAATGGTAAAAGTAACTCAGTCAGATTGTGTTAAGATTTAGTGTCTCAATATGTTTACCAAATGGTTGAGCAGGACTTTAAAGGGCTAAGAAGTCAAACCTTTGCCGTTAAATTAATTGTTAATTGGAAAATGTTAATTATTGCCACTTTTAAAGTAAAGTAAAAACAAGTAAATATGCTGATTCAAAGAAGTTATGGATAAAAGCAAGGTGAGGAACGTTAGCAGGTCGATATTAGTTGACAGATAATAACAAAAGGAAACCTGACAGGCACAACAGGAAAGAGAGGGATGTGATTTGCCTTCATTCACACCTAAATTGATGACCTTTAGTGTTCTCTGTTGCTGTCCTCAGAGTGAACTCTCAAACAAAGCCGGATCGCTTTCACGGACGCAGACGTGTTTGATAAAAGTGTCAAGTATATCCTCGGCAGGAAGAAGAGAATCAAAGGTGTTTAACAGAAGAGGGCCGGCACAGTTTGGGTGTGGGCTCTCTATCTGAAATGAACCCTGATGGCTCTATTGTGCTGCAGACAACTGAGGGATATGAGCTGGAAAAATTCAATTTATGAGTAATTCAACATTTTTGCAAAGTTTAACACATGACCAAGTCTTTGACCTGACATACTGAAACTGCTACTGGCGAGAGAGAAATAAATGAAAATAGAATTCCATGCATTTAATTATTATAGCTGGAGTCTACATATCAGCGGTGCCCTGTAGTGTCTGGTATGCACTGAAAGGATCATTTTTCTCCAGAGAATATCATTCTTCACTATTGCTGTTCCATGTTTCTTATTCAGAAAGGCTTTCTTATGGTGCTATTTGACAAAATACTTTCAGATCACGCACAGATAATAATGTATTAATTAACAACGACTAAGCATTTTTACATTTGGTGTTCAGTTTAGAGAATGACAGTGTGAAAGACTCTTACTGTGAATTACATAACAGTTTACTCCACAGTGAGCACTAAAGTGAAATTTGGGGCAAATGCATTGTCAACATTTTAAGAAAATCCCTGACAGGTGCTGTGTTGCATAACTGTCATGTCACATATCGTGCTAGTTTAGCAGAGGAAAAAGCATTCTGGGATCTCTAGTCAAAAGTAGTGTGTGTGCTATGTGCCCTACTTTCATACATTCAGTTGGCTGCATTTTACTGCAGGGGGCGCAGGCTTCATTTCAACATTAGAGGGGGACACGCATGAAATATTTTTTATACGTCCTGTATGTAAACAAATAGGATTGAGCCTAATAATCAGATGAAATGAGAACTGGGTAGAGATACTGAACTTTAAACAATATCATACAAATAGTTGTGTGTGTATTTTATTATGTATTTTAATGTACTCTATTTTATGATCTTTTTGACTTCTGTAAAGTGCCTTCGAGTTTCTTGAAAAGTGCAGTACAAAATAAAATGTGTTGTTATTATTATTATTACTATTATTTTACAAGTATGAGTATCATTGGCCCAGTCTTACTTCAAGCTTGTCAAAAAGTGCCTCCCTGTCCCTGACGTCACATCGAACCGAAATGACGCTGAGATGAGAACACATGGACAGAACCGTTGGCATTGTTATCATACGCTGGAGAACTGGCTGAATGTGTGGAAGACATCCACATGCAACACGCACGGGTTTTGTCACTTGTTCTATGAATTGTTTTCTAATAAATAATAAATATAAAAACTTCTGATAAACCTTCAGTCCCACCCATTTCCACTTTAAGTCTCACCTAGTTTAAACACTGCCCATTCCAAATACAGATACAGATACAGATAATTTAACAGATACAGATACAGATAATGTAGACTTGCTCATCCGTTACAATCTTTTTTCTAAAATAAGCCAGGCAGCTTTGTTGCTTAAACCCAATTGTGCTGCCACTACATAATTTAACACATTATATTCCACCAACACGTAATGCAGTATTAAGAGGGTGGGTCATTTCATGTATTTCTGTGCGATTAATAGTAAATTTACACAGGATATAAGATGCTCACTAAAGTGCCCTGGACAAATCTTGAGAACCCATTGGAACCGTACTTCAGCCTGTCATATTACTAGTTTTAAAGAGAGAATAATTGAATTCCATGCTTTACACAAAAAGCTCTCATGTCAAGACGCAGGCGAGAATCTCGAGCACATGACACGAGAAGTGGAATTTCATCAGGACTAATTCTGTCCCATCAGACAGTATCTGTGATACAGACCAACTCCAATTATGCTAATATGGTGAGTAATGTCAACTGGGCTTAATTGGAAAAAGAACAAGAAAATGATGAAGAGAAGAAAACATGAGGTCAGTTCAAGTCTTGAATGGGGCCAGCCATGTAGAAGCTTTTTATTTCAAGTAAAGCAATCAGCCTCCACTTTTACAGCGAATCAGGGAATAATGGCTGGAATAAGACGAAGAGCAGGCAACTCTGCTAACTGGTGAAACTCCCTCCGCCCTCATCAATTTTAATCTCCAACAACAGTACATTATTTTTCACAAAAGAATGCAGACAATAAAGAGGACAGTAAGTGGAAGAAAATAGCTGCAACAACAAAAGCAAAAGTGAACCTCCCAAAAAGCTGTTGTCAACAGCATTCTTTAGAAGAGGGAAAGGAGAAAAAGGAGGAAAGAAGCTTTGTTATGAGGACAAGAAAGAGGCAAGAGGAAATAATTACTACATTACAGAAGGAGCCGTTAACACAAGACTTCCGTCGTGCCGCGGGACTGTCAACATGTAGTGGCTTTATGTGACACAGAAAGACCCGAGAAGCACACCCTGCCTACAGATTCATCATTTTTTGAGGAAAAAGAAAGAAATGAGAGCGTGGCTGCCACTGCTACCACCAAATCTGTTTTTTTGAACCCTCGCCCTTCAGTTAACAAAGAGGCTTGTTTTTTTGTTTTTTTTTATAAACTTGAGTGAGCAAGAGATGGAGATATTAAGTAGAGAAATGAGGATGAAAACAAGAAACAAACGTTTCATGATGCCTCCGCAAAAAGAGGATTTTTTAAAAAATGTATATGAGGAAATGTATATTAATTACGGTAATATTACGGTAATATACCAACTGTTTGGTCATGTGGGAATCTGCACCCAGGTCTTAAAAATGTTTAATATATTAGGTTTATCACTGAATAATATCCCTCTTTTTTCCAAAATAGAGGACACCTATCCTGACCTGCATAGGCACATTTCTGGGAGCTTTTTTTTACATTTTCCGGGAGTGTAAAGCTATAATTATTTGGTCAAGATTACTTCAATTATATTTTCTTGATATTTTTCTTGATATTTTTATTTATATTTCCAGTTTTCCCTGTTGTATAGCTGCAAGATTGGAACCCCAAAGTAGTTCCATTGAGGTAATTGTATATAAACTGTTTATAAAGTTAGTGTTGGAAAACTGTGGTCTCAGGAAGAGCAACAGGTATTTACAGAGGCTTGAGGCTTTGGCATTCACAATGACATGGTCTCAAATTTCATGAGGGCAGCAAAAGTGCTGACAGAGCTAAAAGTGTGAACTGAGGGGAACCAAAGGGTGGATTCAATACTTTTGCAACAATACCATCCTGATATCAGCAGTAACTGCCATAACAACACAGTGCAAAGCCCTGACAATGAGCTAGTTAGTGGGATACAAACATGCATCAACGTGCACATGCAGCTGGACCGGCCAACCAAAACAAACCACAGAGAAGCTCAGATTACAACATACACAGAGGGAGCAAAACTTACCTCTCTGTTCAAGATGCCTTTGCTCTACCATATATTAACATAGCAAACAGTGGTCTGCTGCTATATCAGTGCTCTGAATGTTGCATTAAGAACCTTTAATCCAATGACTCACTTCACACATTTAATGCAATCATCTGCAATTCAAGTAGTCTTACAAATTTAAATCAATGTAAAAATGTTTCTTTTTCCCCCAGTATTAACCATTTGAAACTTGCACAAATTGGCTTGATTTCTTTTAAGGAAATGGGTACATGGCAACAAGAAATGAAAGAAAAAATGACCCCAAAATGATCAGAAATCAGTAAAATACATAGAACTGCTAAACCTGCATAATTGAAATATTTTTATTCCTATTTTTTCTCCTGCTGACATTTTTCTCTGCCTTCTAAAAAAAATCTAAATATCTACTTATTTCTTGCAATTCGTGAAACACTTCTTACCAAGTTGCCCATTGCCTCTTCCCCCCATGTTTTTGAAAGAAGTCACACTAAATTCCTTTGGCTTCAGAGGTTTAAATACTTGTGAAAGGCTTACGAAAGCAGCACCAGAAAAGTGATGTCCATCCAGTTTTCAAAGGATTAAAAATGATGCTGGACGCATGTATATTGATAGAGTAGAAGAGTAGATAGGGTCGCTTCACAGCCAGAATGGAAAGAAGTAATGATCACACTGACTAATAACTCCTTCAATGTATATATGCGTATGGTAGGGTATCTTTAAAAAAATTAGAAACGGTCCTGTGCCTGCACAGGAAGAATTTCAAATACAAAAAGTATTCATTGAACTTGACTTTGGAAATATGAGTGTCCATTTTTTTCATGCTGGATTGTATGTATTCATGAAACACACAGTTTTCAGATGTATTTCTCTACATACAGGTTGGACCAGTTTTCTCACTGTGGTGCGAGTGCAGCCTGGTGTATCATATCAGTTTGACAGGGCCGTGTTTTACAGTGGAGAGGAAGGAAAAGACTGCGGGGAGGTGGAAAGACAGAGAGAGAGAGAGAAAGAGAGAGGCTGAGCAGATATAGAGGAGATTGTACGTGATATGAACTCATAAGTTTGTGTCGCCTCCCGTAATTGTATGCGTGTGTGTGTGCGAGTGTGTATAGATGTGTGTGTGAGCATGAGAGAGAAGGAGAGCAGGGGTGGCAGCTGTAGTATTAATTAGGCAGGTGAGATGAGTGGACTGCAGCATCATTACATTGGCAATTAGAGTGCAGTTTATTTGCCTAGCATGCCCCTGGCTCTGAGACAAAGAGAGGGAGAGAAGGAGAGAGAGATGCAGAACTACGTGGGAAAGTGAGTGAGAGCTGGAGATGAGGTATAAAGAAAAAAGATTGAGAAGAGCAGGTGGGAGAGAGATTTAAAGGGAGAGGGGATGTTATGTAGTCCCGAGTCATGAAAAGGATTTATCGCTAATCCCTCCAGTGATAGTCAGCTTCCATGATCTCCACCAGCGTGCCAGTCAATCACAGAACAATGTGATATGTTAATAGAATGCAGCAGATGTGACACATTCCCTAGATTTTCCTTTCCTTTTTGCCGCATTGATGTCGGGTGATGGATGACTTTAACTCTTATAGAAATGAGCAGATGCCTTTGGATGCAACACATCTCTGAGTGCTATTCTTTTTCCACTCCTGCACGCACAAACAGACATTATGAAAGACATGTGAGATTGAGAATTCCCTTAAACTTCAAGCTTTGAGAAAGAAGATATAAGACCGAGAATGCTCGAGAAAGTAGGGCAACCCCCTTCAGCTGGTCCGACACAAACTGCATGATAAATGTGTGCTCACCATTAACTGTAATCTAAAAAGAGCTATACTGAAAGAAAGCAGATTTCAGTGTAATGAAACATTATTTAAACAATGCTTTGGCATGTCATATAAAAAACTTATTTTATATAAAAAAGGAGATCCAATTCTTTAAACTGGCTCTATCCAGATACATATTTCAAAGTTGGTCAGTATAAACTGACTTCTTGCTTTCTGTTTTTTATTCATATTTTTCCTCTAGCAGGGTTCATACACATTTTTACCAATGAAATTCCATGACTTTTCTATGACTTTGAGGCAAATTTTCAAGACATTCTGTAAAATGACCATCGCAAGTCCTTATTGGTTCCTTTACATAACAATAAGATAGCATTTGTAAACATAAATTATATATATAAGAATTTAGAACAGGATTAACTAATTATAACTAATTAGAACTAATTATTTGCATATTTCTTTGGGACTGTTGATTATTTATGAGAGGAGAAGTGATGGTGCAGAAAGGAGGAGGGGTGTCAATCAACTTTTAAGCTCTGGGGAGGGATTTATGTTTTTATGTTTTTTTATGTTTTTTTTTTTAAATGTTGGTGGTGAGGGGCATACAACTTTAAATGGCAGAATTTTCTGATGATTTTACTGATGATTTTTTCAAGAAAACATTTTCTTGTGGAAAACTTTAAATTAAATAAAATCTTTGAATTCTTTGATGGTTTTTGTGGGTTTGGAAGGCATGTGTCCTTTAAAAAAATCCCACAAATGACATTTATCACAGCCAAAAACTAAAAATAGAAATTATCGTTGAATATTCACATTCCTGATGGTCCTTGAACACATCATATGTTATTATACAGGCTTGCAAAACAGATTTTCATGAGTTTTCCAAACTTAAGGGTATATTTAGTTTTCCAAAACTTGTCCAGGCCTGGAAATTGCTGTATGCAAATTCCATGAGCTTTTCCAGGTTTTTCATGACCGTACAAACCCTAACTGAATAACTGTTATTTAAATTTTTGACGTATGGTAGTTACTGGCATCAACTACCTGATACGCTCGTGAAACACAGACCATGTCAGGTATTATCCCGTCCTTATTTCATTTTGAACTCAATTTTAGTGTCGAAGCATTTAGAGGGAGCGGGGACTCAGCCACAGTGGACTTTCCAGTGGGAAAACTGTTGGTGGACACAGAATGAGCTTTTTGTCAAGCATTCAGTCATTCTGAAATGTGTTCCCGGGTTCTGAACAAGCTCGGGTCCCCGGGGGATCCGTGGTTTGGATGAACAGGGTTGTGCTGTGGTGTTGGGGCTGGGCAGGCAGTACAGTGAGTGGGACAGAGAGCTGGAGGGAGCTGGCCGGGATGACTTTGGCTCTGTCACACCAAGGTCTCCACTCTAACTCCACTATAATGAGCCTGTCAGCACAGTGTGAGCCATAGGAGATAGGCTGCCCCACATCAACCTAGTTTCACAGTCAAGGATGAGTAGCTCTCTCTCTCTCTTGCTCTTTCTGTGTATGTGTGTGTGTGTGTGTATGTGCACATGTAGAAATTGTTTTGTGATAAGATTTTTTTTTCTTAGCATCCCCAGCAAACCTGTTGTCATATTTTGCTACTGAAGAGTGGACTGAGCTCTTTTATCTTGAAGCTCAAGTGACCTTTATCTGGACCAAGTCCTTCTAAACATACTGCTGCTCAGCTGATACCAAGTGGCATCCTCTGGGGTTGGAAAATAAATCCAATACAGAAGTGCCAACAACCGCAAATGGTCACTTGAGGCTGGTTCCAAGACCGAGTCAGTCCCCGTAGACTGCCATGTTAAAATGCCCAACTTTAAAGCAGAAATGAACATGTTTACAGCCTCGTACAAAAACGGGTTTTGATCTCTATAGCTTATTTCAACATTCATGACAGCTGTACAGGGGGTGAATTTACAACTCATCAGGACTGAATCATGTCGGAAAATACAGAACTTCCTGGCTGTAACTGCACAGGCAAGCAGCTGCTAACATTAATTTCCACTAACAGGATATTCCAATGACACTGTAAGGTTTCTCACCTCATTTACTCCCACTGGAGCATATTACTTTGATTACGCCATCATTTATAAATAATCACTTTTTTTTTTAACTGATAATGGAAATTTAACCCAAAATAACAAAAACGGTCCCTTAGATTTAGGCTTTTTTTCTTTTTTGGATTATCGCAGCAAACCTCTGCAAGATACTAGAAAGACTGCATTAGCTGCTCACAGATTGCAAGTCTTAAATTTAAAAAGGGACAAACAACTCAAAACAGTGGGCTTGCTGGTGGTGTGTGCGTGTTTTGATTGCCCGTGCATGTGCGTGTGCATGTGCGCATGCGCTTGTGTTTTGCTATAAAGCCTCCCTTATCCAGTGTTAACTGCTCTCATAAACAAGCACCTGCCAGATGTGAGCCTCTGCCCACAGAGGACTACTAGCGTCTGTGAGCTGTGAGTGGAATCCATAACCAGACGTGTCCTCTGCTCGCTGCATCTTTTTGTCTCAGACAGATAAGGCAAAGTCCAAAGCCAAAAAACATTGACCTTTTGCTAAAGCTCAAGTTTTACTATCCACAACAGAAATATTTCTCCACCCCTGAAAAGACAGACATAAATGTAGACTGATATACAGGCAGGTGGGGCAGAAAGTGCTGGAGGGCATCCACCAGTAGGAATAATAGTAGAAGGTGTACGTGAAGCCAACATATCCTCGCTGTGCTTTAGGAAAAGTTTGAAAATGGTATAGAGCTCTTTTCAAATGGTCAGAAAGCGTGCGCACAACCCAGACATTTTTCTGAAAATCGAACAATCTGACAGCCACGCCCTTCTCCTGCAGCAAGCGACAGGCGTTCAAAGACGTAAAAAGGTCAGAACTTTGATTTCCTTTGCAGATGGAAACCCTTTTACATTTCTCACAGTCTTATTTCTGACAGCCTTCATGTTCACGGCCGGATTGCACCAATCACGTTATGTTGGCAGTGATGGAGGTGGGCTGCACTTCAACACATATTGTAGGAGGAGCTGGACCATTCTCCATATCACCGTCTGAATAAATAGATGGATTCTTCCCACATCTGACTTCAAGTTTCTCAATCAGAGCAGCCCAGCTGATGTTCAACGTATGGAAACATGAAATGGGGCTGTCTGTAGTACAATATCTTCTTTTCTGTAGCCTACTTATTGATTTCTTGTACCAACAGCTACTTATACTTGATCGTTTTTCACTTCTTTCTACTCCTGTTTGATTTGTCTGTATGTCTGTGTATGTTTATATGTCCACTCATTCCTTTCCTTTAATTTACATGTTCGAAATGAATTTCAATTTCCCTCGATATGGACAGTCTTCCTGCTGTACCTTCAACAAACAATGTACAACTTGGCTCTCTGAAAGTGGTGAGAGACATGTCGCCCAATCCTATCCTTGCCAAATATTTAGGTCCCCAGTTCCTTCTCTATGTCTTTTACCTACAGCACAGGAAGACGGTGCATAACAGCTTTCCATTCTGTTATATTGCTCTATCAAATAAAAGGTGTTTGCTATGTCTGTGCCAATAAGTTTACATAAAAGGAGTTTACCAAAGGGGCAAAGTTTAAGAACAAGGGAAATTACTTCATGTAAACAAGTCTTTCAGTGTTACTGTCAGTCTGATATGGAAGTTGGCTTCTCATCCCAAAGTGTGAGACGCAGAGCTTAACAGCTTCCCACTGATGCAAATGTGAACACAAGCTACATGTGCAGACTGCACCTGCTGCACTCTTACATCATGCTGTAGTCGAGTTGGCTTCATCCCTGAATCAGCAGCTGGATTTACTACTTACTATCGTATTAGTCGGACCACAAATAACAAACACAACGTTTGGCTAGCCCAAAATCGATGTGACGAAACAGATAAACATCAGCCACTGCCATCGGCTATTGCCATTTTACTTGTCAATAGACTTCAACAATGTGTATTCCAGCCGATATCGATGTTTGATCAATAAATTGGTGCATCCCTGCTTTTTTGAGCTAAATAAACCATTAAGACCCCATTATATTGTTTGGAAATAATGTGTCTCCACCAACCAACGACCTCCAAGCCTGAGAAATGAGGCTAAGTGTCAAAAATGGATCATCAAATAGCCATTTGATCCTGGATCCAAAACAACATAGACCCCCATGTTCAAATATCTATCATGTTCACAGCCTGGTACTCAGGACTTTATAACATGACACGGAACAAACACCGAGGGGTGACATCACGGTAGCTATGTCCAGTATTTCGATCTGTGTGTGTGTGTGAACTTCAGAGTGATTTTATATTTTCATGTCCAATTTAATGTTGATCTAGGGTGGTCCTCTTGTCAAGCCCCTTGAGGGTTTTTAGGACCTCCTTGCATATTTCCCATTTTTATGATAATTGTAATGTTGACTTTTAACATGTGCTAAATAATAAACAAACAAACAAACAGTCTATGGTTACTACACAGCCAGATATGAACATAAGGACAAAAACTGGTGTTTTGGAGATACTAGATTTATGATTTATGATTGGACATAGTTTCTTTTCCACAGATAATATACAAAAACTTTTCATGGAGGCGCAAACATTGTAAGTTTTTTTTTTTTTTAAAGATATTTTTGGCCTTATTGGATAGGACAGAGAGTAAGTGTGAAGGGGAGAGAAAAAGAGGACGCCATGCAGCAAAGGGCTGAAACTGGAGTCGAACCTGTGGCGAGGACTCATACTATGGACATGGGACGCCTGCTCTGTCCACTTAGCCAATGATTCTCTGAACATTGTATGTTTTGAATTTGAATTTTCCTTTTTCAGGTCTTAGTCACTGAACAACTTTTGATTATTTCTAGGTAGTCAGTTATTTTTAGCCTTAAACATTATTTGTGCCATTTGAAATTCTGCAAGATCTGTACATTTTAATACTTTTGGATGTAAGAATAATAAGCTAGTATGATCCAGATATACGACATTGTGAATGTTGCATTATTTTTATTTTTTTTACAACTGAGGCAGCACTCAGCATCACTCAGAGTCCTCAGTTATTGCTCCTCTGCCATAGTGGTATGGTCCCTGTAGCAACTAATAACAACTCTCTAAACACCGTGTGTCTGACTTATATTGCAGAGTAAACTGACAACTGGGAGACATGAAAATTCCTACATACTCTTTAGTTTTGGTATTGAACGACAATTTTTCCCTGAGCTGCGGCGGTATTGGACTGTCAGTGTTGCTTTCAGTGTGACAGCGTGTTTCCTGTTAGAGCAACAAGATATTTCGAGTTATTTCAATGACAGCGACGACCGGTGAGAGTGCGAAGTGAGGGGAAAAGGACATTACACGGAGCCTCCCACCTGTACGTGAACATTATATACACACGTGACCGTGTATAACTATCACATGTTTACAAGAGAACAATACACCCACAATAGCTGAACTGATGCCAGAGATTGTCAAAGTTACCATGACAATAAAGGCGTATTAGTTTATTTATTCAATCTGCTGAAGTTTCCAGAGTGCACATGGCTATGGCGCTACAGCCCATGCTGCCATGACAACATATCCGGTTAAACACCATCCCCATTGTTATGCAGCTTCTGTGGGCTGTTTATGAAACATTCACAGCCATTTATGACCCTTTGAAAAGCAAGTCACGGCTAATTTAGGGCAGAACGCCCCACGCTCATTGGTTGTAAATGTGTTATTGTGGCATGCATGGAGAGATTTTCTAATATAATAGGCTGGTTGGTGGAAGGGTGCCAGAGTTGCATGGCGGCTGGGTAAAGTATTCTGGCGGAGCAAATAAGCTTCTCTGTCACACAGCAGCCAGGCAGGTTGTGTTTGAAAAGGCCTGCTGTGTGTTTGCTGCTGGTGCAAACACACACACACACACACACACACACACACACAGAGACACACACACACACACACAGCACTGGAGCGAGTTAGTGTCCTCCAAGTCTAGCGAGAGAGAGAGAGGGCGCATCTTTGATTCTTGGCAGTTAGATGGATTGGTGTGTCTACATGTGGGTGTGAGTTGGACAAAGACGGATGAATGAGAGAAAAAAATGAGAAGAAAAAGAAAGATGGAACAAGACCAATATTGGCTGGTCCGGCTTTTCTGGAGTGATTGGCACTAAGTGGCATTCCCAAGTGGGGCCAATAGACTGGTCCTCATCAGCCTCCATCCAGGCCCCAGGACCTACGTGACACAGTTTACTCCGTGTCGATAACCCATTCCCGGGCTGAGTATCTTGTCCCTCAGTGTCACAGTTTCAACTCAAAGAGAAAGGCACACAGAGACAGAGTTGTGGTTTCACATTGTCTTCAGGCTTAATTATCCCTTTGGCAGGAACACTGCAGTCATTATTGTTGTGGATGCCAGCGCAGACTTAGGGAGGATTTTCTCCCCTAAATTCTTGACGCCCAAATCAACTTGTGACCTACAGTAGTCTGCTGGTAATTGGGCTGCTTATCAACGGCGGTGTCACGTCAAGGTGCTTCCCAGCTCAAAAGGATGCTAACATTCAGAGACTGTGTGAAAATAATCATTTTAATTGCAAACAGGGTGGAGGCAGTAAGTATTAAATATTATAACAAACGTGACTTGCATTGTGGAGGATTTGAAGTGATGTGCTGTAAAGAGTTCATCCTGAGGCTAAGGATAACTTAATACTCTTTCTTCTGCAGGAAAATCAGCCTTTTATACAACGTATACAGTACCGTAAATACGATTCCATTACAAAGAACATATAGAAATCATGCGTGATTCGCATTCAAGAGAGAGTACGGAGACATCGCAGCAATAAGTGAAATGCTGACCGCAATCAGAGGCTTCATTAAAAGTGTTCACACCATCTCTCTCTGTAGCTCTGTTCATGAAGGTGAGAGCAGCGTGACAATTACCCAGATGACGACCGATCCACGCACGCCTCCCACTTTCTCCAACACAGTGTCTTTCTCCTTTTGTTTTTCCTTTTTCCCCCTCCTTGACTCTTAACCTCAATGGACGCACAATTACACACAACTCCTCCGCTCGAAACCTCAGTGTTGTTTTTGATTCATCTCTGTCTTTGCAGCAGCACATCAAGGCCACTGCCAACCCAGCTTTTTTTATTTACCACCTGAGCAGAAATACCAAAGTCTGTGATAACTTATGAGACAAACGTCCCAATTCACAGTTTTATGCAGCTTATATTTGTCTTCTTTTGGGATATAATGCCAGAATCACGAAAAATACTTTGAAGTAACTAAGCATAATGTCAATTTTTCCCATTTTTACCTGCCTGCACATGTTGCAGATGCTACCAGGGGCACATTTTAACCCTTCAAAACCTGAGTAACATCACTTTTCTAGCGCTCCTTTCAGATGCCTTTCAGTATTTAACTTTTGAAAATTAAGCCAATTGATGTGGTTATTTTCAATAATTTGGGGAAAAAAAACAGAATTAGCAAAGTTAGTTAAGCTAAGTTAGTAAACTTAGAAAATTATACAATAAAATTAACTCAGTCATCACACTGATACAACATTATTATTAGATTAGCTTTTCATTGTTTTTCGGACGCACAGCAATCTCTTCTGGCTTTCTATAGAGAAATATTACAAGACTTTTTTCTAAACTTTTTCAGGGAATTTCTTAAATTTTATTGACCAAGTAGTGTACATCAGTGGCTTTAATTAAAAATAATTCATTATGAAAGTATATAAATGTCATCATGTATAATAGTAGTAATTGTTTGAATGTATAATTCACCCATGGTCATAGTTTGGGAATTTTTGGCAACCTTAGAGTCCCTCAGTTTCTGCATGCAGGCATGAGGGTTAATATACTGCAAGACCAAGACCTCATGGATGTTAAGACTACATTTTCGACATTGCTGTCTGCCGTGTGAAGTAGACTTCAGACTTTTTGGTATGTCTTTGTTCATGTATCTGCAGGAGCTTGAGCTTCTCAGATACCATTTGTGTCATATTTAATCATATATTCATGTCAAATCAACTGTGGCTCATCGAGTTTATTTGAATGATTAATTGATGACTAATCCACCTCAGTCAGTAGCAAACATTAGCATCTAAGACATGACAGTCAAGGGCATCTTAACCACCTACATCAAGGACGAATCTCTTCAAATCTCTTTACACAAATACTTAATGCATTTAACTACATGAACACACAGTAAAACTTTTTGTTAAACATTTGATATGTGATTTTTTTCTCCCTCTTTTGTAAGTAATGTGATGTTTGAATGTATATAATGTACATAATTGTTTATTAAATTATATTTTTTAATGGGTTAGATCCTAGAACAGTTGCTGGTAGGGCCTAATTCAATTAATTTAAATCTAATCAGAAAAAAAAGAAAAAAAAGAAAAATTGAAATAACAGACCTGGCACACTATTTGGGGATTTACAACAGTGTCTATCTGTATTGAATTATTTTAGGCCAATTTTAGATGAGTCAATTTGTATGCCTTGTCACCTAAAGGGCAGCTTTTCTTATGTTTGGGGCTTAGTCCTCCTAAAGGTCTTATAAGACATGACACACATATGTTTACAGTGTCTTTAATTGAAAATCCGATAATTGTTTCCATGGAAACAAAAGCGAGCTCTCACCCTGTTTCTCTCCATAAAGGCACATCTACAGTAACGTCAGGTGTCAATGCTTGTGTGCACATACCATTCCATTATTTATCCCCCTCCATACTCAACATTTGATGGCCATAGAAAATCAATAGCACATAAGTCTATTAAGTTTCTATTGCTGTCACAGTCCAAAGGCTGCAGCTCTGGAAATTCTTTTGATTTAATTACGTGCTGGATGTGCAACAAGAAATATTGTGTGCTTGAGCTGTTGTTATTGCCGAGCTGAGGTTATTTCTGTCTTAGAGAGCTCTTCCCTATCTGTTCACAGAGCATAGATCACTTAAGCCCTATTCAGAAATTGCACTGCAAACCCTCTGATACATTCCCCATAGATCTTTGCCAGTGTCTTCGGTTTAATGAGTAAATGCCGTCGACAAAGCCACTCAGGATGTTTCAGCAGGAGGCACAACATGATACTGTAATTAGGGATTTTGGTTTCAAAATAAGAGCAGACAATATAATGAAACTAACAAACAAAAAAATCAATCACTTAATCAATACATTTGTCTCACTGTTTCTCAATGTTTTTGTCTCTTTTCGTCTTGTGTCTTACTCTTGCTGTCTGTCTTTTTGTTTGTGTGTCTCCCTCCTTTGAAATAACCTCCATGGCTAATGATCTGCCATGACCTCAGCGATCTTTAATTGAATAATAAATGAGCAGATCTTATCCCGGGCTCATCTCCAGCAGACTGAGGAACACACACACACACACACACACACACACCCACACACACACACACACACACAAAAACACACCTACACGTACACATACAGACACAATACAAACTTCAAGGTCAAACATTAAGAACAAAAATTGACTTGGTTCCTAACAAAGAGTTCAATCTATATATTGCAATCCTGTTTCCTAGAAATTATGTTTGCATGTCAATGAATTGTTTTCATAATTATTTTGTGGTGGCAATGTAATCACTGCATGCGTTATGTTCAGAGACAACTTGACTTTGACTTAATGAAACACTGGTGGAAAACAGGACTGTGATGCCAAAAACCCTGGTTCACATCCAAAAAGATTGTGGTTTCAGGCAAGTATTGATAAAAATGGTCTCAATAATAATAATAAAAAAAACATTAATAAATAAAATAATGTTGTAGTCAATATGAGTGGATAGTGTATTACAGTTACTTAGACCATTTCCTCATTATGTTAATAAGGAATGTGATTTACTTGGCATTGTTTCCCTCAAAATGCATTTGCTGTTCCAGATTAGTTGTATATAAATGTCATTTCTGGGAGAAGAGGTTGATTGTCTATAAATGTGGACTGAAAAAAAACCCATAATGTCCATTACCATGATGACTTTAAAGCTCAGCCAATCTTTTTTTTTTTAATTAGGGTTGTAACATTTGTCTAAATCCATGGTTCATTTCAGTTCAGTTCAGACCTTGACTTTTTTAACACTGAAGTAGATTAACTCTATAAATTAACTTCACATAAATTAAGTGAATAAAAAGTCTACGCAAGTTCATCAAAATCAATGCTCCATATCATTATTTTCCAAGCTACTGGTGCTTTCATATTTGGTGGGAGCACATGAGTGGGAATTTAGCCAGTTTCATCTTAAGCGGAAAAATTGATAAATGCAGTCAGGTCCATTGTCAATAATTTTGTGTGTGACAGAGCGAGAGAGACTGCGACACAGAAGACTGGACTGCAACACATGAACTGTGAATGTTTGTGTTCAGGTTTCATTCTTGGTTTTGCCAGTTTTACACCCCCATTTCTTACATTAATAAATTTAAAGTATGATACACCGATGGGTGGCATCAGGTGATAACGCTTGATGAAATGCTGCCGTTAACGATGTAATATAAGTAGCTGGGAGGTCCCTATATGTTCCAGCAAACCCCAAACTCTCACATGGGAGTCTGGTAATCACTTTTGGTACCAATGTAGAGCCAAATCATGATGTTTTTTTTTCCTACACTTAACCACCCGTGCCTTTGTCACCTAATCCTAACCATGTGCTTCCATTTATGCCCTGCTGTTAGTTGCTTTGTGCTTTTGTTGCCTAAAACTAACCATGTGATTTTGTTGATATCAGGGCGCTGGCTGCGGCGCCCGGAACATCAACAAAAAACACGGGAAGACAGCTAGAGCGTAATATGTGGAAAATATATCTCAAAGTCCACTAACAAAGCAGAAATATGTGACGACTTGGGTTTAGAGCATGTTGTTCTCTCACAATGACAGAGCTACAAAGAAATATTCAACTCTGAATCTCAATGGAGATTTTTAGCCACTTTTAGCCAACTGTTTTGGTTGTATGACTGAAAAATCTGCACAGGAGGCCTTTACAAGCACTAATACAGCTGATATACGCTACCCGCCTAACAACAAATTGCCTACAGTTAGTTGAGAACTTGTTGGAAAACTACATTAAGAGCTAAAGATTGAGATAACTTCTGAAGAGCTGAATGAGAACAAAGCTGTTTAAAAGGAAAAGTGAATATTGGACTTCATCAGGTAGACAAAAACACAACTCAAAACGAATCCTGACGGTGCTGCCTGTCGTATAGATAGGTGACTGTTAATATGTTAGCTATAAAAAACTTCATAAGACATAATCTAAAAAATTATGTACTACAGGCCTATGGCTCAGAGATGTTGGACCCAGGTAGAAAAAGGCCCGTTAAAAACCTATGCAAACATGACATCCATGAACTCATTTTTCTGACAGACCCGAGGACAAATATCTAAGGATAATAGCGGTTAAGCAAAAAAGACCCCGATGGAGAAACAACACCAACACCAGCAGCAGTGTAATGCTATACACTAATGAGCAGTAACTCTTCATCTCGTGTCAAAAAAACACTTTTATCTCCCTATAATTATGACCCGCTACATGATCTGAGCTGATAGCGAGTCTGCTCAGATTTCCTCTGGGTGTGAAACATAGTGACACAAACTCTTCCTGACCCTCTTAGATTGAGTTTAATTTAGTGTGGTGTAACTACGTGGACCAATGAAGATCTCTCGTGTCCGTCAGTTTGTGGAGGACTTCTGCTAGTGACCAGTAGTCGAAAAAGGTAATTAATAAAGGTTTAAAACCCTTTGAAACCTGGATCAACAGCAGTTTTCTTGTGCTGTGTTCAGACACCTTTCATGAGCATTTTATCTTTGAAAACATGAGCAAATTGGTTAGATTTCTTTTAAAAAGTTGGAGGAAAAAAAAACCACACAATCCACAACTGAGCATGAAATATAAACATCAAAATATGATGAGAAATACCAATAACAAGAGAAAGGTATCAAAACTATATTAATAATTATTTTTGATTATATATTACAATTAGCCATTAGATTTTTTTAATCATATTTTTCTCTTAATTTCCTGATATTATTTTAATACTTTACTTTTTTGTGCTAATTTCAGGTAACTTTCTTGTTATTGCTTATATTCTGCAAATTTTTAAAAATTAAAATTTCTTATTTAGTTACTCATTGCCTTTTTTCACGTGTTTTGTGAGAAATTAAGCCAATTTGCTTCATTAACATTAGCTGCCTTAACATACTATATAGATGCCTCAATAACATGCATCAAACAAGAGCTGCTACTTTTGCACGTAATTAATATAATATAATATAATAATATTAAAATTATTTGCATATTAATTATCTATTGCTTACTTTCCACATATCATAAAATATCAAATTATTGGTAATAGGTTGCAATAAGTAAAATGTCTGTGAAATGAGTCCCAGTTAGCGAAGAGAGGATAATATCAGAGACTGCCAAAAGCAGGCCTCTCTGAATGTCAGGCAGGAATGTAGACATTACTCACTCCAAAATAATATCCTCTAACATGAATGACTTGATGATACGGGAAAATTTGTTATTAAATCATGGGATTTATGCGTGAAACAAAAGCTCGCCACCCCGTCGTGGAAAATGCTTATGCAGTGTGCAGAGTGCAAATAAAAAAGGGTGATTGAGCACGGCTATTTGGGCGCACGGTGGTCCTTGGTGGGCGTGTTTGCGCTGCAACTTGATTTCCATAAATTTCTCAGTAAGTAAGATGGAAGCTGTGCTATTAACTTGAGCAACTGAGGAGCAGAGAATTCCCACAAAGAGCAATCTTACTTAGCATCAAGGTCAGAACAACACTGGAGATGGTGTGCGGGTTTTTGAATATGGAGATTATTATGAGAGAGGGAGAGAGAGAGGGAGAGAGAGACGGTGGTCAGAGCACTTGGACGCAGGGACTTGTGGGGAGGAAGCTGTTTTATCAGAGCTGTTCAGAGCTCACATTACAGCCCCATAACCATGCTTCCACTCCCTGATCAACTTAATGGGCAGACTGGGGCTTTAGGCCCTCTGCCATTCCTCCTGCACGTCCACACATGTGTGATCACACACATGCATGCACGGCTCCACACACACTCGTATGCATATAACTGAATTAAGCAACTGGGAACCAAAGATATCACAGGCGTCCAGGCAAACAGAATGAGAGACAGGTTTTGATAGAATGGGGGGAGGGTTGGAGAGGAAGGAGAGATCCTGAAACAGAGACAGAGAGGAAGAGAGGGAGTTTATGTGTGTGTCCGTGAGATTTGGACGGCGAGGATGAGTCGCCAGCTGCTGGGAGGTTTGGCGTTGATATGACAGAGCGAGGTTTGCCATGGGGTGTGACTGCATCAACACTAAGACACACACACACACACACACACACACACACACACACACACACACACACACAAACAGAGACAGGCTACTAACTAACAAAGCTTGAGAAAAGCTACTTTGTGGCTAATTGCAATGAGGCGCCTTAATTAGAAAACACACTTCAACATTTTACTCAGTGTCCAAATATTTCTGCATTTATTTCAACTTAATGTATTCCAGAACGAGCCCCAACAATAAATTAATATATTGTAATGAACGCAAATTAGAGGCATTAGGAGAATGTAAGGCTCGTTTTACTCTTCACGCTTGAAGCAATTTTTACATAAATTATTATTACTACTGACCAGTATCCAAAGCTTCAAAGCTCCCATTTCAGTACTGCATTCAACAGCAATGTTTCTAATTTAGTGGGAAAAACAATAATTAGTCATGAAAAAACACGACAAGCACAGTTAATTGTCATTTTTTTCCCCCAATGAAAAGGTTTTTGTTTGGAAGCCATTTAACAAATAAGAGCTGTCAAGGTTTTTCAGAAACATTTGAACACACCATTAAACATTACTCATAATTTGTATTTCATTATAGTTCACTTTCACAATAAATCAACCGAGCTACAATACTAACCCTACTAACCCGGACGACAGTAAAACAAGCCATGTTTGTTCTAACTTACCAGCTTTCAACCGTCTGTACAGTGAGTACTAATGTCGGAGTGGTCTAAACGTCAGTCAACGAATAAAATCATTGGAGCTCTGATGCTTACCATTGCTCCAAAAATAAGCTTCATAAATTGGCTTCAAATACCTGGTTTGGGGGGCAAAGTCCTCGCTCACAAAGTAGCAATATTTTGAGAAAAAACAGCCAGTTTTAGTGCTATAATTCCAGCAGGAAATGAAGTGATATTTCAGTAAAAACAACCACTTTCTGTGGCACTATATCTAGTGGGGAAAACACTGGTTGCTTCAAAACTCCCTCATTTGGTGCCCTAAAAGCTGCTTGAAAACCAGTGATGACTCACTACAAAACAACCATGTTTGGTGCCTGAAAAGTTGCTGGAAAAGCAGTGATGAGATGCGACAAAACACCCACATTTATTGCCTAAAAAGCTGCTGGAAATACAGTGATGGGTTGATTTATAAAGACCCATGTTTGGTACCTAAAAGGCTGCTGGAAAAACAGTGATGAGGTGCAACAAAACACCCACATTTAGTGCCTAAAGAGTTGCCAGAAAAACAAAGACAGTTTGTTACATAACACCCATGTTTGGTGCCTAAAAAGCTACTGGAAAAAATAGTTTGAAAGCATGCATGTATCATGTTGGCTCTTCCTTTCTAATTGCAAAGTCTGGACTCATAAGGTGACATCAGTCCTCGGCTGTCCAGTATGCACAAACACCTGACACAGCACACAAGTCAGACACTCTGTACATTTTCATTGAACTGGATCCAACTAATCATCCATCAAGGTTATATTCGATGGCAGCCAGCAGTAAACCCCCACAGTAATTGGTCCATTCAACCTCTCCTTGGTGTTTTCATCTCTAATGGCTTTTCAATTCACCCATTTCCACCATCAGGCAGTGGGCCTTGAAATAAATCACTTCCCTTATAATTCAGTGTTTTTCTCCCACATCAGCAATGTAGATTGGTCTGATTTATTGGTGCTTTTGCTTCATTTTTTTTTTTTTTTTGCCTTGGCTCTATCTTTTGTTTTGCTTTCTCGTTTTCTATGTGACTGTTTGGAACCTAAGTTGAGAAATACAAGGTCTTTGGGGAATTATATATATTCTTTTTCTTTCATATTCTCTCATATTCTTTCCCTCACTGTCTTTGCTTGTCTCTAAAGTGCAGTAAAACTCCAAAGCCACCTTCACATGGTTGCCATAGTAACCACCTACCCACCCTCACTTTGTTGTGTGTGTGTGTGTGTGTGTGTGTGTGTGTGTGTGTGTGTGTGTGTGTGATAGAGTAAGTAAGAGTGTGTGTGTGTGTGTGTGTGTGTGTTGAGAGACGTGACATATTGGAAAAGTGTCTGCTGGTTGCTTGTCTTACCACCTTGAGGCTTTTCCCTTATCAGAGGCTGTCTGTGTTACACAAAACTACACACACACGTCTGTGTACGTGCACGTGCACACACACACACACACACACACACACACACACACACAAACACTCAGACCATCTATGGTATGTTGGAGTCCACTAAGTTTCCTTTGATTTATTTTAGTTACAAAGTAAAAAAAAAACGACAAGAAAGAGCTGCACAACAACAGTAAAGAGTAGCTCTGGTCCTTATGCGTAACTGAGTTAGCTGAATTTGATTATTGACTTTTGAGTTCAAATTAATCTCTGGCCTTTTTGTCAATGCAACAAATTCTATTTTTATGCAAATGGAGCATTTACTTGACTGAAATGGAAATATTTTATCTTACACAAGCACTTTATACAACATATGTTGGATAATTTTACTCCGACAAATAATCATAGGAATATTTTTGTCTAATAATGAATGGGTTTGACATTGAAAAATGGTTTCCTCTCACCGGGTAAGTGGCTTTGGACATGAAAGAGCAAATATTTGTTGAGCATGGCCTCTTGTGCATGTTTTGCTATTAAGGCAAAATGCATTTTTATGTATGATCTGCATATTTCTTCTTGCAGGGCAAAAGGAAAATCCACTTTCTGCCTGTATCCTTTCATGAGAAACATGAGAAAAAAAGACTAGGACACACACACACACACACACACACAATGTTCCGCTGGGATTCATCCTGCACAGGTGAAGTGTTCAAGGCTCCTGAGGCAGATTTTCACCACCGCTATTTGAGTAGCATTTCACACACTAGCGCCAGTAAATCAGAAACCAGTGATGTGTGTGGTGTGTCTGCAGTATAATTCTAAACACCAGCGTATAATGTATCCAGTGATTGTTGCAGGCTACTTCCTTATGTCTTATTCTACTTATAACCACTGTCAGGCACCGGCATCAGTAACATCAGCTATGGACAGCTGTGATGTTTGTATTGTATGCCATGCCACATAAAATATAGTAATATCAGAAGGTTTCAGGTGAAGTGATGATGCACAGGTGGTCATGAATTTTTCAAACACGTACACTATTTACATTCAGAGATATCCACCTCAGCACTGTGAGAGTGTCACACATCAGCTCTGATGTGCGGAGTGTTTTGCATAAAAAAGCAGCAACTACAAATGCACTGTATTTAATTTAGATGTAGCCTAAAGTGTGATCGCAGAACCATGTCGGTAATGTAAAAAGGCACATCATAAAAGAGAGAGAGCGTGTGTGAAAGAAGAAAATACATGTAATTGGAATGGAATTGTTTAGGTAACAAGGGAGGAACAGATGCTGTGATTTGGCAAATTAAAAGAAAAACATCTTCTACTTGGTGTAAATCAGCTGTCAGTGCTTGAACATGTAATGTGTAGTCTTTCCTTTTTGCAACACCTGGCTTGCAGGGAATAAACTCAACAGGCAAGCCTCCCAGTTGAGTTTTTAATTAGTTTAATGTTAGTAGCTTACTGCAAATTTAGTTGCTTAAAAGTCACATTTTAGTCTTTTTGTTTTGTTTTAATCAAGATTTAGTCCATGGTACTCGGTTTTAATTTTGCCTAATTTTAGTGTTGTTTTAGTCATAATTCTCACAGACAGTTTAAGGTTTTTCATGGTTTTTATTTAAAGATTTTGTTTTTGTTTAAAGATATTTATCCTGGCTGGAAAAAATCAAATGAAAAGTAAACACTATGAGCAGAACATAATTTGGGAAACATGCTTATCCTTAAAAAAAACAAAACAAACAATGCTAAATATTTGCCTATTTAGTGTCTGTTTATGAGTTGCAAGAAATCAGAAATTATCATTTAAGACATGTCCTGACTGGATGCCACCCAAGTGATTATCAGGTACTAAATCAGTTTGATTGCTTTGTTTTCTTTTGGACTGTCTAACTAACCACACATGATGCATTAGAGTTATGGTATCCATTCGCTGTATAATGATTTTTATTTATTTAGAAATACTATATTTTTCAATATGTTATGTTTTAATTTGTAGCATTGTTCCATGTAAAGCACTTTCAGCTACATTTTATGTGTAAAAGGTGCTATATAAATAAAGATGATCTATTATTATTATATTATTATTACCTATAAATCATTTAAAAGTTATTTCTGATTCATTTCCTGTCTATCTACTAACTGATTTATTCTCTTCTTTCTCTGTTTAAGGACCACAATGTATTTAAGAATGAGTAAATAAGAGTTTATGGCCTCGAGGTTGCAGCTAAATTGAAGAATATTTTGCACATAAAGAGTTTCTTGTTAATAATACATTAGCGATGAGAAACAGTGGGCATATGGCACACCATTATATTCACCAAGAAAATGTTTGAAGGGCTTACAGCTTGTTTTCCCACAAGCCCCATATTCCTCAAATCTTCCCATCTCCATTGATGAACGGCGTTGATCCCTAAGCTAAATGCTTCTTGGCCCCCAGGCTCAGAAAGGAGACATACTATATTATTTATATGGACAAATGTTCAAGGAGTGCCTCTGTGGGTATTATGGTGAAATTGTGCTCTTTAGCTCTTGGGCTTAGGGCTGAAAATCAAAGAAAGGATTTTAAGGCCTTTGACTTGCAGATGAAACACCAATTTATGAAGCAAATGACATCCCTGTTTTAGCTCTTTCTGTAGGTCTCCCAATAGTGCTCGGAGCAGGTTTTGCATCTACTTCTGCACAAATCTCTACATTTTGCAGGTAGATTGCTGTATTAGCTTGCAGGATACAGACTGAGGCAGAATAGACAGCTAAGCCAAAAATAGGAATTAGATTGTGATGGATCCATTCCACCTTTGCACTGAAACTTTTACCCTCAGGAAGGAGCTATAGAAAAGTAACCGCCACCACAACTATGTACTGAACAAAATTAAAGTGTAATTTAATTACTATAGAATACTGACTGTATGAATGTAGAGCCAAATCATGATGTTTAATGCTAAACCTAACCATGTGCTTTTGTTGACACTGACATTGCATCCTGGTGCAGAGAGATACATAGTGTAACATGTAGAAGCGAAAGTCCACCAACAAAGTAGCGATTTGTGAAAATTTAGGATAAGAATGTGTTGGAAAACTTTAGACTTTGATTGCAGAATCAATAAAAATACGAATGAATATTCTTATGTTTTTCCCTTTGGAAAGTGACTATGGTATAAGCTGAATAATGCCCTCTGAGGTGTCCATTATCAGAACGTAATGGCCGACGTGAACTAATAATATAAAGTATAATGGGCATTTTGTAGGGCATCATCCCTTACTTATATGCAAACGCACCTTTGCCTCAGAGAGCAGTGACATTTCATGCATGTGTGTTTAGGTGAATGACAATACATTTGAGCTTAACTTGCCTTGAAGGAAAAAGCTGCACCACACACCAAAAACACACAATGCATACAGCATAAGCAAACGGTGTAATATCACAGGCCTTATCATATCATACAGCAATGCCTATATCACCTAAGCTAAAAATCATCTGCTTTATCCCATTATCATGTCATGCATACACAAACATAAATCACACATGCATATGTTATTGGATCAAACCCATATCATGCACACAGATGAGCATGTTTGCCAGTGGCTTCATCCCTTATCCCGTCTCACAGATGAGAAACATTAAAGGACTTCCTAGCTTGGGCCTCAGGAGGCCAAACACACCCAACCAATGGGGTGAACAAGGAGGCGTCATGTGACATGGTGCAGAGATCATGTTACTGAGATGCAGATCATGAAAATCCTTTCTCTGTGTGCAAGTGTTCATGTGTGTGCACGTTGTGTGTTTGTAAATCCTCTCAGTAGAAGGGGATTATACAGTACAACCGAGGGGGTTATGCACAAGTGTCAGGTGGTTATTTGCATGCAAATGGCAGAGAGAGAGGCCGTGCCATGAAGCTGCAAGCTCTCTCCATTTGTCTTTACTTTTACTTCAACTCTGCTCATGAACTGCCACAACTTTGAGGCAAGAAAGACACTCATCTAACTGAAATGGAAGGAGTGTCTGCCTGTCTGTCTATCCCTCGATTTTGTTGACAACCTTTTATTCGATTGACTTCACACTTGGCGGGTGTATTACTGAAGACCCAAGGAAGGGCAGTGTCGAGTGTGAAGTTGTTTGGATGAGCGGATCTTGAAAAAGCAGCAAGCGGCAATACCGAAGGCCAAGCAGTCGGCCACTCTGAACAGGCACGAGGCACTGCACTAGTCTGGTGGAATGCAGAGATGTGTGTGTATGTTTATGTGTGCTTGATAATCTACTAAAAATGTGCAGCGTTGCATCCCCTGGGGATTTGGCGCCTTCATACCTGAGTCTTGTGTTTACGTAGGGGGCTTCTGTCACATAATATGATTCATCTGTTACTGTAATACACATGAGCTCCTATTTTTCTTCCCCTCAGTTAGTGTGTCAATCCTGTATTATGTAACTATCTCGAATGTGCCAGCCCCAATTAACCAGGTCAAATTCCTCTTGCATCTGCTGTATCCTACTTGGCAAACTAAAGGGCTTCCATTTCTGCTGCTCAGTGCTGACACTCAATGCATTTCCATGCACCTAAACAGCAATATGCCTGCAGATATATGCATGCTTGTTTTTACTTGTTTCTTTTAATCTTTTAAATGATGTGACATGCAAAGCCTTGGTCTCCTGATTTTCCCTATGAAAAAAAAAAATCAAATATATAATATATTTTTTACTTAATAATCTACAGAATAGGCTTCTTCAACTAATGCTGGTCAATATTAAAACTAAAGCTAAACAGCTTAGAAAATTCACTTTCTGGACAAAACAAAAGCTGACAAGAAAATTACCTTACCTTTTGCCTTTTGCCTTATTTTTTAAAGAAATCACCAATTTGCTCAGGTTTCAAAAGGTTGAAACATTTGAAGAAATACATGATTCATTTCTAGTGAGGACAGTTTCATTAAATGTAATTCGATTAGGTCACATCGTCAAACTAGTAACGCCTATTTGAGTTTAAATCATAGTAAGAATTTGTGATGTTTTGAAAAAGCACCCTCCCATTCAGACACATGACTCTGGTCCTTCCAATGACTTTGTGCTTGCAGCTCAGCACCACGGACAGCAACAGCAGCAGCCAGCTCTGCTGAGCTAGATTCAGCACCACGGACAGCAACAACAGCAGCCAGCTCTGCTGAACTAGATTCAGCACCACGGACAGCAACAACAGCAGCCAGCTCTGCTGAGCTAGATTCAGCACCACGGACAGCTACATGCCGCTCAAGCCTGAACAAACTTCTCCTGACGCTCCACAGAAAATATCTGCTGTCCTGTAGGCACATGTGATGATCATAAAACCTTCTGACACCACTTTGTTGCATCAACAATCTCACACTGGTTTCTGGTGGCTTCCAGTACAGTTCCATTATAACTACACTGTTGCACGCTGAGTTGCGCCTCACTGATCTAATGTATGATTCATGTTCCATCTTTTTACTTCACATTCAGATGGGACTTCATGTGACTCATTTAAAAGTCAATATGGCCTATGACAGACTGACACACGGCAGTTGACTTTATGAAGACTCTATAACAAATAAAAGCTTTAATACATTTGCAGTGCATATCAATTGACATCTCATGAATGTGCAAATTGATACATATTGACTCAAGTCACTGAAGTCAGGACCTCCAATCTCACACTAATCTGACACACCAGGAGTCAGCAGGATAATCTCAGTTACATCATGTGTGATATCTTATCCTAGCCTGCTGTAGCAGCATGCACATATTTATGATAAAGAGACAGAAGAATCCATATAATGTGTCAGTATGTGTGTGATGCACACATGTGTGATATACCCCTTTTTTTAGGAGATAAGTGTCACATTTACATATTGTACATACACACTGTATACACCAATGATGACTGTGAATAATAAGATTAGGTAATCGTTTGATTAAAGTGTTTACATGGTTCCCACTAACCTGATTTCCCAAATTTTACATGATGTGTGTGATAATTTGGTTAGTGTGCAGAAAGATGGGAGGTAGCCTGCAGAAATCTGATTAGCATAGCAAAATAAAAGAGGGGAAATGGAGGGACTTTGTTGGTGTTTGGTTTTATTGCATTAATGAATCTTCTTTTTGTTTTGGTTTCTCTTAACTTTATTTTCTATCAGTATGCTGCTTTTAATGTATATAACACTTTGCATCTGGTTCACTTCATTTCCTGATTATGTACAGAATAGAAATACTGAGTGGAATAAATTACAATAATTATTACATTTATTCTGATATCGTAGTAATTGTAAACCGTAATTCAGAATATTGCCAAGTCTGTTAATCAGGCTATTTATTTCAAACCTAATTTACAAATACTTTCCCATGGTGTTAATTTGACAGTTGGAATAATTAGTTTTACCCTCCAGTCAAACTATTGGTCTTCATGTTAACACTGATTTCCATCAACATGTTGATCATTATCTTCCGCCTACTTGCAGTCCAAGAGGTCTGCACTACAAATAGTAACCAAGAAAGTGGAGCAAAGCAACAATTAGCCACAATTAACCAGCATTTCAAAATAAATCAACTGCAAAGGTCAAATGAACTGGATGAAGGCAAGAAAACGGACTCTCTTAAGAAAAGGATCACAGCCGCAGCTCAGTACCCTCTTTGATTTTCTTTCGGTCAAAGCAGAGACATCCATGAAGATTACAAATGAGCTGCAATTACTTGAGCTGATCGAGAGCTTGTCTTACAGCCTAACATATGCAAAATATCAAAGTGTGCCTCCATGACAAGCTTAAACGAGAAACATGAAGGACAGCTTTATTAAACTATTACAAAGCAATCAATTGCCACTTTTTCGCACATTATTATCCTGAACACAGATGGTTAGTGGTAAAAGAGAGAGAGGAGCTTTGAGCACAGATCACTGCAGAGCAAGAGGAGCCCAAAACTAGATCCAAGGGTAAGAAAAAATACTGTACCACTGATTTTATTCTATTTTCTTATTGGAATTAAAATTTGATTAATGCATATATTTGTCAATATTTATTGTTTTTTTCTTTTTGCATATTTATAAAGAATTGATAATTCTGGTCATGTATTTATTATTTTACTTTTTTCATTTTATTAATCAATGCATACACTTGCATACTCATTCAGCTAGGTTTATGGTATGGTAGTAAAATATGCCTTTTGGGAATGAATATGCACAGTCACAAGGTTTGGGTGGTATCTGTTTTGTCATATAATCATAAAATCTTTAAAATTCACCAGCCTATACAGTTTATATAATGGTTGTACAGTGTATGTGGCAGTACCCTTCACCCGCCACCAAGTTTGCTACAAACTGCAGCTCTCCTAGCTTTTTGAGTCTAATAAATCAACAGTAGAAACTCACAAAATGTCGAGAAAAGTAGTATTCTTATGCGTATTTCCCATTTTAACATAGAAGTACAACTGAAAACCTTCTAAATTCAAGTTTCTCTCTTTCAGCGAAATAAGTCAACCTTTGTTAAATACACTTCATTCACACTCAAAAGAAATAAAATCAAAATGATTTTTGGTAAGTCTTCTTAGTCATCTACTCAATAAGTTCACTCCTCCAACTCTCAGTTGTTCTTGTTTAGTCAAAAATAAACCCATAATTCAATTATCAACCTGCTGTTTTCTGGTCAGTGCTGAGCATTTATGGATGATGTGCATTTCTGTATATTTTGTTCTTGGAAACCTTTTATTGTTTAGGACATGAGTACATCTCGGCATTATGTGCTTGAAAGCCAAACTGACGACACAAATGGATCTATAAGATTTTCCATGAAACGTCCACAAAACTATAAGCAGGAACATGTTGTCCACATAAGAAGATGATGACAAATCATACGTACTGGACCGCAACAGAGCTCCTATACAGTAGGTGAAAGGTGTTTGATGATTAAATGCACCACTTAAGAGTACATACCCTTGTACCGTATGTAATCTCAATGTGTTGACTTTGGCCACAAGGATTTTCCACCACAAGAGAGAAAAATTAGCATATAGACTCCATGAATCATTAATAAGAAGATTAATTGATGCTTCCATTCATTAATGAGGCAGGGACGACGAACAAGGCTTGACACGTCAGAGTGCCATGGCATGAAAGTGGATTAGTCTTGTCTAAGAAGCCAGGACGCCATTATTCTGTATACTAAGTCCCATTTAATACTGGGGGAAACACACAGGCTTAACAGTGTGCGTATGTGTGTTTGACTTTGTGGATTTGTGTGAGTGTGAGTCTGCGTGCGTGAGGCAATGTGTGAGGTTTATCTGTGGGGTCTTTGGGGGGGTCATAAAAAAGGTTTCTCTCTGTGGAGGCAGCAGCAGATAAATGCCTCCTGAACCAGTCAAGTTGCATTTTACATCCATGTCTCTCCAAACTCATATGGAACCATGACAGAGGACACTGCTTCACATATGGATGTTACTACAAAGAAGCTACACATTTTAAAGTGTGGATGCTTCACACACGTCTTCAAAATCTAAACAATGACATTAAATAATGGTCAGAAAAGTCCTTTTGTGGAACATTTTGATGTCACAGCTAAGTTGACCTTTTGGATATAAAATGGCATCACTTCAATTTATCGTATAAGACATTTGTGTGATTTATTTTATTTTTTATAACTAGCATATGAAATCTTGAGATATGGCCAAATTTTGTTTTATGAGCTCAAATTGAACATTGACCACCAAAATCAAATTTCATCATTGAGTGGACATCTGTGCCAAATTTGAAGAAATTCCCTTCTATGCATCTCAAGATGTGGCGTTCACAAGAATGAGAGGTGCAAGGTCACATTGACATTGACCTTTGCCCATCAAAATCCGATCAGTTAATCACAGTGTCAAGTGTTCAAGTGGACATTTGTGCTAAGTTTTGAGTAATTCCTTTAAGACCTTCTTGAGATATCGTGTTTATGATAAAAGAATGGACATATGGACAAATGGACAACCCAAACCATAGAGATCTGGCCATGGCTGTCAATGGTGTGATGGCATAAAACCCCCAGTGTTCTTACTAACAATATGTAAAGTAACTGTGTCAGATCATATCTATATCTATAAAAATATCAATGTAATCATAAATTATAGACAGATCATAGATCACATTTGCGAAAAGTCACTCATGATGATGAAATTCCTCTGGTATGTCATACAAAGATGTGAGTGGTTACTCAAAATTGGCCTGAAAATTAATGACCCTTTAATAAGAAGTCCCTTAATAACTCTGATTTGAAGGCTATAATTATGTGTTATGTGCTAGGTAATGATTGGTTTATAAGTGTCTCCTTCAGTGATACCACGGGGAGCTGTGGGTCAGTCCTCCCTCTTTAATCAAGCCTGCTCAATTTCTTTGTGGAATCAGCTCTCGAACACTGAAGCAACAATGGGGACTCACAACAGGAATTCAGGTTCATTTATGAAGCAGAATCTACTCAAGGTGCACAGTGTTTAAGTGTGAAACAACTTGGAAATATTCGCACCTGAAATGGGATTCAGGGAACCATCCGGGAAGTCACAATGTCTCTCAACACCAACAGTTCTCTGCATCATACAAACTCTACTCAGTTCTGCTACTATATTACTGAAAAAATGTATTATTTCATAATTCACTGTTAAAGTAAGTCAACATGAAGGTTTGTATTTTATTCAAAGCTCTAGATCCACTGCTCACAAAGTTTTCTAGTTAGCATGTAGAAGTCCTGTGTTAGCTGACTGTTGGCCAGGTAAACAGTGACAATGAGTGTATTATAGGTCTAACGTGTCAGAAAAGACGACCACAGATGCAGTGTCTGGGAAGTCTAATGATGTCCAGACAGAAATTTTAAAAATTTGTTTGATTTCTTTTTGTCTTCCATGATTTTGGACAACTGTATAATAACAACACCCCAGCCTTTTTGATATTTCCTCTTGGGACTGATGTTACCAGGACAGAGTAAAAAAAGAAAAAAATGCTGGTGCGAAATAACAGAAACACTTAAGCAACGGGGTAGGGACTGCCATTAGCATCAAGCTAGCAAAGAAAGTATAAAAATAAGGGTAGACAAAAAGTGTCTGGGCCTTTACTTAACGCAACTGCAGCTTCACTTGAAACAGAGACAAGACACTATTTCTCTTTTCCTCTGTATGTGTCTAATTTTGTTTTTAAAATTAAATGCCCCTATCATTTTGATTGGAGAGAACTGCTTAAATTTCTAAAACATCTTTTCTTGTGAAATACTTTCTAGAAGTTGTTGTGGAGAATTCAGTGATTCGAACAGTTTTTCTGCAGCACAAATGTAGCTCCTGCCATCTGGTGAGGCTTATTACAAAAAACAGATCCCCTGGGATGTAAACATTCACAGTGACTGAAATAACAGGCCTAATAATAATATTAATAATAAAAATCCGCTAACATCATGCACATAGTGAAAGATGAGCAGCGATGATTGTTCGAGGATAAACGTGCAATCTGTCGTATCTGTTGGCAAAGTCATGGTGGATTTTATGACTCCATGATCGACTAATCTGACATGTACGCTGTCCGAGTGGACAAACATTTCATTAGTTTGTCACTGAATTAAAGGTATTTTAACATACTTTATAAAAGTTGAATTGTTATTCTCGAGTTCAATGACAATCAAACACGTTAAGACATTTTACATTTATGCAGAATGTCTGAATTAAGGGAAATTGATGTCTGTTGATGTTTAGTTTCATCTGTCCATTGAATATATGCATCACGCTGCCTTTTAATTTATTTCACGTTCACCCTTAAAACACCTTTACACCTGTCTCAAACTATCCTTCCCCTGTCTTATGTTTGCATTTTGTCCCTCAAAGCCGCGTTTTTCGCCATGTGAATGTCATTGCATTTCAGCCACGCAGTCGACGCTCGTAGTTATCAGGGATGACACATAACAGCAGAATGAGGTTAAACTCTTAAATCGCCAACATTACAGGTAAACACGTTGCTTGAGCCCTTCTCTGTTTGTCAGGATAAGCTGCAGAAGGCGACGGCAGCAGGATCCTGTGAGGATAATTGTCATGCATTGCTGGTCACCCTCTCCTCCACTGGTCTGCTGGCCCTGCAGAGGCGACAGCAGACCCAGGTGCTTCCTGAAGCTCTGCAGTCCTCCAATGTTTCAAGGTTCCAGTGAGAGGATAGAAGATGTGACCGCTGAGGTCATGCTTGTCACGTTTCCCCGGCTGACTTCTGTCTCTAACCTCTATCTGCCTTGTCTCTGTCTTTCTCTTCCTCACTGTCTCTTTTTTTTACCCCCCCCCCCCCCACCATGCTTCTCTCCTTTCAGACATGCCCGGCTGCATAATTCAAGACAGGGAGCAACCTCTGATCAGACAAAGAAAAGCAGAAGAAAGGGCTTTTTTTGAAGAGGTAATGAATATTTAAAGCAGGGGAAAGGGACATTTCTAAAGCAGTGTGCCTTGAATTTATGTTGTCAATTTTTGCCACAGTGGGCTGAATCACAAGGAAAATAAGAGCAGCTTTATTTTTTTCTCTCTAAACAAAGCATTGCTATTAACATGGTCTTTCTCTGTCTTCTCACCAGTTTCCTCGTACCTCATTAATACCATTGTGTCCCATCAGTGGAAAGTCTCAGTGCTCAGCTTGACACAATCAAAAC
Source organism: Plectropomus leopardus (assembly GCF_008729295.1). Lineage (NCBI taxonomy): Eukaryota > Metazoa > Chordata > Actinopteri > Perciformes > Serranidae > Plectropomus > Plectropomus leopardus. The sequence goes on along the minus strand of NC_056477.1, from coordinate 2,555,941 downwards.
ACTGAGCTTAGGCTTTGAAGACTGTGATCCACAGAGTGACGACAGAACAAACTCCTACTCAAATCCTGCTTCCAGCAAAACAAAGGCAAAGCCCATGTCCACAAGTCCATCACATCATTAGTGTTCCCTGATATTTCGGCTGGAGAGATGAATGTTATTTTTTGTGCTCACATTCAATTCAACCTCGACAGGGCTAGACAATGAAGTATTTTGATTCAAATTCTCCACAAAATGTCGAGATGTTCCTCATTATACAGATTAGTGATTTAGACAAGTACCAGATTTTATTTGGTAAAGTAGCACCAGTTTTATTAAAACGCGCGCACAAAATACTAATAAAAGCGCATTTTTAAAAAAACCCAACACATCCATGTCACCTCCTTGGGTCCATACACACCACACATTGATACAACTTTTTCTTTTTTCCTCAGACTGTAGTATTGTTACTGTAGTATATGTAGTAGTATTGTTTTTTCAAGTATCTTTATGTTCATTCATTATTGATGCTTTCTTATCTTTATCCAATAGTTAATCCAATATCATTGCTTTGTTGACTTTTTATTTAGTTATATGTTTGCAAATGATGAATGATGATTAAATTATGAATAAGGGATTGGAAAAAGTTACAGATTTTTTTTGTTTTCAGAAAAACATGTTTAAAATAATTACATATTAACAATTTCAAATCACTTAATTGTTTTTTAAGCAGTTTTTGGGGCATTTCCTTTCTTTTTTACTTGTTTGTTTGACTTGTTTTTATTTTTTGTTAATTTTCAGGTAATTTTATGTTTCAAAGGGGTTAAATATTAGTATTAAGTACATTTTGATATGCAGTCTGTTTAAGCACAGTTTGATTGTCACCCAGCGCCCACAAAACTGCCTTGCTGTTGAAAGTGAAGAGTCAGATGTTATCGAATGCCCTGGCAACAATCTTGAGAGGCACTACACATCTACTTCTCTGTTTCGTAACACTGGAATAGCTGTCAGGGTGGACGTGGTCAGAGCTCAAACCTTCCTGAGATGGAATTTTGCAGACATCAGCTGCAGTCAGAGTCCTCATCAATTAACTGATATGAATATTCATCGGCACTTTGCATCTCTTTACATAATCCATCTCAGCAGCTCCCGTCCCAGAGCATCCTCACAACACGCTCTCCACTCTGTAACCAATTATGAAGCATTTCCACCCTAAACATTTCCACGGCAGACATTTATCTCACTGATGCCATCAAACCGTTCGCTCTCCGGAACACAGACAACATCAGCAACGCTCATCCGTGCCTCCGTGTCAATCTGAGTAAAATTGATTTGTGACTGTTGCATTCATTATGCCTGGGGAAAAAAAAAAAACACTGCATGTCAGTCAGCAAGGTGGTGCAGTGTTTTCACGCTGGGGCAAAAGCCTTGGGGAGGTTAGGAGGAGAGGCGGCACAGTAGAGCCGAGCTAGACCAATCTCCTTCCCAGCAGGAGTCCTATTACAGGGCCTTACGCTTCTTTCTCTATATGTGTGTGTCCATCTAATAGCTTTTACACAGTTGCATAAAAACTCAATCACAACTTATCCCCCATTCACTTCTGCATAAATCAGTCTGAGCTCACTTCACACAGCAAATTATAAATGACTGCACGGCTGGCAGGGAGAAGCTGGAACAGAAAAAAAAAATCAAAGCTAGTAAATGCCATCATATAGATGAGACTATTATGTCTGAGTCATGGTTTTGTCAGTGTTCATATTTTCAAGCCTGCCTTCAACACAAATAGATCAAACTGCTGGCCTGCAGCAATAGCACTAACAACTTACTTATTCCAGAAAGCTGAACCAAATCTAGAGATAATTATATAGATCAGTTGTGCATCACTTTGTCTGTCACTCTGTCTGACATTGCTGTCTTGTTTGCTATTTTGTGTGTATATTTTCTGACCCAATGGACTGACCTGCTGTGACATAAATATTGGTAAACACAGAGGCAGTGTTAGCCAGAATACAGTAAAGTAAGATGATGGCAGTAAAAATGACCATGCAATATTTTGGGCATTTTTTTGACTTACTGTTTTGGTTTGAAAAACAAAAAACAATGGTTGTAGCTTTAAACAAAATTAAAAAGGACTTCTGCTATAATTCTTCATATATAATATATTTGTTTGCTGCCATAGTGAAAACTAGAATCCTCAAAATGACTTCTAATGAGACAAAACAACAACAACAACAACAACAACAACAACAACAACAACAACAACAACAACAACAACAAAAACAGACTCATCATGGCAATGAATGTTCACATCCTTTAGTAGGTTTTTAAATTTCGTATTTATTTTAAGACTTATCTTACAGCTAATTATCTTCAAGAAACAGTTAACGTTATCTGTAAAATGCACTAATTTGGAGGTACGTGATTTTATACTTGACTGCAATCATACATTTGCTAAAAAACAAAACTATGGTGAGTTGTCCTGAAAATAACAAACAAGGCAGACCATTTCTTCATGACGTAATAAGAGCTCCCTGTACGGGCTGTTGATGTACAGTATATCACGGACACCTCAGACATAAAAAGCACATGAAGAGCAGCCATTTCAGGCAACATTCGCAATACGAAATATGACCTTGATCTTAAACCTGTCAAACTCAGCGGCCCTCAGGCTATTCAAGCTGATCTGTCAGCGATTGACCTGATCTCACTGGCCATGGAAGTCAATACTCATCTGGTATGACCCATCACAGTCCACCTTTGCAGAGACTGGTTTAGAAGTGGGCTGACGGATCGTGACGGTAATTATAAACCAATAATTGGCTGCACTGGTGGGACATAAAAGCTCCATACCCATGCACAACCTCTTCCTCGTGCCCTCTAAATTTCTCCTTGCTGCCTGTGGCAGAGGCTTGTCCGTGAACCCTGACCCCCACGCGCCCACCCCCATGAGGGCCATCATCAGGTCAGTCAGCAGAGATTTGATTTATTGACTTTTCTGAAGCTATCAAATGCTTTCTGTATCAGCCTCGGAGCTTAGGGTCGACTCCATTGGCTGGCTGGGGAGATTGGGCTTATCAGAGAGGCTAACGGTCATGATGGTGTCACACTGGGTGTCTCACACAGCCTGTGCACCGCTGCTGATGGTGGTGTGATGCTGTAAGGATATATGTTCTATATAGGCGGTTTGATGTAGCAAAAAAGGCTGATATAAATTGCTACAAGCAATCACTGCAATATGACCGACTTGACTGCACTGCTCTTAGCATGAAGAACATGCACGCACAAATGTCAGTCAAAGAAAATACATCAATGGTAGCCAGATGTTGGGGAAGATAAGCATGTTGCACAACTGCTTGAAATGATTTCGGGGGAATTTATTGGGAGCATTATTTTGCAAACAACCTTGGGTGCTCTGAGTGAAATTGTAAATCCATGGTAATCTGTGGGTCATACAAAGCAGTTGACATGTCAGGGCTATGTAGATCACCTTGAAATGGTTGTATTCTTACAACTGAGATTAGGATTTTGTAAAAGCTGCACTGCCTACAGCTTTCAATCTCGTAAAAAAATGGTTCGCAGCGAGCTTCATCTTTGATCTCTGGGTGTCTGCCGCTATCTGGGCTTTTACTGTGGTCCTTGGAGCCCCTGGAGCTTCCCCACTTTTAATGACAGTGGGAGTGAACCTGGCAAACAAAGCCTGTTTCATTGAGAAAACATGATTTTTAAACATATTTGCTACAAAGACTTTGACGAAGCAGACAATAGATTGTTGAAGTCATGAAATAGAAAAAAAGTTAAAGCTAACGTTAAAGCTCTTAGCATTATATTACAGTGACTTTGCAGCTTGTTCTCATTCTAAAACTCTCAAATATCGCTGCGTTTACAGTGCTTCCGGCAGATTCTGACGCCAAAAGCCTCCTTTCATGCCTGCATGATAGGCAGCTGGACAGCGTCAGCTGAGAACCCAGCTGGACAAAATCGTTTATGGTGTTTTTATACACCAGCGGATGGGCAGACACCATTTTCTGTGGCAGCATGATCTGCAGATTTTCAGCATGGTTGAGATTGCATCTGGATGGTACGGAGCTGGACGGCATCAATTTACATTGCTGCTGATAAAATCATAACATAAGGAGAAGAAAGGTCCCTAAAGGGAAGTGGGAGGGGTGGTGGATGGGTCAAACAAACCCTGGACTTTGATGTGGGAGTCCCGAGTCCCTATCTGAATGTGATGTTTTTTTCTACACCTTACCACCTTACCATCAGTAGCATCCTAAAAACTCAATAGCAGACGCAGAGGGATACCTAGAACATAATATTTAGACACAGAAATTTATTGCAAAGTGACGATGAGAACATGTTGCAATATCACTACTCACTGTCACTATGTTTCTTTCAGTTGTTTTAGCAAAAATTGGCTACTTGGCCCATCAACAGTTACTGCTTACTGCTCTCTGTGAGCTTTGTTAATGTTATCTGCTCTTAGCGGCTGAACAAGAGGCTGTTGCTGCACAGCGGTTCTCTTGTTCTTCAGCTCAGGGATGAGTTTGATCTATGCTGAGTTAGCTGCTAACGGGGGTCTGTAGCTTCGCAGCAGGCTGTTCTCCTCTTATATATCATAGGGGAGGGATTATGTTAAGGAATGCTCCAGTGTGTCACTGAGCAGGCTTTTAGGCTCATCCAAAAACTCCTGGACACAGAAATGGAGAAAAATGGTCCACCTATGTCCACAATGTAGTTCCCAGTCATCTCATATGTTTTTAACAAGCATTTTCTAACATTGTTAATATATTTACAAATAAATCACTGATTTTGCTTTACCAACACTAATAATGTTGGTTTAAAAGATGCCATTCTTAATTTATTTTTTCGTTTTTTCCCTAACATTTCCATATTCTCCACACATGCTTTTGTGTTGACTTCCTTTGTGATGCAACACAATGACAGCGGGGCTAAATAGCCTTTCAAAGTCTTGTCATGTTTAGTCAGAGGAGAGTTGGTCTGTGCAGTTGTTTCTGCTTTCAGGTGCGTCCGCCATGAGGTTGCGGGTTACATGGGAGCAGCTGGGGGAATACTCAGCAACAACTGTTGGCAAACAGCAATTAAATCAATGAGTGTCTGAAACTATCAGGAGATACTTTACATAAAACAGCTCCTGTTAAATAAGACTCAGACTTCTTATATCAGGAAATCTCATAGCATGCCTGGTACATTTTCGTAGCGAATATTCTTGCTGACTTTTGTCCACTGCCAGTTTTCTCGTTCATGTCACTCCCCGTTGTAAAATATTTAATAAAGCTGAAATATGTACAAAAAAAATCAATTCAGACCCTGATCTCTACACTCCAGCTGCAGCTATGACTGCAAACTAGCCGCCACTTGTGATAAGTGAAATAACATCTCTGACTGGCGACACACACCTCAAGCCCAGCAGCCTGTGCTCAGCTGAGACATGCAATCCTGAGATAAGAGGCGGTGAAGAGGAATCATGCCCCACAAACCCTCCATTTTTGAGGGAATTCGTTCATTTCAAGGCTTTGTGGAGAAATAATTCCACTTAATTCAAAGTACGACAGGAATGGAAATGAGGGTTACTCCTCAAAGGAGACAAATCCTCGCCCATCAAACCGAAATTTCCCCAACTTTAAGTGTTTTCACTGCACACCACACTGCCCCAAAATATCTTTCACGGGCAGAATAATGAGAGTTTAAACAGCGAAAGACAAGTATGCGTACAATGAGAGGAAGATGAGGACAGGGTGGCAAATAAAAAAATATGACAACATTTGTCAGATTTGCTCGTAATGTGGAGATGAAACTAATATAGTGTGTTTGAGTAGGTTGAGGGAGGAAGATACGGGGACACAGAGAGAGAGAGAAAATACTGAGCTGATAAGATGCAGTAAATGTCTTGTTCCCATCGTGCCAATAAAGAATATTTGAATTTGAAAGCAGGAGAGAAGGGAGAGGAGGAGAGTGGAGTTGCATACAGAGAGAGCTACCTTTTTTTTTTTAGCTATTATACCATAAACTATTTTTGCACTCCGGGAAGCTCTGCAGACATAAATACCAGAAAGTACGCATGAATCTAGGAATCGTGCACACAAAGACGCACAGATCTGCGCTCAGTTTATATGACGAAACAAGAAGAGAGTGACAGTGTGAGAGTGTATAATTGCGGACAAAGATAAAGTGTTTCATGAGCAGGGTGATAAAGTGCATATTAAATTAGCCTTAGCTCTATCGATCGCTGCACTGCAGCAGAAATGGATGCGGTGCATATCAAAGAGATTCAATTATACTCATATAATCAGCTTCAATTCCTAACAGAGCGCGAGTCGGATGGAAGGAAAGAGTGTGGGGGGGGGGGGGGTCATTTGCATGGACTGCATGCAATATTGTTACTTATAGTATGACACTGAAATAAATCTTGCAGTATGAAAATGAAAAAATATTTATCAGTTTCAAAGAGAATTAGGAAACAACAGAAGCAACACTCACTTCCAATCTCACGATAAAAACAATTATTTTTCTGCTTCTATTCCCCCCTTTTATGTCCTTTCCTCCCCCCGCTCCCCGCTTTGCTCTGTTTTCCTTCCTGCTGTGTTCAGTATTCATCCCTTCACTTCCTCTCTCCGTATTCCTCCTTTCTGAGCCTATTTCCTCTCATTACTAATTCATTAGTCATATTTATTGAAGGGGCTCACTCTGAGGAGGGATCAATGTCTTATTTACACATTTAGACAGACTATGGACTGAGCTGGGATTAACTGGCCTATAAAACCTTTACCAATACTGCCATGAATCTGCCATCAGGGACATTTGCCTCCTGATAATGTGCATCTCTATGAAAACAAACAAAGAAAAAAGGCAGTGTGGGCCCGGTATATGCAACAGGGGTGCATTTAATGAGGCACTTATTCAGCAATGTAACATCTCATATTTAGAACTGGCAAAGACACTACAAAGGCTGGATTTATGTAAGGAAATATTATATAATGGGGCCCTTTTGTCAATTGGGTGAGAAGGGCTAGCTTTTAAATCATTTTTGCTGTGTATCATCAGTTGATGAGGTGGTTTTAACTGAATAATTCTGACTGCAGAGTCAAGAAAATAAACTTTAAGGTGTGTCAGGATGTTAAAAGATGGGAATCTTTGCAATCTCTTGTTTATCGTCTACTTTCTAGTAAGGCTACGAGGGTTTTTAAGTCAACACTAATGGACTGACGTCACAGGTGGGATCAAGTCATTGTTTCGCAAGTGTCAAGTATTTGCACTTAAGTCCAAAGTCAAGACAAGCAAGTCCAGAGTCAAGATTGACAAGTGCCGAGTTTCAAGTCCTGAAAAAGTCATAATTAGCTCTAGACCAAATATGTCATTTTAACATCCATCTATCCACTGCCGCTTGTTTACCCGAGGCAGAGTCGAGGGGCAGCAGACTAAGCAAAGCACTCCAGACGTCTCTCTCCCCAGCAACGCTTTCCAGCTCCTCCTGGGGAGCCCCAAGGCGTTCCCAGGCCCAACGAGGTATGTAATCCCTCCAGCGTGTTCTTGGTCTGCCTCGGGCCCTCCTACCAGTTGGACGTGACACCTCCAAAGGGAGGTGCCCAGGAGGCATCCTGATCAGATGCCTGAACCGCCTCAGATTTACAAAAATCATGAGTGTGTTTTTTAAAGGTTTTACTTGGATCTTAACCCTTTGAAACCTTCAGGGACATCACTTTTCTTTTGCTGCTTTCAGACGCCTTTCACAAATATTTAAACCTGTGAACTGTGAGTAAATTGGTTTGGTTTCTTTAAAAAAGAAACCTGGGAACAAAAGTCACTGAGCAGTCCAAGTCCTCTTCGATTTTCTGAAGCTGAGTCTGAAACAATAAAATCTGTGACTCCAGCCTGACTCAAGTCCACATCTGTGTTGGTAGTTAAATAGTTTCATGTTGCTCTTTAGATCAGTTACAAACCACTATTAAGAGCAAATTTCGGGTTGCCGAAATGTGAAATTCCCTTTGGCTGGTTTATCCTTTGGTAATAAGAAGTCATAAGTATTGATAACTCATTCATGAATAATCATATCTTACTCACTTTCTACCCAATTGTTTGTAGTTATACACATTAAGTCACTAATAATCTGCGATCTGGACCAAAGAGATCATAATGTTGGTATGCACAGATCTTTTTTTCAAAGGCATGGTGGTCAAACTGTTCATTAGAGGAGTAAACACCAGCCTCAGGGATTTTTCACACCCACATACCTCTCTTATTCATGACTTCTAATTGAACTGTGACGCACTCGTGAATTATATCAAGCCAACAACACGTGCACAGAGGTTACCTTACTGAAGTCCAGCTTGATGTTTTGCTCGCACAGAGGATGCACTGTGCTGCTTATGAAATGGAAGCAACAAAAACATGCAAAATATCAGTTTTCCTACATAAAAATACAAGTTCCAGTGAGTGTGCAGTTACTCATAACACAAACCTCGCAGGACATTTCACCCAGAGACATCCTCTATTTATTTGTTTTGCTCCTGCAGCTACATGTATAACAAGATGGCTGACAGATGATTGAATCTCTGCCACCACTGATTAGTGTTAATACGCTGTGATTCTGTGTCAATTTCACATCATGCATTTTTTGCCACACAAGACAAACTGCATATGTTCTGGCACACACATCTGTCCAATTATTTGTGTGCAGCTCAAATAACAGAAGGAGATGAAAGCATTTTTTTTTGCAGAAAACTGTGTAATGGAACAAATGGCTGTGTACAGTTTAAAAGGCATGTTAACTGTAGTTTTGTTTAGTAGAAAGCAGCATCATAGAGGACATAGGTTTCATTTTAACACTGGAGGGACACATATGAGGCGGGGAGTGTGGGGATCCTCCAAAAGGAAATTTTGAAAATTTTCTGCAGTCTAGTGAATTTTTGTACGTCAGTTTATGGTGAACTGAACTTTATTTTGTCAAAATAAGTCATCAACCAGCCGCAACAATTTATCAATTAGTCAACTGACAGAAAATTATCCACCGACTTTTTAAATTTATATTTTTTTAGAAATAATTTTCACATTTTGGTGGTGTTTTGTTTGTGTTTATTATAATTTTATTATGGTGTTTTTTCCTTTTTGTAATGGTTTAGGTTTTTTGTGTGTTTCCCCTGTTATCTTAAAATTTAGAGTTTTTTTTGGGTGGTTTTTTTCTCTCTCTTTAATGATTAAGGGTTTGGGGTGTATTTTTCTCATTTTCTTTATAATAATTTTTGAGTGTTTTTTTTTTTTTTTGAGTGTTTTTTGGCAATTAAGGGGTTTTATGTTTTTTTTTTTTTTTACTTTTTATAAATTTGAATTTCGGAGGTGTTTTTTTCTTTTTTTTTTCCCTTAAATAATGTTTCATTTTTTTTGGGGGGCTTTTTTATTATCTTTTAAACTTGAGCTTTTGGGGTGTTTATTTTGTTGTTGTTTTTTAAAGATGTTTATGCATTGGGTACTTTTACTTTTAATGCAAAGTATATTTTCTTGATAATACTTGCTTTTGCAGAAGTAACATTTTCAATGTACGACTTTTACTTGTAACAAGAGTACTTTCAAAAAGGTTCATATTCACTTGTCTAGCTATTCTTTGCATCATCTGTGTAAATTCAAAATAAAGAAAAGACAACTGGAAGCTACTGCTGATATCATGTTCATCCCTTTTTCTCTTCTTTCCCCTCTTTCCCATCCATTCTCTCTGCTCTGCAACAGAATTCAATTACTCTCATACTCCCATATAATCACTTTTCATCCCCAAGGCTTGACAGTTTCCTGGTCTGACAGAAAAAGCCTAATTACTCTCTGACCTTGACTCTCCCTCTTTCTCTCTCTCCCTCCCTTTCATTTTCACTCTCTCACTCTCTCTCTCCTTCCTCCAGAATAACCAGTGTGTCTCTTTCACCTCGATTTCACAACAAAAAAAACACCTGCTCTAACGTGTGAACCCTGGACATCCTGACAATGCGTCCACGTGTGCACCTTCAGTCAGTGTGCACCTTCAGTGTGCGAGCCTGCTCCCAAAACTGCACAAAAAAAAAAAAAAAAACAGCCACACAAAGGCATGATTTCATTGCAGCAGTCCGGTAAAGCTATCTCAGCCTCCCCAGCCTCACCATATAGGCTTTTAACTTCAGGTTTTAATTTCCTTCAATTTCATACCACAGATATAGATGCTCTTATAGTAATTTAAGTCTTTCATGGTCTCAGGCAGTATAAGAGGCTCATCTTTTTTTCTCTTAAAAAAAAGAAAAGAAAGAAAAAGACCAGGCACTTAACCTTGTTGCTGTATGTCTCCAGCTTTTCTGTTGGGGAATAATGGGTGAAAGCGGAGAAAGAATTCACACAGTGCTGTCAGTGCAGTCATGCCTCCTGCTCCTCTTAATCGTCTCTTCCATATCAAATTAAATGCAGAGAGTTTGGCAAATGGTTGATTAGTTGTAGGAAGGAAGACACCTTTCTTCCTGGCGTGGCTGTTCGGTATTCATGCTGCGATGAGCACAGTATGTAAGCACCTGTAGTGTCACCATGGAAGGAAAATAATGGCATGTTTTACTTGACTAAAACTGCTAGTCAACCACAATAAACAGCTACACCAAAACATGTAGGAAACAGGCTTCCAAATAGTTTAATAGATTTTTCAAGTACAATAACTGTCTCAGAAAAATATGATTTCATGGTATACAGTATTACTACTGTTATGTATTACAATGACCCTCAGGTCCCTTAGGCCCCCTTAGGGCTTAACTTAATTTGCATTGCAAATGACTGTGTGACAGTTGGCTGAGATGGATCACAAAATGTCTTTGCAGAAATAGTTTGCCCTTAAAAAAAAATCATTGAAATAAAAGATTAGGCATTATAGTGAATAATGGCATGTAACTGACTTGTTTACATGTCTGCAGCACAATATCATGTTAAAATGAACTACTAATGGAAGAGAGAAACACTGGCGCGCACTGAGGCTGAGCAGGATGTGGAAAAATTATTTCGATGGTGGAGTTTCTGATTGACTTTTATTGAATTAATTTTTTTTTTTTCAGTCAAGAATTTAGTCAAAAACAGGACATATATTTTGATCTGCACTGAGGATCCCTGAGATGTTTGCCTGCCCAGTATTTTGCAAACTGGGAATCCATCGTTGAAGACAGCACCCTTTTAGTTTTGGGGATATCCAAAGCGATCCCACTAGGCTGACTAACTTTTTTTCAAGGGGAATGAAGGGTGTTAGCATCACTTTTCTCTGCCAGCTTTTTGCTGCTGTATCTGTGTGCGTGTGTGTGTGTTGCAAGCCGATGAATCTGACGGGTAGTCAGGGAGGAACAGAGATGGGCATGCGCAGGTGAGATTATGGTGGCATTTTTTTTCAATAGCATAGAAAAGAAAATGTACACAGTATGATGATCGTCGATTTACGTAGCACAGTATGTAGGAAAATTGTAAAGATGGATTTTTTTCAAAATGTTTATTTTTGTGCTTTTACCTGTAATGGCTCCATGATAACAACCGCAACGTGAATATGCTGCCTGACATGTTTGAGAATTATTCTTTAGGTACTAAGTGTCTTTGCAATGAATGTTGTGCATCAGGTAAGTCTTTATCTCACTTTAATTATTGCAAGTAGAGATAAATGACCCTAAATGCTTCAAAATGTCTCTTTCTCGTGGCTAATTGCCTTCAGAGTTGAACTGGATATAAAACATTAAACATCTGTTTCAAGCCAAAGAGTCACTCTTTTTTCCGCTCATTAGGTGGATTAGGTAATTATTACAGCCATTTTAATGCACCAGCATGCATGTAGGCACAGGGGCAGATGAGAGGTGTGTTATCCTGCAGAGGCAGAGAAGTGACCCCCCCACACACACAACTACCAATTTGCTGTGAATATCACTGCACAGCCGAACACGCCTCAGCAGATCTGCAGGACATACCTGCACTCCCTTCTGTCACTGGTGATAACACTGATTTGCCTTTTACATTAATTCCCCACAGACTTGAGTGCAACACACACACAAGCTGCATCATGTAGCATCACGTCAATGTACGTTTGTCAGTTGACACCTGTAGCACTTACATGACATGCTTATAGATATGAGGAATACATTTACAGAAGATGGTTATCTGGGGACTAAATGTGATGTGGAAATGGCTGCTTTTCTGTAGTTGATGCATTGATGCTGTCAAAAAACGCTTCCATGTATGTTGAAATGTAACATAACCTCATGCACTGGGTCATATGATATCTAATGAAAATACATAGTGTCGGTATGATATCTAACTAATTAGCACCCAGTGAATGGAGTCATCATCTTATGTACTTCACGTGAAGTTACACAGGTCAGGTTTAATGAAGTACAGCTAGACTGGTGAGTTTTGGAAAAGAAAAATCAAGTTACATTAATTAAAATACTCTTAAATATTTTAGGTTTTGGCAAGTAAAGTTTAATGGATTAGGTTTAAGAAAACAAATGACTTTCACAAGTATTTAACCTTTGAGCAATTCATGATTTTTATTTGAAAAAACATTGAAAAAAGGCCAATGAGAAACTTTGTGAGAAATTTAAGTACATGACAAGAAATTAGTCGATTTAGAAAATATTTTCATTTATTTTTTAAAAGCTAGGGGAAGATACAAAAGTATAAGAAGACCTAGAGAAAAACGGATTTATAAATACATATTTAAAGTTATCTTACAGGATTATTATAACTTTTATAATCTTATTTTTTGTACATTTAAAAAAGGAGAGTTGTTAACCCTTTCTTTTTTAAATTACTTAAATTGAAAACACATAAATACATTATGTTTATTGAATCATCATTCATGTATTTTTGGTTGGTACTTATTTTAAGCTGGTTAATATACAAACACACAGGTTATTTTCTTGATTTTTTTTTTTTTGACTACTTTCTTGCATTTTTTTTGTTTTGCTCATTATCTTCTTCTCATGTTTTGAAAGAAATCAAGCAAATTTGTTATGGTTTGAAAGGGTTAATATGACTCTTCTCTTGTCTACTTTTACAAGAATTGGCTACAATCAATCATTTTGGTAATGGACATTTGCAGAAAAAAAGAAGATTTGGGTTTGAGATAAAGACACAAGAGTCAGTGGTCAGCTGCTTGTTCCTGAGGGGATGGTATTCGCTCAGTGAGTCAAAGTCTTGCTTGATTGCTTGCAGGGTGATTGATGGTGAGGACTTAATTCACTGGCTGGGTAATTATTTTTTCAGAGAGACATTTTCATTTTCTGGTTTACTTTAAATCTAAAATTTCTGGTTAAAACGAGTAAAACCCAGTATGTGCACCATTTCCTACAGACAGAGTGGGCGCACATATTTGACTGTGTTAAGCCCTCTGGAGAGGAGAATAAAGGCACAAAAAAAGCCTTCTGACTCAATTAGAGGAGACTCTGATGGGCCTGCATCAATATTTTCGCAGGGGGCAGAGAAGTCAGTTGTGCCTCTGATCTTGCTTCAGGCGCTTTGCTTTAAGTCTTGTAAACTTGCTTTACTGCATGTTTTGCATAATTTTGCAAACAGCTTCTTCAACTAAGCAGACTAATAACTGATGGTGGTACTACAGCGAAAGTGCCCTTTACACCATAACTGGACTAAATATCTAAATAGGTCTGCAGCTTTTGCAAATAGCTCTCCATGTAAATTATGGTCTTGTTTGATTTACACGGAAACATGTACCATGATGTCCTGAAATACAAACATGTGTCCGTGACAAACTGATGCTTATTCTCTAAATTTAATAGTCCATCTCATCCCCCTCAACAAAAAACATGAGAAACCCTGTTTACCGTTAAATATCCTGACATACATATGCAGCAACTTTAAGAGTACAACACAATCTCCTTCAACAAATGTCCTCTTCTTCCCCCTGAGCGCTGAACTTGGCTGAGGTCTTTATTCTTTAATTAGCTCTCGAGGAGTGACCGGCTGACCTGACGTAGGTTTTATACCCGCCATCTCTTACACACACACACACACAGATAAAAATTCACACTCACTGTCTCTGCTGCTCTCCACTGTATTAAATACTAACATGACCTCGATGTCAGGCTCGCCCACTCCTTTCTCTGCACATATTTACCCATAAGAATACATATTTATGATTCCCAGGTCTGATCGAGCTGCCAAGATGCCAGAAAATGTTGGCAGTGTACGTGTTTTTTTTTTGCAAACCAGATATATGGTATATTTGCACCTTTCATAGGTATCGTAAGGACATGAGCTGACTTTGTCATTCAGAGGAGGGTTGATGGATGGCATGACACCTTGGGGAGATTCCTGCAGCTTTTAAGCTACTAAATCTGGCGTTTTTTAACAAACCTGTCATTGATTTTTCCACCGGATAGTGCCACAAAAACCGGTTGAATTTTACAGACACATTGCTGCATTTCCTGCCGGGATGGTGGCACCAAAATGGGTATTTTGAACCAAAACATGATCTTTTATTAACCATAACCAGCTGTTTTTGGTACCTAAACATAACCACATGTTAACAACAGCATTGCTGAGATGTCGTTTGCAGAAACATGTCTACAGAAACATTCTATGTTTAGTATGCTACATTCTTCCTGGAGATTGGATAAAGCTGCTGGACAATGCAAGTCTGCATGCGTGAGAGAAATTTCTAGATCTGCAACACGACAACTCAAAAGAACAACCAATCAGCCTCCTTCACCAATATCTTCCTATTTTCTGTCTTAAATTTGTTCTTAAGAAAGGTCCTAAGAAAAGCCTTCATCAGTCTCATTTAACAGTTGTTGAATGTGTCTTTAGTCTTGACCATGTGAAACAAATCCTGTGAGAAGTTTTAAGCTCAAAGAGGTTCCTCAGCAGAAACAGGAATCAAGGAAATGTATGACAGTTTAATATATTCGACTATTATTACACAGCTACATATAGATGCACATAAGCACAAAATAGCACAGTACATATCCATTAATAAACAATGCCACATGGTTGTTAGCTACAAACAATACTAAAAAAGTAAGAAAAAGGGTTTTTCTATTGCTCTTGCATTAAAACACAGTTAAAAACAAAGAGCTACTCCCAACAGTAAAATTAAAACGTTGGAACACATTCCTCTGTGAATTTATGAAGGTACAGTAAAGAAACCACCCGCCTGCATATCATTTGTTTCATGTACTATTCCTATAAGCGGCGTCCGCAGCACAACTTCCAACGCTTTGATGTTGTGTAATCACATCACACCAGCGTGCAAACTTAAAAAGCTTGAAAATATGCTATAATCAACTGCTTATGCATATATATGGACGCATAAATTATCAAATTTAAGGCGTGTGAATAGAGCGACTTGAGTTGCAGAAAATAATGAGTTCCAAGTGTGTATTTTTTCTTTTCTTTCTCTAAACAGCATCATATATAATAATTAAGAGTATGAGCATGGGTGTTTTGACACTATTTTAGCAAAGACATTTTATATTATCACACTGGGAGACATAAGCAGCCACCCTTGCGAGCTTGCCAGCCGCTATCAGCTGATTTATAACACATATCAAAGCTAATTCCACTGACTTCCGCCCCGCGCCGCTCCATCTGCAATGCTGATCGATCTGCCCTTTGTATCTCCATAAGCCAGCCTGCCGTACACTAATAGAGGAGGTGTAAAGTTACTTTGTGACCTTAATAAAACCTTCACCTCGTTCTTTAGCTTGCTGCCGCCTCCTGAATCAAGTGGCTCAACGGCAAGTCGACATAAAAGCAAACACCCCGACCTGCGCCGACACTGTAAATCTGCTCTACACCCAAATCCACTCCTGGCCTTCCTGCTTTGACATTCTGTTTGCTCTGCATGATGCTGCAACACACACAAAAAATGTCAAACTCCTTCTTTTCTAGGAGTGTGACAGAGAAAAAACACACAAGTGAGAGGAGGAAATAATTTAGTATGTAACCTGGCCACAAAAATAACACAAAAAATACTGTAAGAAAAAAAGTTTTCTCCTGTAAATGCACTCATGATTCATAAGCAAAAAAAAGTTATACTTTATTATTATTTCTATTATTACTAGTGGTAGTAGTGATAGTAGCGTTATTATTATAGAATCTTAATGCAAAAATGAAAAGAAATGGTCCTAACTGATCTTTTATCAACAAGAAATTTAAGATTATTCATTTTTCATGATGAGATCTACAGACAGAAATAACGTTTTTCTTTCGGAAAAGGGTCTCATGTTGGGCGTGACTAGTCAGAGAAGCACACGTCATGGCTTATGATGCCCAGTCAGCGAGTAAACAGGGTTATCCGCATCACGTTTATCAATTATCCGCAGTGTTTTCAAACCGCTCCATCTTAGGGCTACTAAAACACAATATTAGTGAGGATGCCACGCTTAAATGTTGCAATATTGATGCGTCTTAAATGAAAACAATAAT
Source organism: Plectropomus leopardus (assembly GCF_008729295.1). Classification (NCBI taxonomy): domain Eukaryota; kingdom Metazoa; phylum Chordata; class Actinopteri; order Perciformes; family Serranidae; genus Plectropomus; species Plectropomus leopardus. The sequence continues at coordinate 2,539,531 of NC_056477.1, read as the reverse complement.
AAGGATGTAACCTAAGACTGTGCATTTAGGTGGTTTCAGATCATAGATCTAGGCTTCCTAGAAAATGTCCTTTGGAACGGAGGCAGGATGTGTTAAGGTTTTAGGAAAGTGAGATAAGGTTGCGAGGTTACACTGAACATAAAGGATTCAGTTTGAGCATTTTTTCCGAGTTGAAAATGCTGTTAAGTCTCTCCCTGAAAAGATATAATATTCTGCCTTCAGAAGAGGGCCAAAGCCAAAGGTCATGTTGTTTCAACAATAAAATTTCTCAGTACGGCGCACCGCAGGGAACAGCCGAAAAAGCTCCCGAAAAATGTTGCGAGGTTCTAATATTAAGTAACGTTTTTTGAAAAACTGCAATTAGCAAATCCCTCCACTGGGCCCTTCAGCAAAGCATTAATAGTAAAACTTATTTCTTTGGCACTTCCCTCATTCCCACAGCACAACAAAGCATTTAGGTTGTATTCACAGCTGACTTTTCGGGAGGGCTTTGTTCTTGCTCTTTCACAATGCAAAGCCAGTGCTGCGGCGCCATGTGAGAATGAAAGTTTGATGAAGCAATCTTTATTCCTTTGCAAATTATTCACCACCAGTCCCAACGCTGGAAAACAGTAATGCACAATTAGGAGGGGGGGCATGTCAGCGCGGCTCATGAAGTCAGCAGCGTGGATCCCCATGTGTGCTCGCTGGGAACCAGCTGGACATTTGTTTGGCAACACGATAATGCTCGCCGGAGCTCAAAGACTTTATGCAAAAACCCTTAATTTCTGCAAGGTTAACACAGGGAATATTTAATCAATCAGCATTTTTGATGTTAAAAAGAAATATCTTCATTGTGCCCAGGACCAAGGCTAGAAAATCGAAATCAGTCAATTTTGGATTTTGAGCTCAGAATTAATGCACGAGAATTAATGTGGTTAACATTAATCCATTTCGAGTGCAAGGCAGGAGATAAAAAGAAAATGTTCCCCAATTTTACTCTATCCCAGGGTTCAGCCGAGAACGGGGAGACTGACGGAGAGAGGTCTCTAGTTCGAGAGGAGTTTTAATGTTAATTGGTAGTGATAAAGGTCAGTTCAGCTGCCACTTAAAGGACTAAAAATGTGCACTAGCTCTACTGTTCACACTATGGTTATCTTCAGTGTCATTATAGTCGGTCAAGTATGAACCATTACAGAAAAACTACCAGAAAAATGTTCCAATCATCCATCGACAAAGTTTCAGAAGCATCTTGTGGAGTGCACAATAAATGCACAGTTTGTGAGGCGATAAATGTTTCAGAGCGTCGGCGGGGACTCTGATGACCGATGAATTCACTGCGGCAAAAACGGAAACACTGTACATGTGAAGAAGGGTTTAGCAAAAACACAACAGGCCTCCGGTTTTGGCTCCAAACACACAGAGCGACACAGAAAGCAGCACAGACTTGTTAAATGGCCCCAGCAGGGTGTTTTCAGCAGCTGTGTCCCGATTCCATACAACATATTAATTTTTATCTGTGTGCAGCGCTTTCACACTGCGAAACTGCCAAAAGTAAGTAACTCAAAGATGTCAGCATGCGGACTAAATGTGCTTGATTGCTGAATAGCGCAGTTGACGGACACTATTGTCCCATAATTCAATAAGCAACAGAAATGGGGGAGCTAAAATTAAAAGCAATTATGGATGACAAAAGAATTACAGATGATTGAGTTGGAATAAAAAGTTTTTTGTTTGCGCGGTTTTCACCGGAGGCAGTCTCACAATACTGGTTGATTTAATACACACTTTCATTTTTTGAAGTCTAGAATGAAGATCAGTAAATAATACATAGTTGGATAGTAAATGATGAGTTGCGATGCACAATGATAAGTGATAAACAGTATATAACATAAAGAACTGTGTCTCTCTTGAACTTCTTCGTTTGTGAAGGTCAATTTTATATTTATTTATACATCAGAGCGGGGACTTTTTTTTTTGGAAATCGAGTACACGTCCTTATCTCTCTAAAGGACTTTTTGGGGGTTAAGGCTTAATTTGAAGGCCAAAGTTTCAACTGGATTCAGGTCTGGGCAGCCTGGACACAAGACAAATATGTAGCCATTGTACAAATCTGCAAACTATGAATATATTTGCACATTTCAAATGTGTCATAACTAAAGTAATGTGTATGGTCTGCCCAGAATGTCCTTGTTGCAACCATACCCTGATCTCTTAAGGACATATGTTCTGGTCCTGTCAATCCCTAATTGGTCTTCCATATTTGAATGTGTCTGATCCCTATGCAGTAAAACATCAAAACCCAACCCCCTCACTGCTATTTTTGGGGTAGTCCAATGGTAGTCCATTGGTAGTCCAATGAGAAGAGGGCCTTTCTGGTCACAAAAAAAGGGCGATTTCATTTGCTTCTCTTCCTGCCCGTCGACTTATCTTGTTCGATTGGAAAGCAAAAAAGCCACAATCTTCATAACAGTGGGCTTTGGAGGTGATGTCGATGTTAAAACTAGAGAAGCGATAGTTTTTCACAGAGACATTACTGTGTGCCCTGCTGGGACTGTACCCCCAGCCTGAGCCTTTTAGGCAGAAACATGATTTCCCAAACCACTACAGACCACTATTCCAGACCAACAAACAACAAAATCAGTTGTGATTTGGCAAACAGCTGCTATGTTCAGCAGCTTTTTAGGAAGGAAAAGCAGTGTTGTTGTTTTTTTTTTTACATTGTTGCATTTCTGGAACGGACTGAGCGACCAAAATTAGGTATTTTAAGCCAAAACATCTTTTCCTAACCATAACCAAGTGTTTTTTGTGCCTAAACTTAACCACACAATAAGCAAAGCATCGATGAAATGTAAAGACAGTTTTATGTACAAACGTAACACATCTGTGATTTGCAGACATGTAATCGGAAACATTTTTTCTGGAGATCGGGTTGGATTTGTGTTGGATGCTCGGTAAATTCCTCAGAAGACACTTAGCCAGAGTCTAAGTTTACATAAGTCCGTTCCTTCATGTGTACTTGAGCGTCTGTGGGCATTCTTCTGTCTGTTTTTATATAAGAGGGATGTTTACAGTATGTGTGCTGGTGTGTTTGTGCTTTCATATATGTGTTTGCACTGTCCGTCAGCTTGTGCATACAATTATGTGTGTGTGTGTGTGTGTGTGTGTGTGTGTCAGGCAGAGCTCCAGTGACATAAGTGCTAGACTTTGACACGGGAGCTTGTCGGTATCCATCAGGATCACTGCCATCATCTCCTCTCTGTTCTCCTCCTCTCTTCTCCTACCGATATGGCAGTGGCGCTCTGCAGATACTGTCTCTTCCACTCACATAAGAGAGACGTGCAAAGGTGTGCAAACACACATACCCTTACCTCCCTCCCTACTTTCTTTACTCACTCCATCACTCATCCGCGTGCTTCTCTTTTCTTTCAGTAACAAGCTGACAACAGACAAACGGATGTCAGGCAGACCTACGGTCCATCATGACATCTCCTGACAGATGCTGGATTCAACCTATGGCCTGCTGGCATGACCGCAGCTGGAGGATGGAGAGACTCCTATACACCCAGCCTGAAGCAAAGCATTGTGGGGCTGCAACCCTGACATCCTTTTCTCCTCTCTTGGCCACACACAAACAGCCCCACAGTAAACCAAAAAAAAAAAAAAGAAAGAAAAACGAGAAAAATAATGGCTCTATTATTGGCTATGTTACTGCAGCACATGATTATCTTTTTATAGCCAGCGGTGTTTATATACACACATAAACACAGCCACCCACGCTCACACTTGCACTCTCACCCGACACACACACACACACACACACACACACACACGTATGCTCTAAAAAAAAAACATCATATACAATGAGACACATTATGTGCAGATTAGGGCGCGCTGATTAGAAATCATATGGAATGTCTTCTTTATAAATCGATTCAATTGAATCAAATTCCTTCTGCATTTTTCACCATTTTCAGTGGGTAATAATAATATATGAAGCCTGCAGGTTTCAGTTCTCCCTCAGCTAATTCGGTTTCCATGACTCAAACGCAATACAAAACACGCTATGACTAAGCAGCATGAATCATCACATATTTATTTATTTCCCCCTGACTCTATAAAAGCAATAATAAAATGTTACATGATTGTTTTTCTAAAAGTATTGTTGCTATTAATATGTGTTGGAATGCATGCCGTTTCACCCTGCATTGTGAGGAAGCTGCAGGAGGTTTGCTGTGTGAATCAACCATCATCGTACACATTTTCTGAGATTATTTTTGGAATACTTTGTAAACATATGATTTTATTTACATATAAGATCAAAAAGGGTTCACTAAAATGCAAAAAGCATTCATGTCTTGCTTCCATAGCCTCTACGTACAAGTAACCAAGCTGCCAGAGAGAACAAGTCCCTAACAAAATGGCAAAAGCATATCCAGGCCTGAAAATGTTGACAATGTATGTTTCTGTAAACAACGACTATGTGACTTTTGCATTATGTCAAATTATTTTGCATTGCATGTGACTTTTCATTCATATCATATCAATGTTTCTAAGTGATGTAGTACATGAGCACCAAACATGGGTGTATTGCAGCAACCCATTGCTGTTTTTTCAGTGTGGATTGTGGTGTTAACATCGCTGCTCTCGCAGCTAAAACTGGGAAATTTAAGCTAAAACATTTATTTTCCCAACCATACTTTGTAGGTGTTTTTTGTGCCTAAATGAAACCATATGTTAACTACAATGTTTAAACTTAAAGTTTCAACATATCCACTACATAATAATGTGCCAATGTAACATATTACTAGTTTTCTAAACTGTACAATGTCAACATTCCCTGTAAGAAGTGGGTTGGTATATTTAGTTTTTTTGCTCTAATGTCACTATCATTATAATCTACAGTAACACTCTTTGCACTGATGTAATTTAAAAAGGTCTGAACAGAAAAACATGCTAAATTGTCAGACAGTGATGGGTCTTATATTGTTATTATCTCATAAGTGCGCACACAGTATTGCTTAACCGTACATACACTTTAGTTCTCATCTCAGGTGCACTCAGAGTCAGCTTTACTTACAGATAATGTGGATAACATTATCTGATAAATTCACAAATTGAAATAATGATCTGCTCAGAATTAGTTAGAAGGGGCTTCTGTAAAAAAATGGACAGCCTGTAATTTGATATACTTTGAGATTTGCCATCCACTCTTGGGAATAGCAGTTTTTAACCCCCAGCAACTTTAGCAGCAAATTGACAATGTTTCAGTTTTAGTCACAAATCCAAGAGCATTACATATTAAAAACAAACTTACAATAACAACAAATAGACTTGAAAGACTATGCAGTTCCAATAAATGGAAACCCACTGGTATTCACAGAACAACGGCTTTTCATCATCATTCTACTTCTGGCTTTCAGGTGATATTTAATTGCCAGTAATTGCAAAAAATCCAACCTAATAAGACAATTACAGGGCCTCTATTGAAGATGTCAAAATGGCCATTAGTGTGAGTGTCAGCAGCGTGACAGTGACCTTGACCAGATTTAAAAACTGGAAAGCATAAAATATGCATGAACACTTAAGAGAGGAGGAGGTGCACGAGTGGCTTTATGTAGAGATTGTGTGTGGACTCTTGTTCCGTGTGTGAAACATCCGTGTGTTGGTGCCTCGCTGTAGGATACGAGTGCTAAATGTGTGCTTATGTGTGTGTGTGTGTACTCAAGCCCTGCTTTCCTGAAAACGTGTCGACGGAGGGCTGCTTCTTGTTAGTTGGAGTGGGAGACAGACATGTCTGGGCTCGGGGCAGCGCTGCCATTTCAGAGTGAAGTGCACTACAGTGAAAACATACATCAGTGGGCTGGTATAGCTCCCAGGTAGCACTAGAACTCCAGACCTGCTTAATATTGCAGACACAGCTTGTCTTCAGTTGTTCTCTCTTTTCTATTCTACCTCTCTGTCTCTCTCAATCTCTCGCTCTCCCCCCGTTTTTTTCTTTTCTCAGCAATCCTTCATGTAAATATATATTTTACTCCGCGTCTTCCTCTTTTTACTGTCACATTCATTTTCCGTCTCATGCATGCTGAAATTCACCGCTGTGCCAGAGTGCCGTCGCTGGGGAAAGATTCCCCAAGGTAGGTGTGTGGAAAATTACAGTGTCTTTGTGGCCAGAGTATAACTTTCCCTCATTTTTTTTTCTTAAAAAATCAATAGTACTTCTCTGAGCTCTCTTTTTGTATTTATTCAGAGCTCTCCATCCTGTAGGAGGGGGTAATGCAAACTCAGTCAGAGTTTTGGAGGGAAAAGGAGAGTTCATTTGCATACATTTGCATCCCATTAACACATCAAACCTGCTGACTTGAAAGAGATGCCTTGATTAGGAACACCACCAAATTACTGTATGTCTACTTCCTCACTCCTCTCTTCCCCTTGTCCTCTCACTATCTCCTTACTCTCCTCACCGCTGAGTATTGTTACTGTACTGTTTGTGCATCATTACAGAGATTTATGCTGGAATATCCCTCAACCTTTGATGTGCCAAACACTTCCTAAACCCCCCATCTCTGTCTCTTGTCTTCTCTTCCCTCTTTTTCCGCCTCTGTTACTTTTGTCTCTCACCATAAGGTCACGACTCTCCCTCTCCGTTTCTTCCGGGCATCACTGACAGGTTTTGCCGGAGCTGTCAAACATTTTTAATCTATGTGTGCATGTGCATAATGCCTCCAAGCACACCTACAAAATGCTTATACACATGACCGAATGGATTATGAGCCTCCTCAGGATGAGCTGACCGCGTGGGTGTCGGAATATAAATGTTCTCCCAGCTCTGTGATTTGTATCACTGATTTATGTAATGAAATACATCCTGACTGTTGCTCACTTCAAAAGCTTAGCAGGAAGTGAATTGATATTTACTACCTCTGAGTCCTGTTTTTCAAAAGCTGGACAGTGTGTAGTAAATGATGCCAGTATCTAGGGTTGATATGAGAGTGAATGCTGGGAATCTATACGTGTTCTTTTCTCTTGGTTCTACAAAAACTCAGTCAGTCAAAATTCATGCTGATAAGCCAAATATGACACAAAACCCACATACTATTATGTTAAACTGAGCTGGAGATCACAATGTTCTTTAAATGTTGTTTTTTTGTTTTCCGCTTTGAAAAAAAAATGTAAAAAATACTAAATAAAAATACTGTAATCTGATGGAATGATGCGGCCTTGGTTAAAATACTTCACTTAGAGTGATAGATTTTTTGAACTGTTTAAGAAATGCTACCAACAATCTGAGCTGAGAATATTACATATCAATATTACAGACCACATTTCAAATCTTACAAAGGAAAAAATGGTGTTAAGGTGCTATCAAGATATTATAAAGTGTTAATAAGTATAAAGGATCTACTTACTACGACTCAGTTTGTTATGTTGCTAATTCGGCAACAGGGCACTAAATGTGCTGGGGCCGGCACTTAACACAGAAAAAGTAAAAAAAGGAAAACTGCTAAAGGGCACTGTTAGTCATCTAAAGCTTCACTCAATACGACAGTGTCAGCTTACCTAATACTGCTTTGTTCTGCAGCTGCATTAAACTTTGTAATATAATGCTAAATATTTTAATGTTTTTACTCTTTGAAGACCATCATGAGTGTTGTACAAAAATCATTTGTACTGCTGGGTATTAACACAGTCTCTGATGTGAAATCATGAAATTAAAACAGTAATAAAACCAACAATTCAAATTCTGTGTTTGATCTGACAGCTTTAGGATTGTCTTTATCAAACAGTCTGTAAAAAACCTGCAGTTTGCATCGCCAGGATCCAATAGCCACAGGTTGTGAGGGTTATTCACAGAGAAACCTCATTGTGATTAATGATCGTAATTAGTCTAATACTATTATTCATAACAGCTTTGAATTTTACAATTATTTAAAGCTTTCAAGGATTATCTCCTGCTGTGCACATCCCGAATCTCTATTTCCTGTCACTTTCTGTCAAAATCATACCATGTGTTGTCACACCTACATAACACCAGACTCCATCAACAGACAACAGCTTCAAGTCTTATTCTATAAATTCTCATGACGGCTCTGACAGATTCAGTCACACTTTTCCCAAATGAGCAAATCATATTTATGACATTATGTTTGAGAAGATTGAGCATTCCTTCAAACACACATATACACATAGACTGTATGTGTTTGCAAAGGCACCTTAATTGGATCCTCAGTGCTGTTTACTAAACTGAGTAAGCTTATGCAATTGCACAATTAAACTTGTTAAATCTTGCTAATTAAAACTAACAAAGACGTCAATATTAATCAATTGCAAGTCGAGAAGTTGGAGAGCCTCGGAAACGGCATTGAAAAGTAGGCTTGACACAATTACAGGAAATCACACACTGGTGAGATGCATGCATACGAAGTCATGCACATAGAGCTGGTCTCATACGTTAATGAGAATTTGCACTTACAGTTTACATCCATGTCTGTGATAACACGGATGCTTCACACACATCTTTCCCTCCCAGCACAGATAATCTATGCAATCAGCACCATCATTATATTCTATTGTGTGTAACATGTCACATGATAATTTTTTCAGAAATGTTGACCTTACCTTAATGACCTTACAAAAACATGTTTTGTAAGGTCACAGGGACCTTTAACACTCAAATTCTCATCAATTCATTCTTATGGCAAAGTGGACATTTGTGCCAAATTTGAGGAAACTCCCTTATGGTGTTCTTGAGACACTGCATTCATAAAAAATCAAATGAATGCAAGCTTACGGTGACATTATCATTTGACCACAGAAATCTATGCAGTTCATCGTTGAGACCAAGTGGACGTTCGTGCCAAATTTAAAGCTATAGGATCTGAGAAGAGCTGAAAATATTCATACTTTTAAACATAAATTATGGTTTTAGTCTGACTTATGAAGTGTCTTACTATCAAAATTTTACGTTTTTTACTTATTCTCTTTTGTTTTCCAGATCTATTTTTGCTTATTTCATATGTTCTTGTTCTTGTATCCATAAAACTGTACAGTACTTTGATTTGCATTCAATTTGTTAAAGAGGTGCTATATGAATACAATTTGATTCATAGCTGGCATCTCAGTATAAAAAACAGCATAGGAACATCCCATTATTACAGCCAATATAATAAGCTGTATGCTTTTTATTATCTAAGAGTTGGATGAAGCGTTAGGTGTTTGGTTTTCAAACACTATTCCAAGATCAAAGCCAAAAAAATAGCACTGAAGTTGTGTTTTTCCACCTGATGAAGTTTTGCCGTGCTCTCCCTTTAGCTCTGGTTTGATTTCCATCAACACTTGAATAAAATACCTGCGTCTGTCTGTGGCCTACTTCACCAGCTGGTTGCTAAATATGTCTCTGTGACAGTTGGTGCCGGGCAGGTAGCTTACAGTGGATTTATCAGAACTGTTTTGCTGAAAACAATCCGAGCGGTGAAATGAACTGAATCACTGAATGTTCTCTGCAACCTAAACAACGTGCAAAAAAGGCTGAAGGCTCTTCCAAAATGCTTAATTAATTCTCTGAGGGTTAAGGAAGTCATTTGAGTCATTGTTAATGCATAAATAGATGTGGATTTCTGACACTTTAAAGCAAAAACAGCTGCATTTTCATTTGATGTAGCTAGAAAAAGAATATAAACCAATAAGGATGATTAAAAACCAGAAAGATGATGGCTGATTCCTCTGTGCTGCAGTGACTTCTCTTTATATAACACCCTGATTGAGCTGCCAAGAGATCATTAAGCCTTCATTGTGTGCTAATTAAATCGGCACACAGTGACATACTGATGTTTGGCCACCATTGCTCACACTCTCAACTTCCCCCAGTCACCATGTCACCAAAAAAAACCCCCAAAAAACCTTCTCATCGCCTGTTTCCTGGTTTATATTTGTCTTCCTCCCTCCTTGGCTCCCTCCCAGCCTCTGTTTTCCATTCTCATGCACGCTGAGTGCTCCTCTTGGCGTCTTGGAGGATTCACTTGTCGAAAGCGGCGCCTTCTAGCCACAATATGCGGTCTCTTATCTGTTTAATTTTCTCCCACCTCGAAAGCATGCCACGGCATCAGCCTTGTTTATTACTGTCAGAGAGACACCAGTCGAACTCCCACTGGTGTGCCATTATTATCGCACAGATGGCGATGAGGGTTGAGCGAGATAGACGGAGGAACGGAGATACAGAGAGAGAGAAAACAGAGAGGGGAGGGTAAGGAGGGGGAAACAGGATGAAAGCGAGCGGAGTGGAGTGAAAAAATAGGTGTTTTCCATTTTAACCGCAAACAGATGGTTTTCTGAATGCAGGCAGGAGCAGATCACATTTTTTCCCCTATAATGACAACACACCTTTACACCTCTCTATTTACAGAAATACACACATGCACACGCTTCCATCCTATATAGTGAGCTTAGGACACACACATCCCAGAGGCTTTTTGCTGTCAAGGTAAATCCCTGCTGTCAGAAACAATAATGTACAGAATTCAATGACCCCTCCAGATATTCCTTGACTATTATTAAGCTGACTGCTGGGATGTTGTGTGTCTCTCGGGGCCACAAACACTCACATGCACGTCTTTTTGTGTGAGTTAATGCAAATGTCCTTGAAAACACCCAGAGAAGAGACTTCAGGACCTTGGAGAGCGACGTTTTCTCACTAACTGCTTATGTGTATTTGTCTGATTTAAAAAATCAAAAAAACATGACATGTTTTGAGTATGTCGTATATTCACTACCAAAAAAAAACTGATTTGGTGACTTGAATTTTGAAAGACCTCTAGTTTAAGCTAGGTTTAATTTGGGTGAAAAGTAGAGTTTAATGACTTGGTTGGTTGGTTAGTTAGGTAGTTAGCAAAACTAATGAAAACAAAGAAAAATGGTAGGAAGAGAAATCTTTTCTTTCCTTTTTTCTCAACTGAATGTGCAGAATATTTAAACACTCCACTTTGTGTCTGTTGCACATTTTATATAATTTATTTCCATTTTGAACCAATTGTAAGAATGATATTCAATACATTTATAATAATATTAAAACAATTTAAAACCAATGACCAAAACAAATGCTGGCATTGTATGTTTCTGCAAACCACAGGTATGTTACTTAAGTGCATTATCATAAAGAGGATATGTTATAAGGAACAAAAAAACTTGATCAGGTGATCAGGTGAAATTTGATTATTGCAGAATGATCATGTTTAGCTTAAAATATACAGATTTGATCACACAAAAACAAAAAAGCACCCAAGTTAGAAGGCTAAATAGTTGCAAAAAGATGTATTGACGGGTTGCTGAAAAAAAACATCATAGTTTGGTGGCTAAAAGGATGCGAGAAGATGCAGCATTGACTTACTAAAACACAACATAATTTAATGGCACCATCCCCACTAGAAACACAGCGAAGAGTTTCTAAAAAAAACACCCTTATTTATGGGCTAAAAAGTCACTGGAAACACAACAATCACTTAATAAAAACAATAGCTTTTTGTTGCACTATTCCAAGTGGAAAACACAGCACATATCTGTAAAAAATAAGCAGCTTTGTGGCGCTATCACTGATGGAAACACAGCTACAGGCTGCTAAAATCAACCCCTGTTTGGTGGCTACTGCGTTTGTTGTTTTTTGCAAAGCCAGCTCATGTACGAAATCATTTTAGAAAAGTTGCAGTCATACAACGCCAACATTGTCTTCTTGCGACTGGGCTGAACATTTTTATCGTCCACACATATAATAATATTAAAAATATTTAGTATTCCACTGGTTGCAGTCTTTCACTCCCAGATGCTTCAGGTGACTTTTCTTTTTTCATATGTGTTGTAATCTCCTTGTTTACTGGCAGCTTAGATGTGTGTTATTGCTGCTATGTTTTCAATTTCATGCATGCTTCTTGTTAATTGGCTTGCCAGTGTGTGTGTGAGTGCGCGCGTGTATGCGCGTGTATGTGTGTGTGTGTGTGTGTGTGTGTGTGTGTGTACGAGCAGGGAAGGGCAATGTTATGTTTTCCACGGAGCAGCCACTCTTTGCACCTGTGAGGCCCAAGTCAATCTGGTGGCGCTGGTCCGTGGCCGAACGCTTTGGAAAAAGCCTGAGGTTGCCCAGGAAAGGAAAAGGCTGGCGTCCAGAGAGACAGGCGGGGAGGATGAGGAGGACTGTGGGCGAAGGGAGGAGGATTACACTCCGAAAGAAGAGGTTTGCCTGCTGCACCACCTTCCCCCTCTTCACCTGTTCTTTGCGCAAAAAAACGCAGGAACCATTATCAAGTGACTGACTTTTTCACACTTACAGCACCAGTCACGTTTTTTAAAGTCACTCCAGTTTTGTGCACTTCCTCCCTCTGTACTTAGCTCTTAAGATGCACAATCCAGTCACACTTTAATTAATCTTTCATTTCTTGGAGTAGTTTTGTTGTCAGAAATATTTTATTTCTACAAGTCTTCCAAAAAACCTCCACACACACTTTTGCTTGTCACAGAAATCATAAAAGAATGTTATGAGTCCTCTCAAGGTTATCTGTGTTTTTCTTGCTATTTAAATACTTATGTCTGTCTTTCATGTTGCTCTCTCTATTCCTTTGAGAACAAGTTGCTATTGAGTTTTGTTGCCTTTCAACTGAACCGCCAGGAGACAATAATTCCTAAAAAAATTATGATGCTCTAGGCAGAAGTCCCTGTCACTCCGGTGGGAGGAAGCTGTGAAGAAACAGGTGGATGATGTAAAAGAGGAGGAAGGCGGATGAATAGCGAGGGGCTAGAGGAGCAGACGAAGGGCACGCATGACGTCACCAATGATGGCGGCGCTTTTTGTTTGAAGCTTAGAAGCTCTCATTCATGAAGCTAAATTGTCGAGCAAAATAAAAGAGGAAAATAATGCGTTTTTCTGACATTGCTGTTTATTATTGCTTTCTAAAACCTTGAGTCAATCCTTGAGTCAGCTTTGATAATCAATTCATTTCACAATCTGTGTGCAATGATGGGTTGTGCATTTTACCCACATTACTGCAGCCACCCTCAATTTACAATTTATGTTTTAAAGCTCCCCTCCGGTGTGTTTTGACATTTTTATGATATTTTTAGATATTAGAAAGATATTTAGAAAGTTTTAGAGTCATGTCTTAACAATGATGTTTAGCCACACCGCTCTCCAAATATTTTTTGATAAATAACGGGGAGATGAAGTATAACTAAGGTGGGATCTGCAAGTCATACGTCCTCCAAACCTGTGCAGGTGTACTATGATAAATATGATTAACATTGTTGTAAGCTTGCTAGTCAAATTGTTTTAAATTAAATTTTACTATTACTGAAGCACCATTGCTTTAGTTTTACCTCTCTGTATAGTTGTGTTGTCCACTTTAGTTTAGCATGTAGCTCATGTTCATAATGGTATCTATAGCCAGCCTGTTCTCATTCAGAAGTTGTCAAATACATGGCGTCAAGAGTGCTCAATCAAAGTTGAAGCTTGCAAAGGGTTGTCTTAACAGTGACTATATTACATGTACAAAGTATTCTGTCGTTAGATTTTATATAAAGACGATACTCCTAATAGGCTGTTTACATGGATAATAAAAATAATGTTCCACTAAAATCTCTGTTTACATTCAGCCGTGCATACTGAGATTAATGCGCCCTAACGTGACATTAATCAAATATATCTGTCTGTTTTCATTCCAAACTACTAAAATACCACCACTTTTGAAATGACTGTGGTGTCCCAAGATCCCGATGCCAGAAGCCATCTTTTGCATCCGCATGTTATGCTGCTGGACTGCATCAACTGTGAACTGAGTTTGCTGTTTTCCAAACTGTAGCTGTGATCTTGTTGCTATGGTTATAGATTATCAATACGTCAGACTATAAAACACATCCCAATTCTCTGTTTGAGAGAGAACGTCAACAGGAAGTAACACTGGCTTTAAAAAATAAATAAATAAATAAACTTTGCCCTAAACCTTGAGGAGGATTTTTATCATTTCTTTCTGAAAAAGACCCTCAGCTGGTGAGAGGTCAGCTCTCCGACCTGCAACACAGTCTGGGCCAACATCTTAGCTTCCAACTCACAAACGCTGCCAGGTGTTTGTGTGTGTATGTATGTGTGTGTGTGTGTGTGTTTGTGTGTGTTATATATCTGTCTCTGCCCTCTGGAGAGCATCTCTCTCCCAGACCGAGGTTTCATTGGCGTGGGCTTTGCAGGAATCTCTTTCAAACCCCCTCCACCTCCACCTGCCAGGTGAGATTGCCTTTCTATCGCTCTGAAATAGCCTCTCGACAGAGGCCGATGAGATGGCTTTAGCTAGCCGTTGTTGCCAACTAGACTGAGGGAGACCCTCTCTGCCCACTCACACCAGCAGGCGGAAATAAATAATAAATGGGCCAGAAATCAAATCGATTGCACCACCAAAGACAGAATAAATTAAACAGTGGCCAGTGAGAAGAGGCTGAGCTTAATCCCCAGGTCCTTCTGGCTCAACACAGTGATCGAGACAATTATGAAACTGCGGATTTGTTACTCAGAGAGCCTCCGCAAAAAGAGCTAAGAGAGAAATGAGAGTATATAGGCAAACAGTGAAGATATTTAAAAAGACATTATTTAAACCAGTAATTACACTTGAGTATTTGTTCTTTTTGGGAAATCCTGCTAAGCTGAGAAAGTAATTAATCAAATTCGCCATCACATACTTTTATAACTGAATGCCTTGGCCTCTTGCCATGTTCTGAAAATATTATCTTAGCACACTGACTAATTTACTGGTTAGCTGAGCACTAATGATTGAATGCCTGACTATGTTGCCCAAAGCGGTGTTGTGTGTGCATGCACGCATGTGAGCGTCTTTGTGTGTGTGTGTGAGAGAGCGAGCACGCCGTATGACTCAGTCCCCTCCCCTCTCTGCATCCGTCCCCATGGGTTGACAAACACAATCGTCGCACACCGACAGCACTAAACAGCGCTCTGGGGGACAATCGGTGCTTGTTTTACAACTGGTCGGGAATCACCTGATACTTGAGTTATGACTCTTTGGAGGAAATCATTGCGAAAAAGGATCAAGTTTCATCTCGCAAATAAAAATGATTAATTTGGTGACAAATAATGCCACAAACCAGCTTAATTCATCCCCATTACACGTCTGGATTGATCACACTTTTACAACCTGATTTGTCTCAATTTGTTGTAAACACAAATTGAATCAGATTATGCATTGATCCTGTGCCTGGGGTGAAATTTGTCATTCTTTTGTTAATGAGGATAAATTAATGTGTAACAGCATGCACAATGTATCCTGTTTTTTTCTTCTATGGTGAATTTTAGTGATGCAGCATTTACTTTCTGGGCTTTTGTCACTTAACCTTTTAACGTCTTACTCAATGGTTTGATAGAGCACATTTTGAGTCACTATATCTTAATGAAAAATGTGTTGATTTCAAGAGTTATTCGCTACATTTTACTTTATTTTAAGTATCTTATGTTTAAATAAAATAAAATAAATTAAATAATGTTAAGATGCTAACCAAACAGTTGACTTTTCCTTTTATGGTAAATATAGCAAAGCTAAGCAAATAAAAATAATGCTGACTAATTGCTAAGATATTAAAAAATCATTCATTGTTGTTAGGTAATAATTTTAATGTTATCCATTGTGTTTATGATTTTAAAAAAAACAATTTTCTTAAACCATGTTAACAAAAGATTGAATAGGCATTTTACTATAAAAGTGGTGATATGAAGATAATAAATTAGCATTTTTTATGAAATTAAAAAAAGAATGAATATTCAATATTGTTAATAGCACATATCGAATGCTAGTCCATTAAATATATGATGAATGACATTCAATCAATATGAATTTTTCACCAATTCTGAGATGTTTTCAAAGTACTGTCATGGTAAATATCTAGAATACATGTGTGAGAATAATACTAGTACTGGTAATACTACCAATTCCATGGTCACAAATTGAGATATGGTATACTAACACATTACAAGCATTATAACATTAAATTATTCTTATTATTTTTTTCTTGCAGTTCAGCTGTTTGGTATATATGCTATATTTAAAAACTATGGGGTCTCTTAAAAAATAAACATTGAATTTTGTTATTATAGCCCCATGGGCATGAAATATTCAAAGAAAAAATTCTATTGCTTTTTTCTCAGTGAGAACTTTAAAAGACTTTTAAGGGCAGAAAGTATATGCACTCATAAAATATTCATATAAAACAGTGTCATTACCTTATTCCTATGTTCCAAACTATAAAATATCACCCCCTCTAAACTCCAAATGTTATTTTTTAAGCAAAGTACTAAACACACTTTACAGTTTTACTTCATGGTCATACCAGCTGTTATTCAAATTAAGAGCCGATGCCATATTGTTTGATGGTCCGTATCTTTCCTTTTGAGAGCTCATTGCCACACGATTAAGCAGTAGAGATCAACCCGGTTCACATTCTCTCTCCTCTCTGCTTCCACACACACACAAAGATGCACAGACAGTGTGTTCAAGGCCATCCCAGCGTACATCGCAAACCTTCATTCTTTAGCAGCTATGCTTGTCGACAGATTATGTCGTCATAGCAACGGAAGAAAGCATGGGAGGAGGGCAACAGCTGACTCCTCGTCCGCCTACACCCTGGTCTTTCTCTCCTGCTCTCTGTCTGTTTTCTGCCTCTCTTATGCTGCTTCTTGTCCTCTCTTTCAACTATCATCGCTCTCTGAAGTAAAGGCTCAAAAACAGGCGTCTGTGTGTCGTGGACTTCGGTTGACTTTTGACTGGACTACACAGCAGATGATGTACTGAAAATTGCAGACGACAGACTAAAGTGGATAACTCTTCCAGTGCATTTACCCGAAGAAAGCAGCTGTCCTGCTGGCTTTTAACATTTACATGATTTCTGAAATATCGTGGAAACAAGAGTTACAGTTTTCATTAGGAAAGCGAATTAGAGGAACTAGCACAAATAGTTTTCTGCTGCAAGAACCACATTTTTTGACCATATAGTCACATCACTGTCACTTTCCTCAAACAGCACACTAAAAACAATCCTCAGGAGCAGCATCTTGTACAATACTTAAGTCCACTTTGTTTAGCTGCATCACCTCCAACTAGGGTTTCCCCACATGTTAATTTATCTGTGGTGGCCTGCCACGACCAAAACATCTGCCACAACTAGATTATATACAGCTTTCAGTTATTTATAGTTATTTACTGCACCACAGGAGAGCTGCTTCCTGAAAGTCAGGGATTCAAATGATCAATAGGAGACCCCTCAGTTCATGAGATTGCTTCTAATTGAGCAGTCCTTTTTTTGAGTTTTGTGCTGTGCAGTGCACTTTTGGAGACGTTTTGGTCCCCCAGATTTTGATGTTGAGTGCTCTTGACTTTCAAGCTACTTTTTGGTACAAGCAGTTGCAGATATGCAGGCAGGGACACCGAGGGAGAGAAAGGCCCCCACCATCAGTTGAGTTGAGTTAAGTGTTGAATTCACAGCTCACAGCAAGTTAATATGAAAAGTTGCTGGCTATTTTTTAGTATAGCTATTTTTTCATCTAGTGTTGGCAAGAAAATGTTGCATGTTTGCAATCTGCCATTAGCGCCATTAACAAATTTACTATATTTCCTGAATGTCTATATCAAACTGAATGTCCCGCAGAGCCCATTCAAACTTTAAAACTTTATATGGAGAGAAAAGAATCTTCAGATATTGGTATTGAACTGCCAAATCTGATTTGACAAGAAAATTTTTGAGTTGTATATAGCCCTACGCCACACTATCTGTGCCCAGAGTGCTGAGTGCACTCTGGGCACAGATGGAGCAGAAGAATGTCAAGCGCATTACAAGTGAAACTTCACCATTCATTCTACTGTGCCTAAAAAATTGCTTTCATCCATAGCAGCTGCTTCTTTTATTCAATGATCTCATCTGATCAGTTTTACATGGTTCAGCAACAGATCAATTTTCCACCCTGAGAGAAAAAAAAGAAAAAAATGGCTCATGGAGAGCTCAGCGTGCACTGTGTAGGGGAATTTGTCAAAGACTGAGATGCTTCACCAATAAATGCTTTCACAGTTACAATAAAACAAACTACGTATGAACAAAACAGCACTAGCTGTACCAAATCACACCAACTTGCACATACAAAACATTGCACACACCACGTGAAACTATTGCACAATCCCTGTAGCCTTTAGCAGCATTTTTTAAAAGACTGACAGAAAAACTGATATGCAGATTTGTCATTTGGTCACATTTGTATGTCATTTTAACTGTATGACTATGTACCTACAAATGCACCAATTTGAAGGCAGCGACTCTGTTTAATCTGTGTCTATTTTAGAGCATTTTATAGAAACATGGCTCCAAAAATAAAGTCGATGATCACTTTCTCACTTTCCTTGCCGAGCTAAAGCCTGATCTTTGTCATCATCCATGCACTCTCTCAGACATGCACGTACTGTACACGCTTGGTGCATGCATACAGATGCATACTCCTACCTCCGAGGAGGCAAAACAGCCTCTTTGAAAAACAGGTCGGGTGGAAGTCCTGCGGTTAGATTTTGGGAAGAAGTTGTTCTGGGACTTAATTAGTAAAAGGGCCCCACATTTGAACAGGCTAAGTGCCCATGAGCTCTACTCTCAAATCTGGGACAACTAAGGCACACACACACACACACACACACACACACACACACACACACACACACACACACACACAGAAAGATGGCAATACTCAGGCATATAAACACACACACACGCAAACACTGAGCTGCAGAAAATCTTTCTATCCGTATATCAGGAGTACTTTTTGGAAAACCAGGTCCAATAGCATATAGCGAAGTAAAGGAATATTTCACAGTATGTCTTTTGAGTGTCAGAAGTCTGTGTGGTTGAAACATGGTTCTGATAAGTTTGTAGCTTTCTCTGTCAGCTGTAGTCACATTAGATTTACAGATTCTAGCAGTCACACAGAATCATGGCAAAAAAAAGGGTCAGAATCTCCATAAAAATATTTTTCTATGTTTCTGTTTCATCCAACTCTCAGCTGCTGATCCGTATGTTGGGTTTTAGCCAAACAAACATTATTCAACTAGGCCATACATTTCTAAATATGCTACTTCCAGCTCAGTGTCAGAAAAGCATGGCAGTAGCAAAAGATGGGCAGAAACTAGAACTGTTTGAACGTACAGACAACAAGCAGTAAGGTAGTGACCATAATTTTATGTCACCAATGAAATTTATTGTAACTGTTGTGAATACAAGCTGAAAAAATTCAAAAGCCTCATTTCCACTGCAGAAAATATATATGTAAACGCATGCTAACATCTATCTTTTTGATGCAATGGGGAAGCGTGAAATCTGCATTCACACCCATGTCAAATGAAGAAGATGGAAATGCAAAAGCCACACACATTAATTTCAGCTCCTGCAATGACGATGCAATGATGTGCTACCACTAAATACTGTCCATCTCCTCCTACTAAAACATCAATCCAAATTAGTCTGCATAGAGTTTAACAGAGAGACTGAATAAATAAGAGATATGTAAAGAGAAGAAACCACAGTGAAGTTTGCAAAGACCTCTGTCGAAGCTGCGCTATACTGTTCACCTCTTCTCCAGCCACACACGCATGCTTGTCTGCTGCAGAGTTGTGCACACAAGCCTGCTCTGCTAGCGATGGGAAAGTAATGTAAAGCCTATTTTTAGCAGGATTTCCCATGTTTAAAAACCTGTGTGCACACTCTAAGTTTGGTGGAAAAGGGATGAAATACGCATTTTTTAGTGGAAACCCCTGTAAAGCAAAGGGTTGTTCCTCGACCCATTTGACATCTATTTTGTCAAATCACCACAATCAATATAGACAATATGAACATTCCATAACCAAAACAAGAAAGCCTCTGACTCAAAAATAATAGACAAAGGACCATTTGTGTGAGCACACAGCAAAAACATGCACAATACTAGTCAGTCCTTTAACTGTTTCTCAGACCGAATAATCATATTCAAACAGCATCCAATCCAACAGTCTCATCCCAGCAAGATACAATGCAGCCATATGACAAACTACTCTCAGCCACACCCTTTATGTTAGTGTTGGATGTTCTTAGAAAAAAATTAAAATCAAGAGCAGAAAGGAACAGAGAGCATCAAATGCAGTAAAAAGTAGGCGAGAGAAAGAAAAAGGCATTGGACAAAATACAATAAATAACAGCAGGTCAGTCACTTACTTGCAGTGCTTGTGGGGCCCGCTAAGCGTCTCAATGACAAAGCATTCGCCTCCATTCAGGCAGTAGGCCAGGTCCTTCTCGTGACAGGGTTTGAAATGCTCCGAGTGCAGCGGAGGGACAGTCGGAGATGCTGCAGGACAAACAAAGAAGGTCTTGTTAGTCATAATCAACCTGTAAATATTAAATTTCTTTTCATGAATGCATTCGCTGACAGTGACAGTGCTAATTCATCTCACTGTGCTTTAGCGGCCTATTGCTTCTCAAACATCATTATTGTGTCTTTACTCCACAATTCTGCAAATAAATCATCATATCATCCGAAATTGCTGCAGAAAAAAAAAAAGTGCAGCAGAGGCTATTTAGTCTCTGCCCAAAGATCCATAACGAGTGTCTGCCGCTGCCTCATAACATAGTGCACGTTGTGGGTAATACCAAGACACTATTGTTTGTTTAGACCCTGCAATGTCACCAGAAAAAAAGATGGATGGAGGACGGGTAATAATCTGTCCTGCCGTGATTAATACTGTGTGGTCACAGTAGTGCTGTTGGAGAGCTTGACTTCTCCCAGCGATTTATCACAACATGCATGGCTGATTGTGGACAGTACACACTTCTGAGGGAATCTGCTCAGCGTACACCTTAATGGATGATCTTATCAGTGAAATTAATAAGTGAAGCGCCACTAGCTTGAGAGAAAATATGGAAATGCTAAAGTGACCTGATGTTGAAAAACAGTAAAACGACGGTGCAATTAATGGCATTCTAGGCATTGTTGAGGATAATTTATAAAACCAGAAAGATAATTGAAAGTGTGGAGACTGCAGAGAGTTCATGGGCAGTCATCCATCAGCTGTGTTTTGAAAGCTGCAGACACAGTTGGTCGGGGCGTTGCTCTCAGATGTGTGGAGAAATCAGATCCGCAGCACAGATGATGTTCTTATTAATACCAGGCCAGACTGCTGATGGTTTCTTTTGTGCTTACAAATGAAAAATAAGTCTGCTAAGGGCTCTCATTAGCCCGTGCTCAACTGTGTTTTTTAAAGTAGCCGGATGAACAGTGATGAGCCAGAACTTTATGCTTCAATGAAGAAAAATCAGTTGTTTTCACAGGATGCTGTTATAACCAGCAGCATACTGATTACTGTATTAGGTTGTACTTTAATGGCGTATGGAGGAGACATCCGAATGGTGTGAATATTTCTCAATCACGAGATGATGATGGATTCATAATAAGCAGTGTTTTGGGGGAATAGATGGGTGAAGAGAGAAGAGTTTGTAAAGCCTCAGATCCCTTAATCAGCAGTGTGAGGCGCGTGTGTGTGTGTGTGTAGGGGTGGTGGGTTAGATTGTGAGATGCAGGGTGTTGATAGGTCTCTGGGGATCTTAAACAACCCGCGGTAATTGGCTGTTGGGGGACTAGTTTCCATGTGAGAGTGGGAGTTAGGCCAGGAACTGAGTCTGCAGTGAGAAATGGTTTCATAAGATGAGGATGTCCGCAGGTGGGACATGACGATGAACTGTCTTAATCAAAGTTGGTGATTGTCAAGAGTTGTTTTAACGGTGACAAGGTTAAGTGTACAAATTATTCTGTATTTTGCCCTTATTTCAAGACAAACAACAATCCTAAAAAGCTTTCACATGCATAATTAAAATGAATGTTCCACTAGTATCTCTGTTTAAATGCAACCGTGCATACTCTCACGTGCCCTAACATGACGTTTATCAAGTCAAAATCAAGCTGTTTTAACAGTGCTTTTGGCAATCGCGACACCAAAAGCCACCTTTCGCGTCCACATGTAACGTCACTGGATGGCGTCAGGTGACAGCGTGGACGGACCGAACGGATCACAGTGTTATTAAACGCCGGAGGACAGTCTGATGGCACCTGCCATTTGTGAGTTTATTCCCATTAAGGCGACCCTGATCTTGACAGTGAAGTCCAAACAATAAGACAATCTAAGCCCGACTGATGGAGGTGCAAGAAAAAATGCCACTTTTTCACAAAATGAAATGAAACATTAACAGTTACTCTCCATATTTGCTTTTGCTGTATGCTGGCTTGTTTTTTGCCTCCGTCGTGTTACATGTGCAGTGGAGCTGATGAGTGACAGGGAAGGCTGTGTGGTCGGTGCGTCACGCTGCCTGTGCTCGCTCCAAACATTTTCACCTTCATTCTGGTATCACAATCCTTGTTGCCAGCTTTTGAGAACTGTGTGAAACTGACAATTTGACTGGAGTTTGCCTCCTGCCACAGAACAGCCAGGCTGTTTTTTCAACTGTAACTACAACCTCTTGCTAACCTCAACTATAGCTGACACAATCAGATCAAATCTTTGAAGTCAACATCAATTTTCTAGCTATATGGTTGGAATTAAACATCCTACCAATGTCATTTGATTTAATTTGACTATACAGTAAGTACATATTATGCAGACATGTATATGAACATTAGACAAGAATTTCAAAGTCAGCTTAGCATGACAGAACTACAGCATGAACATGGATTCATGCAACAATGCGACCATCAGCCGGCACCTTGACTCAACCTTTTTAAAGCTTTTCTTTGCTGTTCACGTGAATTCACAAAGACATAATGAGATTAAAGTCAATTTGAAGAATGCATTGTCTTCCTAGGAACAGCTGCCAGCTCGAAAAAGAAAAAGAAAAAGAAAAATACTTAAAATAGAGCAAGAGGGACTCGTACTAAAGCAATGCCATGTAGTGTGTCCTGACATGATACATTTGGCTTGCAGTGCCACACATTCTGCACAACACTCAGACAAAGGGCAGAATTACAAAGCGCTGCTGTGTCTTTTTTTAACATTTGCTCTGCAACTCAATTTTTTTTTTTTTTTCAAACATAAAGGATTTCCCTCCAGACATGATTTCATGCTTGGACTGGGCTGTGCTGTTTTGTTCGCCCCGGTGATAAGTGACGGAAGCGCCATTTGTCGTCCTCTCCCTTTGTTTTTTGTTGACAGAGTTGTCACAATGCACTGTAGGTTGTTTAGCTTAACACTCGTCACCTGTCAGCTGAGACGCGGTACGCGCTCAGAGAATAGTGTCATTTTTAAGGGGGGATGCCAGAGTCGACTGAAAAAATCTTTTCAGTCGGCTGAAAATATCACTGCGAGTTTGAAAACATTGCTCACAGAAGGCAGACGTCAATCACTGCAGAAGAAAACAGTCCAATTTACTCCGCCCTACTGTGAGGAGAGAAAGAGGGAGAGGCACAGTGAGGATCAATAAACCATCGCGCTCTGGATAACACAACCCTCCACTTCAATCTCTCTTTTCCGTCTTTCGTCTCCCTCTCCCTGCTTACAGGAAGAAAATGAGGAAGAAATAAGGAATCTGCTGATTTTCACCTTTGTATCGTGGCACCGCTCAGTCGTAGTGGAGCAAAAGCAGCAGCCACTTATGTAACCCTTAATAATTTAATGATAAAAAAAAGATCAATCAGAGCCCTCTCTGAACTTCTAACAGTAACATTGAAGTCTTTGGAGGACTTTGAAAGAGCTGAATATGCTGGGGAGATCAACAGTGAGATGAATCCAATCACCAGTGGGTGCAGGTGATGCAGTATTCATGATTTAATTATTGCTCTTCCGTTTCGTAAATCCAGATCAGCAGGGGAATATACAGGCTGAATGTGAGCATTTACAAATTCAAATTTGGAGACCTGACAGCGTAACTCTGCCGCCTCAGCTTGTTTTCATTCCTAGGTCGTCTTAGGTCGTCAAATACAGACGCTCTTCCACACTCCTCGGCACACGATAGAACCCAAATGAGATGAACTAGTCTTTCAACTGACTCCAATGTAAACCCCTCCGCAGAAATACTTAACATTGAGAGCAACTGATGTAGTAGGAAGAGCAAAAAGTCTGTATAGGGCAGGCGGGAGGGAGGGGAAGTGGATGAGTCAAACAAATCCAGACCGTCACCCAGGGGCCCGCAGTTTATATCCCGTTTGAAACCAAGAGTCAGTCGCATTTAAATAATGCCCGAGAGGAAATTCTTTTTGTTTTTTCACTCTGTTGTTAATTTTTGTGATTCCCCATCGATGACATAATGAATTAGGTGCTGCCTCCTAATGCCCCTAAGCACCACGTTTTAGTACTACTATTTGGATGAGTAAATATGTTCTGGAAAAAAAAAAGGACACTATGTGGGTTTCCATTATAGATTTGCTCAAACCTTAATATATCTGAAATATCAATAAAACACAATTGTGAGATGACGGAGTTTCCACTGAGTGATGTTCTGCAACCTCTCCTCTTGCTTTAACATCCCAAGAAGCTTATTGATGGATGTTCAAAACATGAGCAGCTTTATTTCTATTGTGGCCATCGCACTAGCCGTCATTTCCAATCCAAGGCGACACAGGTTGTTATGCGAGCGATAATTGAAAGGCAAGCCAGTCCTAAGTGGGTGCAGCCATATATGAGAGATTTCTGGAAGATGATAGTTCACAATTTTACAGAGAAATTATGGATTCAAAACTTCCAGACGATCCGCTCAACTTTCTCAGAGTTATGTGATGCAATAACAGCTCTGTAGCTCCTGCTGCATCATGAGGGAGCCAGTTCCTACTGACAAGCACATAGTCATAGCATCATATAACCTATAAAACCCAAACATTTTTGCGATAAAAGGGACTATTTTCTAAATTGACATGTTTGCATTAGGTGTATTTTTCAATTTGCGCAATTTGACCGTTAATGGAAATGCGCCTACTGACACTAAAGACAGAAGTTTGTCTTGTTTTTCCAATGTGTTGCTAGGTTAAAACACTTAAAATTAGAAATGTATCTCTTTAGCATCCTAATGGCACCTTATAGACTTTTTCTTTATCTAACCCCTTAATGCATTTCTTGGTTCATTCATTTAAATCAATCAGGCACTCTATTCCCTAGTACTCCTAAACTATTTGTTTTTAACAATGCTCTGGTGTCCAAATCTGGTGTTTTTCTGTAAAACTGTAAAGGGCCTCTGGAAACTTGAGGTATGTGCAGTAAGAGTATTACATGCTGATAGTTGTTAATGGGCAGCGTTGGATTGTCAGGTCTAGTGCAGAGCAAGCATTTTCATTGATTGTGGAAAGTGTTCGCAACTTGAGCACAATGGACAGAGCAGGAGAAAGGTAATTACAGCAAACAGTAAAAGAAGAAAACCTTTAACACAAATACCTGGTACTCTCCATAATGTTGACCTAATTAATCTTTGCCATGTGTCATAAAGATTCTTACCCAATATGCGTCATCGTTATAGATCTGCAGCTGCAAGAGGTATAAAAAAAGAAGAAAGAAAAAAAGAAATGTGTCTCCTGTCTTTTTATTAGAGAACCTTTGAATTTGGCAAACACTGGATCCCGAGGTATCCGGTCGGTAAATACGTTTTCTAGCAAGTCAAACATTTCCCTTCAAAAATGATCTAAGAGAAGATCCTTCTAAAATATTAGTGCATGGTTTGCAGAGCCCCTTTACAATTCCTTCAGGCACGCGCTTGCCTCAGATCCACTTTGAAAACTTTGTGAAGTAAAGATAATTTTCAGTTGAAACTCTAAGTTTGCATTAGTAAGTTAATGGACTTCTGAGTAAATCATTTCACATATTTCTTTGCCAATTTCCATTTCAATCTTCTGCATTATTGTTTAATACAAAGGTTACTTATCTGTTTCATATTGGACAATTGCATTCTTTAGTGTGATTATTTCCAAGTTGAATTAAGCTACAAATCAAGTAAATGGCTTTCTACAACTAACCTTTTTTACATGCTTTCATAGAAAATTTGAATAAATGAATGTTAAAATATGCTCAGGTCAGAAAATATTGCAGTCGGTCGGTTAAAATGTTAAGAAATTTGAAGTCTAGCCAGAGCAGAACATCTGCAAATTGTACCAAATGAAAGCATGAAGCCTTTTTATTGCTGGCATCGCAATCTTTTCTGAATTAATTACATTCAAGGGGCCAGTTAAGCAGAAAAAAAAAAGAAAAAAAAAGAAAAAAGCAGTAATCAAGTCATATTTTATCAAGAGCTAACCATTACCAGCAAAGCACTGATTAGGCAATCATCAGTAAAACATGCTGGTGTGGTGAACAGGTTGTATTGCCGACATGGTTGAATGCACTTAGGATTGTATTATGATTATCAGATTTTTCATATTCTCTCTGTCTGTCTCTCAGTCACTTCTTCATCTTTGCTTAGCCTCCTTCCTGCACGCCTGTGAACCAATACGCAGATGCGTTTAAGGGGGTTAAAGCGTGACACTCCCGTGGGCAGATCTGTAATGGCGTCCTTCATGGATGACATTCCCCCAGAGTGGCAGGCCGACAGGCAGCCGGCCAGTCTTCGAGCCGAGCCAGGCAGCCATGCTAACTGATAGCGAAGCTCTCTGGCAGGCTGGTCCTGGCCTGCCTGAGTATTGATTGGCCTTGAGAGCATGAATAAAGTCCAGAGGCGCAGCGACCAGAGAAGAAAGGATAAAAGCAAAAAGGGGACATGGTGTTTTCTGGTGCAGAAAGAAGGCTTATTAGCTGCATCAGGTGGAAGGTGTTTGAGATGTAAGTGGCGGTGTAGAGGGGGAGCGGTTCACAAACAGAGAAGAAAGCCATTTAACCCGCATGAAAGTGGTAGAACACTGACTCAAAGAGGCAACATTTTTCAAGATTTCTGTTGTTTCTAGTGGAAACACCATACAAGCGAAAAAAAAAATGGAGCCTCAGCCTGAACAAAAACATGAACTGTAAAACACACATGTAACACATGTAAATGCTGACACACAGCACTAAGCTAGATGGCAAAAATATCTGCTATTATGAATATATCTGAAAGAAACTGTTTTTCTTTTTTTCAGTCTACAGGCCTTGTGGTTTGATACATCTGCAAAGCCATCAAGTTGCAAGAGTTAACCTCCATGTCTGTAAAAACATGAACGCTTCACACACGCACCTCTCGGCAGCACAGAAGATCTACACAAGAATCAGAGAAGCACCAGAAGTAAACAAGTCGCCATCACTGCCCCTCCTACATGCATCTGAATGCAAGCTGTACTGTGAAGTGTACAACTTTCTACCTTTACCTCTACTCTCTGTGAAACGTTACTGTTGAAAACAATGTCTAGGAGTTCGGGCAGAACCAGTAAAGTTCTCTGCTGTTCCAACAATAGTGGCAAACTTCAACTTCAGAAAAAAACTGAATGTGAAATACACACGCCTTTACTTCATGGAGATTGCCCCAGTCTGAGACCACACAGTCACTTGATTTTATAGGTAAATTTATAACGTTAAGATTGCCTTGACCAGTAACTGGGAGCCACTGCCGAAGGTTTCAATCCAACTATCCATGCTGCTGTCACCATAACGTTATACCATTATTTTGTCACTGTCACTGTGAGCAGGCAGCAGTCGATTTCCACTGCAGTAATGGTGGCACTGCTAGACGGTGGAACACACAAATTGGTCACCGGATTCCTCTGTACAATAATAACAGTTTTAAGATGGAAACCCAAGATTAATATCAACAATTAAGTCTGACTGGATGTCACGTCCTCTGATCCCGAGTCATGACGTCATGAGTAATGGCCAGAAAGTGTTTTTCAGAACGTTATGATGTCACAGTGGAGTTGACCATCTGGATATAAAATGTTATAACTTCATCATATTTTCCACATTAGATATTTGTGTAAAATGTTGTCATGATTAGGGTATGAATTCTTGAATTATGATCAAAAAAAATGTTTTGTGAGGTAACAGTGACCTTGACTTCTGATCATCAAATTCTAATCAGATAATTTTTGAGTCTAAATGGACATTTGTGCCAAATTTGAGAACATTTCCTGAAGGCCTTTTTGAGATATTGCATTCATGAAATAAGACAGATGCAAGTTCATAGTGAAGTTTGACCTTTAAGTACCAAATCCTCATCAGTTCAACTGAGACTCAAAATGGAAGTTTGTGGCTAATTTGGAAAATAAAAAAAAATCCTTGAGGCATTATTGAGATATCACGTTCACGAGAATGAGACATCAAAATCTAATCAATTCATCATTTAGTCCAAATGAAACGGACATTTGTGCTGACTATGAAGAAATTTCCTCACATCATTCTTGAAATATTGGGTTCACTAGAAAAAGACTGATGGACAGACAACTTGAATACGTAATATCTCTCGTCAAAGCTATCGCCAGCTCGGGGGCATGAAAAACAGCCTCCGGAGATCTGTGCAGACCAGTCGAGTTCATCCACATAAAACATGGAACGGCATCCTTTTTTGGGATGTGGGGTCTTCTTCCTCACATTGTTTGATGACTGTCCATATGAAATTCCTATATTACTAATATTATCCATCTAACTAACCACTGACCTCCTGAGACAGCAACTGTAATTTAAGAATGTTAGCAATCATTCAACTGTGGCTGAATGGAGTTAAAATGTTCTCCCTGATTAACTTCCTGGTCTGTTGTGTGGCTGCAGACTGCAGTCGAGGAGGAGTGAGACTGTCATGGACACTTGATGGAGTTAACTGAGGGAGACAAATGATTTATATGAAATTATTGGAGGCGGCATGTCTCCCGGTTCGTACTGGATGGTCCTTTAATGGACCCCAGTGACATGGATCTTTTAATACCATCTGATAACATCAAACTGATTAAAGTTACCCATTTTAATGGCATTTTATAATACATGTGCTTTTTAAGTCTATTTCCGCCAAATTAATATATGAATAACCAAGTGTGAGGAAATCCAACTGCTGAACTGGTTCTAGTGGTGGTTTCAGTCAGTGCCTGTGGTGTGATAATCGAAACTGTGAGGCTGATATTTAGATTATGTTCATGCTCAACATTTAAAACCGATGAGATGATTTATTTAATGCCTGGGTTGGGGCTTAATTGGTAGCACACTGCGGAAGCCATCTGATGGTGCACATACTGGAGCCATTTATGAACAAACCATCTGAAAGGTGTTTGAAACACTGAGAACTGTCTGAGGTCTCTTACATGAATCTCTACTCATAAAAGATGTTTTATCCAAGAAATCATTTTCATCCCCTTCTCTCCAGTGATCATCAATATATTATTCGGCATAGATGCACCTGGCAAGACTATATACTGTATTTCGAATAAAGCGTATAGCTCTTATTGAGAACAAAAAGGAATGTCTATGTTAAAAATTTTAAATCAATTGCAAATATTTTGGCTAAATTAACACAATTAAACAATTCTACTTTCTCCTTATTAATTTACTTCATGAGAGGCATACATTACACATGAAAACTCCTAATTTAGAGTGTGGGATGTTCCTCAACTCTTGCCAAACAAGTTCACCCACTGCTAATAAAGCATGTTGCCAACAGAGAAAGATCTCTGTGATTTTTTTTTATTAAGAATTTGGTGTCCAATCTCACACAGTTTCTGCCCTCTACTGGACTCTCTGGGTAATACTTATGTGATCACAAGCATGCATTTGCACACTGAGAAAAGCACAAACGCAGTCAGCCAATCAGGACACGCCTACCCAAATGGATGCAGACCTCACAGTGTAGGCCATAGAGAGGCAGACTCCTACCGTCAGACAGCAACAGGTTCAACAGGACCACAATGTAAAGGGCTCAGCCCGTATTCAAAGAACTGGGGTTACAGTATCGTAACCTTCATTGTGGTGTCGGGTGTTTGTGGAGAAAATTTCACTCTAAGTGATGTGTTTCATGCTCAACCAGCGCTTAAGGGAGCAAAAACAGCAGTTAGGAGTGTAATGCGTCATAAACTGAATATCTAGGCAACCAGGGTGGAAACAATCGGCGCCACAATATCCAAACAGGAGCTGGAACGCCAACAAAATGCCGGTAGCTAGCCAAAAACATTCAATATCAGCCTGTCAAAGGATTAATTCAGCACTTTAAGCAAAGTCAGTGGAGAGTGATGGATTGTTTTCCTCCCCGGTTGGGGCGGGGCTTAAACGGCTTTGTCTCTATAGCAGAAGCACAGGCTGAGAAACCTAAGAAGCTTCCAATAAAAGTTTCTGGAGTGGATGCTACGGATGAAAAAGACGGTGTTCAGTGAAAGGATTAAACTCACAAAAAGAAAGCAATCGACAGCGAGGATAACCAGGAATATAGCTGTTCCTCACTGGAGAGGGCTGACAGAAGAAAGGGGCTTATGGGTAGACAGGTATGTTGCGTTACTGCTCTGGGACGGGTTGAACTTCATAAAATACCTGAGCAGAGCCAGTTAAAAACATGTCTGTTTGGAACAGAGGACATGCTGCAAGCTCACCTGCAGGCATTTTGTCATAAGCACATGTTGGCAAATGTTCCACACTGCAGGTTTAACTTGTAATAACATTTGATGCACATGAATAGTGGATGGAAACATCCAACTGCCCTGAATTTGACCTCTAAGGAATCACAGTGCTGTATAGAAACAGCACTGCAGGGGAGAGAACTTTAATTTGGAAGCCCAGTGTTGACTTGACTGCTGCTGCTGCCACCAACACGCTGCATGAAAGAGAGTGCTACTGGAAAAACCTTCATGGTCATGCTTTAGAATTAAACTTCTGCCTATTCCTGCTCCAGGTCTGAATCCTGCCACCTACCCTTGCTTATGAACAAGATGACAATTTGCACATTTTTAGTGTTTTTTTCAGACTTGAAAATTGTAGATAAACACAAATGATGATGTAGGAGGAGCTGCTGCTTCCTCATTCCAGAAGTGTATGACATGTCAAAAAACCAGGGCCGACTGTTTTCAGCTCAAGATGCTCATTACCGCTTTACAATGCAACACTGTCCTATTTCCCAGCCTCAGCACTCAAGAGAGGCAGCAATTTCATCACATTTGCTGCTTGAATTGGTACTCTGATTGTACACTGACTACTGCAACCCAAGTACTTCATCTGTCTGAGCAACTTATTCCGGCTAAAAGCTTTAAATGATGTGATGCTTCAGTCCTTTTGCCAGAGGAAAATTTTGGCATGTGCATCTCTCTTTTAGTGTGATATTGCTGCAATTCTAGCTGGGATCGTGTCACCAAAAGTGTGTATTTTAAACCAAAACATGATCTTTTTCTGAACCAGATCCCAGTCGATTTTGTGCCTCAACATAATCGGATGCACTGCGTGGTTGAAACGTGAAGTTCCAGCATATCAGCTTAATAATAAAGTACAAAAATAGTGTATTCGAGGTTTGCAGAAATGTACAATGCCACCATTAATTTTGATGATTGGCTTGCTGTAAAACATAGCCAGTTCATGTTGCTCTTGACCTTTTGACATTTGAGCATATTCGCAAATGTAGTTTAAAAACACGGGAAGAAGTTGCAAGTAAATTTCATGAAATTTAGCAAAAAAAAAAAAAGATATCAATACTACAACTACTACTACTACTACTACTACTACTACTACTACTACTACTACTAATAATAATAATAATAATAATAATAATAATAAAAATAATAATAATTACTATTATTATCATCATCTGGACATTTTTACTATTTATTATTATTATTAATAATAACTTCTAATAAGTCTTTCTTGTTTAAGCTTTTCCTTATTTATTGCAGTTTGTGGGTCATCTCTTTCCAAGTTGCTCATTGCCTTTTGAAAAGAAGTCAGGTTACAAAAGTAGGGCTGGGCGATAAAACGACAACGATATCAGTCACAGTATAACTTTTCCTCGATTAAAATATGAGACGTAGTCTATAGATTGTCAATAGCAGCCATTCAAGCCATGTTTTGGTAGAGCCAGTGGTAATAAGAATAGCGCCACAGCGAACCAAATGCAGTGAAAGACTTTGACTCTAGAGCAGCTGAGTGTTTGACAGCCACGGCACTCAAACAGCCAAATTTGCAGAGGTGGAAAGTGACTTTTTTAGACTACTACAGACTACTTTGTGTTAGTTTCAGCTTTAATCACTTTGGATGAAATATTTAGAAACACCAGGACGCATCGCTCCCTGTCTCATCCAGCCGCTCGCGCTGAGCTCTCATTATTATTACCAGGGGCAGATGTAATGTTTTGGGGGCCTGGGGCCACAAGCACATGAGCTTATTTCCACCCTTTCTATAACTGGGAATGTTGGCAGCTATAGGAGAAGTAGGCCTACTCAAAAGTTTTTAATTCCTGAGTAAAATGATTAATAGCACAGAAGATTCACAGAGAGGGTGAAGGGGTTGGCCTATTATCAGCACAATGTGCTTAAATTTACCTGAAGTTTGTTTAAGATGGAGCTTTTCATTTTTATATAATGCTGGGAAGTTTAAGAAAAAATAAAAAATGATGTGTTTATTGCACTCCAACACACTGTGGTCACATGAAACTGTGTCAGTGAACTATGAGGGCAAAGAACAAACCACAAAAAAAGAGCAAAAAGCAAAATAATTGTTCGTTAATCATATTTGAAGTAAAATGTTCAATTAATCATGATATTGACTTTAGGTATGAGGTTCAGACCTTTGCTGGGAGGAAATTTTAGTAACTGGACCTCTTTGAGTTTTAGTAGAATAATTCTCCAGTTGGTGACGCCTGTTCTACAGTATATTTGTCATGTTCAATGTCTGACAGAAAATGAATATTTAAACCAAAATTAACATTATGATATATTCATATCTCACTTAGGAGTAAAAGGGAACCTTTAAGCTTGACAGAAATAGTGATTTGAAAAAAATATTGTGATAAGACTTTTTTCCGTATCGGTCAGCCCTAATATGAAAGGCACAAGAAAGCATCCAAACTGCGTAACTGTCTCAAACCTGTCTGACCTCTTTTATCTCAGCACCAACTTTTTAATATCTCATGAAAGAATGCAGACAGATGAAGAGATTTTCTGTTAGCACTGAAAACCTTATAGCTAAGAAAACACAAAAGCACATGTACTGTAATCAAAAATAAAACTGTAAAATCGGCAGGAGGGATAACACTTGGTTGGTTGGGAACACCCGAGTCGCTTCGTGACGAAGCAAAGAATCCCAGTACAGTTATATCTCGTTTCCTTTTATGAAGGATGATGCTGTTTCCTCGGCGAACAGAGATAGGAAAGCAAACCCTGAAGCGCCTTTTCTTAGCATTTAAAGAATTCTACAAGCTTTTATCATGGCTGCCAGTTAGATACTTCTGGGTCACTTCACTCAGTTTGGAGCCTCCCTAATCAAAAAAGACTTTTTAACGCACCCCAGGCATGCTCAGCAAACAATCCCTCAGTAAATAAAAGGTCAAAAAACACATATTCCTTCTGTGCTGGTCCATCTGTTTTCCATCACATTCTGCCCGTCTTTTCTTTTTTTTTTCCCCACTTACTGCTTTAGTATCTTTTTATGTCCCAGCCCGGCTGCAGCCCGCCATTGCAACAGCAGGGTCACTGGCAATTTCCTTTTCTGAAAGCAAGGGCAGCTCTTCTTTCGTTTGCACCAGAACACAGAATTGAAACATACGTGCAAATAACTAAGGGTGCAATGCGTACATACCCGGCAAGCCTCTGCATCTATCGTCAACATCTAAAAGCATTAATGTCTCTGTAAGCGTGTGTGTGCGTGTTTACGTGAGTGGAAGAAAGAGCACACATCTGTACAAAAATACTTTAGCTGAGAGAATGTATCATCAAACGCTCCCAGGAGCGAAGAGTTTTTTTTCCGCTCATTGTCTATAAAACCGGTTGTGGTGAGAAGAGACAGACTTATTACATACTACGCACACTACGAAGTTTGTGTAGTCGTCCTAAATGTAATATTTTTAAGGTCAATTTGCACAAATATTATCTTGTTTTACACTGTACAGGGTTCGCACAAACAGGGGCGAGTCAAATTAAAGGACTTTCAAGTATATTTTCAAGCACCCATTAATATTTTTAAGGATGGAGCTGTTTTCTCCACAACCATTAGTTGCAAGACATTTTTGCAAATTTGTAAATGAAGCAAACATGCTACAAGAAACAAGTTATTATCAATTAAGTGCTGCGTATTTACAGCAGAATTACAGCTCAAAACTCATGCAACGGCTGCTCTGGTTTGAGTGCTTTGCAGGCAAGCAAAAAAGTCTCTTCAATTCACATTAATTCAGGTTTTCTTGCTGCAGCCTTTCTCAGTGTGATATTAACACCGGATCATTGCAGCTATGGCAAACATCATAGAGATATTGTAGAATAAACAGCATTCTTGGACATTATGACTCCCCTCTATTAACTGGCCATGATTCGCAATAGTCAGTAAAGGCTACATACAGCAGCCTGCCTAACATGGACAAATACTGAGGAAAAAAAAGCTTCATTTTCAAAAATTCTTGAAGCAAGTACAAACCTTGCATGATTTACAGTGTAGTGTAGTTCAAGCCAAATACGACGATGACAAAGACATTTACGAAATGATAAATCAGGACACATCTGTATTATATAATATGGAGTGAAAATACTAAAACTGTTCTCTGTCTACACGGGGATGTATAAAACAGCTGCACAGCACACCGTTATCTGCAACACTGCAATATTACAACTTCCTCTATCGTCACCTCTTTTATTGTCAAGTGAAACTTTTGACTCTGCCCTGTAGTGCCATCTATCAGCTGTATTTATGCCAACATACTGTAAATGATGCATGGAAGTATGAGGGAAGTGACAACTTAAGAAACAGACTTATCTTTTTTTTGTATGTAAAGGGGGTATTAATGAGCTTTAAGATACGTGGCTACTGCACCATACTGCACTTGCAACTGCTACTTAAAGGGCAAGGGATAGCTGTGGTCAACAACTCCCTCCTCATGAAGCTTCTTTCCATCTTGTATAAAGATGCACGAGAATTCATATCTAGATAACTCATAAATGCATTTGTTAGCCTCCAACTCTATCAGCACTCAATGCCTGACCCAAAACTTGAACAAATTCCTGCCTTGACTTTAAAACCAAGTCTTAACATTCAAACTGTCCTTTGGAGTTCTGAGAAGCAGAAAAAAATGTCCCCACAATGGAGAAATGTCCTCACTATGATGGTTTGAAACTGAAATTGGTCCTCACAAAGACAGCTCCTTCTCCTCCCATACATCTGAGTTACTGTGACAATGACACTGTCATTCATCCTATTTCTCAAATTCAATTTCTCATCATGTTCGCGAAGCTTCACTCAGAGAAGCCGCGGCAGGGTTGTAGATGCGACATCGGACACAGGGTGGCTTCGATAGTGTGAGGGTATCATTATTGCACAGCATGATCCAATATAGATAACGGCACACCTCCCTCTCTCTCTCATTCCCACTCTTATACAGCTGTCCAATAAATATCCACCAAATCACCTTCACAGATACCAGGGCTTTTTTCAAGATAAGAGCACCCGTCTGTGATGTGCTGTCTTTTTATTTCACTTTTAATACCTCTATTGCTGATTGTTTTGATTGAATTCAATAGATTTTGTGTGGGTGCCAAACAAAAAACAGATTCAAAAGCTCACGAATTTAAGATTGTCCAACAGCTTTAAATAAAAGGTTTCTACCGCAAACGTTTTAACAGAATTGTTCTGAGAAGAAAAGAGTCGTGAGAGAGAGAGAAAGGATGGGCGGACTTGCAGGGAGGCGGCCTGCCTGTCCGCTTTTAGAAACAAGTCTCTGTGCTTGCGCCTTTCCGGGAGACGTGTTTCTCGCATCCAGCCCTATATTCAGATCAATGGGAGACAGACAGCTTGGCCAAGCTGGTCAATAGACCGAGGTGCGGGTAGGCGAGAAAAGAAAAGCAAAGAGGGCGCTGAGGTTGGGAGGGTTAGGGAAAGAAGATGAGAGTGAGGAGATGGGATTTACGGGAATGATCCTCCCCGTTGAGTAAAGGTGCATCAACTGCCCAAATCAATCCAGTGCCTGTGAGTGCATGATTTCTTACATTTGTGTGTGTGTGTGTGTGTGTGTGTGTGTGTGTGTGCATATGCCTGTGGGCATCTGTGCACATTTCAATCTGTCTGTGTGGACTCAGGGGTGTAGCACCGAGGCAGCAGAGTTAAGCAGTTGCAGCCACTGCATTGCAGATACTTGGCCCGGTGTGGCATGGCACAGATAGATGTGTGTGAACAGGCGTCCGTGCTCTGACTGTACATCCAAACAAAAACAAAATGTCAGTGTGTCAAGATAACTCGGCGGTCAACAACGGGCTAATCATGGCAATCTGATACCACCCTTTCTCCACCTGTCAGACCCCAAACACACACATAAACACACTCCAGTGGCTGGTTTTAAGCACACCTGCGTGCTGCAGATAGGCCCGCTACCACCGCTAATCTGTCTGTGTGTCAGTCAGCCCGACCTGGCCCATAAAGTCCCCCCCGCTCCTTCCTGTTCCCCGTTCAGATCCCATTCACGGGACACCTCCGGGGCTCGCCAAATAAATAGCGCTAAGCATCAGGCCTCGTCCCGTCCCCTGGCCATCTGGCTCTATAGTGCAGAAATTCATTACTCTCCAGGTGATAGCTGCCGCACTCTCCCTGGATTGGCTTTGTATCCCTGCAGGCTCCATTCTGACACCGGAGATTATAATCACAAACTGGCTGCTAATGTGAATGTGAATGCTGCTACCACTGCTGCTGCCCATACTAATATTCTGTGTCTCGCTAGTATTATAACGACCATTTCTACTAATACTGCAACAACAAATACTCATTCTACTACAGCACAGAGCAGATGAAAACACCAACTGTTTTCAAAGGATTAGATAACATCTGAATCAAACATCAAATCCGTCTGCATCATTTTGAATCCTTTACCAAATATTGTTTAGGTCTGTCTGTCAGCAGTCTAAAGGGGGTACACTCGATGAAAAGGCGGGAAAATTGTAACCAGTAGATATCAGTATGACCCTCCCAATTGATTACTTTAAGCGAACATTTTTTTTTTTTTTTTAATAATGCAAGTTTACTACAGTTTACAGTTATAAGTTTAGTAGTTAATAGTTTTTGCCATGTTTTTCGGAATAATATATATATATATATATGTTAGGCTATGACTGATTTCTAAACAAACCCCTTTATATAAACCTTAAGAGTATAGCAAGGAATAAACATGGGAAGTTTGGTGTATGTAAGTGACGAAAAAATTTAAATTTCTGGCTCGTAGTCTGAGAAAAAAAAAATAGGGGAAAACAGTCTTTAAAAAAAATTATATATATTGTAAAATTCCAACATTTTGGATAAATCTTTAGAAAGCTACGAGGGTATTAAAAAACGAGAGAGAAAGAACATGAGCTAATAGATATTGCCATCAAATTCCCTCAGTTGATTACTCACATTAAGGCAATATCTTTTGTATTTCAGATTTCATGACATTTTATGTTTAAATATAGAACTAAAACAATAGTGAATCAAATATGTACCTTTTCCATAAATTTCCAGAACAAAAATCTCAACTCAATATGCACCTAAATGTGTATTTTGGATGTTTTCTCTCCACTAATCTGAGAGGTGATGTTACAGAAGCAACAGCACAAAATGTCAAAATTGACCAGTGCCTAAAAAAAAAAATGTCTCATCTGGGGTATATGGCCTAAAGTTATCAACAAATTTTGTTAGTTTTTGTTGGCTTGTTTGTAATCTTATTTTGTATTTTGTGGCTTGTGTCCTTGAGTTTGCATGCTGTCGTCTCCCTCGATAATTTCTGTCTTCATACCTTCTGCTTTTTGTT
The DNA here is from genome assembly GCF_008729295.1 of Plectropomus leopardus. Lineage (NCBI taxonomy): Eukaryota > Metazoa > Chordata > Actinopteri > Perciformes > Serranidae > Plectropomus > Plectropomus leopardus. Next base: position 2,501,665 of record NC_056477.1, on the reverse strand, counting down.
CTAAATAAATCAACATTTCTATCTTGGATCTCTTCAGAACTGGAGACAGAAATGTCTCTCTCTGGATTGGATCACTGGGACTGTATTCGGGTCAAGAGACTCTCACCATTACTTGATTCTGAATGAAATGATGAGGGCACTTCTAAAATCGCACAGCATTGTGTTGCATGTCATTCTGGATCTTTTTTTCTTCTTGCTCTTCTGCGCATGCCAATTCTGCCAGCTACTTCCTATTCTCAGACTTATTTCTCTTTTTTAGAGTCACAATGCAGATGTGGCCCCTGCACAAGTAAGAATTTCACATGCAACCTCAGTCCCAGGAAACTGGTGCGAAAAGGGCGGCACCAAAAAGGTCTGCATGAAAGTTGAACTGTGTTATGCGTTTTCCCTTCCTCTCATGTCAACAAAGCACTTCAAGTGAATTCTTCATGTTTTTCTCATAGACATCTTATCATATACACAGCATCTTAGGGTAAATACTCGATACTTGACCTTTTAATATCCAGCCAAACCTAATGTCCACATAAGCCACAGCCATATGTGCATTCTCTTGGGACACAAAGCCAAAAATATGACAGAATATAATCCCAAAACCAGTAGTAATGTATAATGTATATATTTTATCACTATACCTTTTACCAGCTCAGTCCCATTAAAGCTGTTTCTCTTTATCATGTCACCCAGCAGCATAAGATGCAGCACATGCACCTACTGCATAATAAGACTATATATATGCTGGCACAGTGCACACCTCTGTTGTGTCTGGCAGCTTATTCTCAATGTTTCCATTTATTTAGTGAACTCTTTTCACATTTCATTCTCTTTGGCCACCAGTAGTAAAATACTTTGTGCCACTGCAGAGCCAAACCTGGAGCTGCATCTCTTTTCTTGTGCTGCTTGCAGACACCTTTCACAAGTATTTAAACCTTTGAGCCCTGATCACAGCGGTGCAGCTTCATTCAAAAACATGCAGGAGAAGGCCATCAGCAACTTGGGAAGAATTGTTTCACAAATTAGTAGATTTTGAAAATTATTTTCAAAAGACAGGGAAAATGTCAATGGCAAAAAAGAAAAAAAAAATAGCTAGGTGAAAACGGCATTTATATTTATAAATAAAATGTCAAAAATTAGTATAGTTTTTAAGAACTCTTTCCAGGTCATTACCATGTAGGTGTTCTTTTTAACTTTTTTTTTTATTTTTTTAAAAATTTATTTATTTATTTTTACTTTTAATTTCTACTACTACTACTTTTTTTAGGTTATTTTGTTATAATTTTTGCTAACTACTAATTTCTTCTTTTGTTGCTCCCCATGTTTTCGAACGAAATCAAGACAATGTACTTAATTGTACTACTTTAAAAGCAAATACACTTAGGGTATATAGGGAAATCATGTATTAAGTCTGAAACTGGTTTTTTTACGTCACACTTACAGGGCAACTTAACAGGATCTTTAATCAAGTTGTATTTTCAGACCAACAACATTGGAATTTCTTCTTTGATTTCATGGGACATTTTAACCAAGCTGACAATATGCACAAGTTATTGCTCCCTGAGGACTCTCTGAGAGGATTTACAGAAAATCCAATTATTGATCTTCTGATGAAGCGTGTGTGCAGCTCATGGGGAAATACTTATATATTGCAGCATGCAATACAGAATGATGTAACTTAATGTTGTTTACTACTACATCAGCAACTATGATGCTCATGAGCCCCCTTTGAATAAACCACTTAACCTGTAATTGGTGCAGTGGAGCTACAGTCGAGGCAACAATGGAGAGTGGGGGAGACACTGGGCAGCTCGAGGGTGAGTATCTGTCTGAGGGTGAAAAGGAGCAGCTTTGCTCAGCAAACATTTTCTATTTAAGTTGTCAAGATTCTTCTCCTTCAACAACAAGCTTTTTACTGTTTACATAACTTATTATCTGCCCTTCACGAGTATCCACGTTTTTCGAGGATGCACAGCTCCTTTGTGTGGCCAACTTGTACTCCAGATAATCATTTCTCTGGGGATGCAGCAACAGAAGTTTTTACTTTACAAACAAAAGCTTTCAATTTCTCTGTGTGCTGCAAGGGCAAGCATATTTCTGAGCATCGCAGTTTTCCTTCTGATTATCATTCTGTTCATCAAGATTTTCTCATTACCTCCACACATGATCAGGCAAAGACAGGTCAATGGCATGTCAGATCACCAAATACAGAAACTATTCACCTGCTATTCACATCCCAGCTCAACATGCAAAGAGAACCAAAAGAATATTTACTCCAAAGAAAAAAACTGAATGTTTACAAGATGTTTGAAATCTGTAATCCACAAACAGTGACACACAGATCTGCAGGCGCTCTGCCACATGTGTACCCACACACACACACACACACACACACACACACGCACACACACACACACACACAACGTGATGGGTTTGTCTGCCCCTCACCATCGTGCTTACATGGGATGCAGAGTGAGTTTCTTAATTAAGTCGAGGAGAAGCTATTACTTTTGGGACTGACTCGATTGTCCTCGCTCTGTGGCACCAACGGCTCTGGGCCTCTAATCACATCATACACACACACACACACACACACACACACACACACACACAGAGAGAGAGAGAGAGAGAGAGAGAGAGAGAGAGAGAGAGAGAGAGAGAGAGAGAGAGAGAGAGAGAGAGAGAGAGAGAGAGAGAGAGAGAGAGAGAGAGAGAGAGAGAGAGAGAGAGAGAGAGAGAGAGAGAGAGAGAGAGAGCATGAGAGACAACAATTAGAGAGCATGCTTGAAACAATTAACCCTCTTTCCATGACTTCCTGCAGTGAACGTGGTCTTTGAGGAGAGGGATTGTGAGATCATTTCCGTGTGGAGAGTCTTTATTATGTCCTGTAATCTGCCTGTGTAGTTACGTTAGTTGCACATGTCGCACTGCAGAGCACAAACATGAGACACTGTGAACAACAAAACCTACAGATCAAGGTAAAGTTTACAAAATTTTACTGTGGCATCTCTAATATTTCAGGACAGATTTCCGATTTTAGGATGTTTCTCGGATTTTCTGACGTTTCTGGGATGTTAGGACATTTTTAGGCTTTTAGGACATGTCTTAAATTTTAAGATGTTTATCCAATTTTAAGTTGTTTCTCGAATTTTAGGACATTTCTAGGATTTTAGAACCTTTTAAGGATGTCAGCACATTTTTAGGGTTTTAGGACATTTTAGGATTTTAGAATGTTTGTAGGATTTTTGAACATTTCCAGGATTTTTGGATGTTTCTTGGATTTGACCACATTAGTAGGATTTTAGCACATTTGATCAATGTTACGATTTAGGAAGTTTCTCAGATTTTAGGACATTTCTTAGATTTTAGCACATTTCTAGGATAATTAATAATTACTAATTTAATTAGTGAATAAGCTCAATTTTGATATACTAAAAGTACAAAAAAATAAAGTGTGAATTTTATTTTTTATCTTGAATAAGAAAATTTTTGGGGGGCCACCCAGCACCAGCCAGATTTGTCCCACAGACCGTTACTTAAGGTCCTTAATTATGTATACAGCAGTGTTGTGCCTAAAAAAACTGCTAAAAAATTTAGCATTAGATTATATTTACTCACAGCAATTATCCTAATTTAGCTGAATTTTTATCATTATTATTATTATTTGACCCCTTCTAGGCAAAGGAACCTCACAACAAGCAAACACACACATCACACTTATCATGGCCTTAAAGTTTAGCAAACAGTTGGTTACTCACACATCAAGCAGCCACTGTCGCATTCATTGGAAGCTGTTTCTGTCCATATTATTAATGTACATCCACTGGTAATTCCCATTTCAGCTCTGTGCTGGTCTTCACAAACTCCACAAGCGCCATAATAAGAAGATATTCCACTTTCTTCGACAAAATGTGTCTTCTGTTAGTGAAAACAGCTGCCTGCTGCTGCATTAAGACTGGTGGCCTAATGTTATTCCCACCTTTGACCTGAGCACAGCTCTAATCAGAACAAGTGAGAACACCTGTGTGCACACACACTGCTTATCTGCTCTGGGTAGAAAGTTTTGGGGAGCACTGACCTGATGGAAAACATTTGCTTTCTTTTTGAGTGAACTTTTGCCCAAACTGCTCACTCATTTGACATTTCAGCCCCCAGAGAGCGCAGCAGTAGAGTCTTTTGCTCCATGCAATGCAGTGTTGATTTACTTTGGCTTTTTCTTCACACTGAGCATGATTCAATATGTTTACTGTGTGGGAGAGCTGGAAGGCAAGCAGGTAACCCAGTATTCATCAAAAAGGGGTACATGTAGCCCTGGAGGTGCACTGGAGTATTGCAGGGGATATGTGGGATGTTAATTTAAAAAATGCATAATTTATAAAGTTATTATATTGCTAAATTTTACGTGCAACTTATCAAAAAGAATCAGTTCAATGCAATTACAATGCAATCTTAGTGTTACTGCAAGATGACGACCAAGAATTCATTTGTGGATTTTAAGCATTTGAAATGCAGCATTTTACTATTTCAGTTTCAAGATTGTTGTCTGGTAAATCAGATAGTGATTGTGCAGCCCTGTATTACACGTCTTTATACAGGCCTTTTTTTTTCACCAAAGATGTTTTGCAAATGTTAGGGGGCACTTGGCTTAAAAAATACATTAACTCAAGTTCCTTTTTTAGGTTTTTGTGCTGCTTATGCTAATATATTCAAAACCATTAAATACCTGTTATGTTTTTTTTTTTTTTTGTCTGCTTTTTACATTTATTTGGCAGTCTTATAACTATTGTGTGAGCGGATTCAAATTGCACAGAAAACTTACTATCCATATGGGAACATTGATATATATCCATATTTTGAATATGGAAACAAGCACAACTTGAGCACCAGGACCACCAGGCTGCACTTTTTTTTTTCTTCTACAGACAGCCAGGCTCTTAAAACTCCCAGCACATTCGTCCTGTGCTCCCCATCCACAGAAATCTAGTGACTCAGCCAAGCACTTGTAGCGCTATCAGTGTCAAAAAAACAAAACACTATACACTTATTGGACACTTAAAGAGGCTCCACATGTATCTGCAACAATGCACTTCATAGATTTTAATTGACTGTTTTTTTTTTTTTTTTACCTATTTTTATTCTGCTATTTATTATTGACTTGCACAGTCTTTATCTTTTTGGGGAAATGTAATTTAGTTTGTCTGTATGTACGGAGTACATAATGAAAATTACAACAAAAGAAATCTGAATCTGCCTGAGTCAGCAATGATGCAAAAAACAAAATACTAGCTGAGGCAACATAAAAACTGAAGAAAAATGAGTCCGAAAATGATCTAGAACATGTCCAATGGTAATTGATTTGGATCTTCAGTTAACACACTCACACCTTACATAGTTCTCCCTTTTAAAAAAGCTCAAAATAGCCCACATTTCATCAGAAAGACCCGACACTCTAAAATGGTTTTCAGTTCACTTTCCCCAGCACAGGTGTTTAATATCACAAGCTAACACTGCGGCTCCCACAGGACACAGCAGCCAATTGTGTAACGCTCAGTACAGGCTGGGGTCACTGAGAGGCCACTGCGAGTTCGAAAGGTTTATTAAGTGTCAGAGAAACACTGTTATAGTCTGATACCAGAAACCCCATTTATTTGGCATCCTGTGGAGGCGCCACACAAATCTCAATGTGTATTTTTTGTGCCGCATCTGCATAGATATTAATGCTTTGATTTGGAGTCAATCGACAGTAAATAAACAATATTCATAACATCTGTTAGCCATGACTTTATAGTTTCCTCCCAGGCTGGCCTCAGCACAATGCAAAGCAAGTGTAAAAACAAACATGACAGCGAGTAAATCTGTTTTCCATGGAGTCCACATTCTATAAAACGCACCACATCGAGTCTCAAACACAGCGGCATAATGCTGCAGCCTGAGGGCCAAATAAAAGATAGTCAAGCACAGTGAAATAAACATCTACAGCCTGCCATCCTCTTCTTCCACCTGCCAGAGCTGCATTATTTCTCAGAAAAGGAAAAGAAAGTTGGAAAGTTGAGCTCATCTTCCTCGTCTTTTCTTTCCAAGTCTTGCTTGTCCTCTTTTTTTCCCTCCTGTATCTTGTTTCTTTATCTAACCCCTGTGCCCTCTCTCTGTCCATCTATCATTCATTTACTCTTTATATTTACTCTTCTTCCCCTTGCTCCTCTCTCTCTCTCTCAAAGAACAGAATTATAAATCAAAAGGGAGAGGTGCCCAGAGCACACACTCTCACAAACAACTTCATTGCCAGCAAAGAAGAAGTACGATACACAAGCACAAGCTTGTACATGAGCACACAACCAAACACATTAATATTTGCTGGCTTTCTGTTGCTGCATGACTCTCAGAACAGGATAAGAGATCAAACGGCACGTTCTTATTCCAAAGTTGGCAAATACAGCCGCTTTTGCAATGCTTTTGTACCAAAAGCCACCTTTTATCTTTGCTTCAGCTGGACGTTGAGAATGTGGTCAGACAGAATCATTCACAGTCATTATGTGCCGCCTGATGGCTGGACGGCACCTGCTGCGGCAGCATGACACACGGTCAGATGGCATCAGTTAAGAACACAGTCCAAAAGGGCTTGTCATGTCCACGATATGCTGCTGGACGACATCAGTTTGAAACGCTGCTGGTCCCTCCAGGGTGGATGGGTCGAACAAACCTCAAATTTTCATGTGGGAGTCTGGTGTTTGCTTCCTATCTGAATGGGATGTCAGATAGGAAGCGGCAACTAACCTTTTGCCCTTTTGCCAAAACCTAACCATCTATGACAGCATATTTGTTTGTTGACTTCCTGTTGTTGGTTGCGATGCGCTTGCATCTGCAAAACTTATGTAAAGCCAAAATATCCCAGATATGGCCACTGCCATGTTGCGCTCGTGACGTCATTCGTAGTAACAACTTCTGCGCTGGAGTGGTCCCCACCAAAACACCCACCCAACCAATCACAAGCAGCCTTATTGAATGCTAGTGCATGGATTGGCTGTTACAGCTGTCTATCATGGCAGAAACCCCACCTTTTGTAGAGCTGAATAACTCATTAAAACCAAACTTATCATGAAAACAATCACTTAAAAAAACATCAGGGCGATGAGAACCTTCAGTGACAAAAATCATCTTTGGGAAAATTTGTGTGGCGTGTACTTTGGAGATTTTAGTTTGTCCCATTCCCTTATGACCTATACTGCAGACAGACACCAGGGGGTGAACTGTCATGTTGTCTCTCTTTACATGCAGTCTATGACTAAACATAACCACATACAGCTTAATCCCAACATGCTTCTGTTGACATCACAGAAGCAGCATCGTGGCATGTCAGAGGCAAATGCAGAATGATACCTTGAACATAATATGTAGACACAAAAGTCCACCGAAAAAGCTGCAATATGTGATGACCTTGGATGAGAACATGTTGGATAAACTGAGCCAAACATCAGACAGTGATGCTGGGTCTTTGTGTCCCTCTGTGTGAAGAAGAAAGGAGTTTTTGTGCTGTTACAAATGAGGACAGAAAGAGTTGGAGGAAGGCAGACGGAGAGAGTGCAGACACAAAACCAAATGCACTTTAAATTTTAACATTCGTTATCTTTAGCAACCCCAGAAGTGTTTCTTCATCTATAAAGAAGAGATAATGAAGCTGAAATATTTGCTTCCTTTGGGATTTCTTAACATTGACTCCAAATGAACAGAATATTAAATGAATCCAATCCTACATTATAGAGATCTGGGCAAACTGCAAGTTGAAGGCAAAGAAGTCAATATTAAGTACTTTTTGTCTTGTATAAAAATATTTGTAACTTACTAAACAAATTCTTAGTGAGGAAAAATTGGAGTGTGAGAGCTGAGATCAAATCAGCCGGACAAAACACTTCATTTGTAATTGGGAGCAAAAACACTCACAGTGTTGTGATAATGGATACTGACAAGCAAGTCCGTTTTATTAATGTGCAGCATGCGATTCATTAAAAACTGTGTTTTTGCAAAGGTTGTATGTCACTGACAAGAAAAGTCATCTCAACTTCTCATGCTGACTTTTTTTTTCATTATTTACCATTATCAAGTGAGCGCCACTTGTTGCAGTTACTTGATAATAGTGGATATTGTTTAAAAAAAAAGTTCCAAATTATGAGGGCTGCTAACTAAAAGTTGTGTTTACAATGAGCTTTAAATACAATTATATTTGTAGGTTTTTATGTAGCAGACATGTTAAAAATGTTTCTTCACACTTCAAAAAAGCTTCATTTGTGATCAAGTTTAGGCCCAAAAAACACCTGGTTATTGCTAGGGAAAGATTATTTTTGCTTGAAATCCCTGATGTGGTGGCACAAGCCCTGCAGGAAATGCAGCAATTTCCCAGTATTGCTAAAAAAAAATCATTCTGCATCAATGGATTAACTCATTGTCATTACTGCACTGTATAGTTTTACTGAATTTAAGTGTTCATTTCAGTTTATTAATGTTTGATTCATATTGCATTTCAGCTAAATATGAATCTGTTGACAAAAGATGCAGGCGGTGACTAAAAAGTCAATAAAGCGAACATAATGGCAGTTTGACAAAGCATAAATAATATATGACGTGGTTTTTTTCAACTACAAATGTGTGGTACAGACAGCTGAAAGGGGAATGACTCAGCTGCTTCTGTGTCTGTCTATAATCTTGGGCAGTTAAGAGTAGATTTAAACATGACCAGGATCTATTCTCCATTTTATAAATGCACTAGTAACTTTCTGAATGGGGAACAGACGCATTATCCTCATACGGCCTATAAAATCCAATGAAGCATCAACTCACGATCACTCACTTTGGGTACACAGACAGATGTCATCGTGCTGTATGCTGTACAGGAAGTCAGTCATACTTTTGTTTCTAAAGCTATTTACAATTATTATTGAGGTTTGGGAGTTTGGAGAGCTGCTGAGTCACATTCTCTTCTAAACTTCTGCTGATTTGTCTGTTATGTAAACTTTTTTATAGAAGAAAACAAAGCTCTCAAGATAGAGTTTGGCTGGGTGAGGCTGACAATGCACTGAAGATCTTGATGACATCTTGTGTCATGTGAGAAGCTATCAAACTGTCTTCATTTCTGCTTCTCTCCACCTCATTCCCCATTTGTTTGTCTTTGTACCTCTCTGTCTTCTTGTTCTCTGTCAGTCTGCTGATGCCTCTGTCTCTGTCTCACTCTCTTTTGGCCTGTCAGTTTGTCAATTTGTCTTCTCTTTCACAAGTCGTTCTTGGCAAATGTTCTGCATTCAATATCTCTCTTTTCTTCTCCTTTCTATTTTCTGAGTCATGTCTGCAAATCCAATGACGGTTAGAGAATCCACATGGACTTCTCCAAAAGCCATAACTTTGTCTTTATCACCCTAACTGCAGTAACACACACACACAAAATGGTTAAATTAATGGTCTATGCCAGCTGATACTCAACTTATGGACCACGGACCAAATATGGCCCTAATAAGGTGCCGGGTGGCCTGCTAGCCATCTTAAATCTGAGAAACGTCCTAAAATGAGAGAACTGACCTAAAATCCTAGAAATGTCCTAAAATCATATAAATGTCCTAAAATTCTCAAAACATCCTGAAATCCTCAGAATGTCCCAAAATCCTAAAAAAATTCTAAAATCCTAGAAAAATCCTAAAATCTTTGAAATGTCCAGAAATCCCAGAAATGTCCTAAAATCCTAAAAACATGTATGTTGTCTGCTCTGTGTCTACAAATATCCTCCACACTCCCTCTCTTCTTTGTCCCTCTCCTCCTCTTCACCCCACTTGCTCTCCCTAGTCCTCTTTTCTTCTGTCTTTATAGTCTTGCACCAAGAACACAACACTCACACACACACACACACACACACACACACACACACACACACACACACGCACGCACTAACACCTTGCCTTTGCTCCTCGCCAGCAAAAGGAGGTGCCAGGTGTAGGAGATCCATCACAGTGACAGAGGCGGAGTGCTGCATCCAGCAGAATGGCCATGTGTGCCTCCGTCTCTGCCTTTGGAGACGACCTTGTCAGTCAGTCACTCACACAGGCTCTATTAATATAAGGTGATCACACGGGGCAGATATTATTCTGCCACACAAATGTTCAAGGTAAAGAGCATTTTCCTGCTACACGGGGATCTCAAATGCAATTTAGACTTTCACTTTAACTGGCAAGACTTAGAAATTCTATAACCCTTATAATAATGCATTATGAGACACCACATCTGTGTTTTGCACACATGTAAAAGACCACACACCTATAACAGCATCCCTTTTCCCCAATAGGCAAAGCCTGGAAATGTTTTCTTGAGTGCTACACATTAAACACAAATCTTAAATGCTGCTTTTGGTTTAAAAAAGCCTCATAAACTTCTGAATTGTTTGTTTTGAATTAGCATAACTTGGCTTTGCAAAATACAACTCTGATATGGCTGTGATGTGATTGGTTAATTGTAAATTAAGGCAATTGCATGCAGCGAGAAGAGGAATTTAGGCAGGGACGCCATGCAAGCCAAAATTGTAAGGGGGGCATAATTAGAAAAAAAGAAACCAATGATGCAATTTTCTGCATTGTGACAGTAAAAAGGAACCTGCCAACATGGTTATAGGTGTATTTCAAACACAATGCAAAGAAAGCAGCATGAGCACAGCTGAGACTGTGCTGACATCACTACAGTAGCAGTGTCTGCTCCACTAGAAAATAGGTTAGTACTGCTCAGTCTGAGCTTCTATTCGCAAACTGCTCAGCCTCCTTGAAAGATCCATTATCAGCAACAGCCTCCGATTTTCATGCCTACCTTAATGTCTGTCTGCAATACTCCCAAAGGCAGCTCTCTATAAGATGGTGACATGGAAAGATAACCTACCCCTTACACAATCAACCTCTTGGGCTTTACTTTTTAAAGAAGGACGTGATTTTCCCATGTATCTCTACCTGGAGGAATCAAATTAAAAATTTTGTTTTGCCAACTACAACCTGGTGGTAGAATCTATCAGCTCAACTGCCATTTCACCAAAACTACAAAAGATGCAAAGCTATTTCAGTTTGCAGTTTAGCAAGCCAGAGGGCTGGACAACCAGAGTTAGGAATGCTATAAGCTGGTCCTATCCAACTATCTTTCAAAGCAAACGACTCCTATATTTCTCAAACGTTCAAAGTGTTTATTACTAAAAGCATTTCATTTCCACACATTTGAAAATGGGGTTGATGCTATTCTAACCATTTATGCAACTCACTGTTGATCTGTGGCCAATATTTCCTCCTGCACAAATTAGCAAAGACAAGAGTGCTGTGGGCGTGCACACCCGCTGCAATCAATGCCATAGGGAAAGAGGGTGTGTGGCATTTTGAGGTATGATCTATGATAAAATGAGAACACGTTTGGCTCACCTCAGAAAATGACGATAACTACAAACTGGAAAAATAAATACATTTTGAAAAAGCTTGAATTTAGGTCTGCAGCTAAACTCCAAACCACAGTGACTTCCACTCAGTGTTGGAGAGTAACTACTATATTTACATTTACTAATCAAAATATTCATACAAAAACTGTAATTAAAAGAAAAAAAAGTGTTATGTAGAATATAAGTGATTTTTCTTTCCTTTGCATATTTTCACCAGTCAGAAAGCAGCTTGCGCTATTGGCATAGCCTATTTCTCCATTGCAGTTAGAAGCATGTGTTAGAAAAGTATTCAAATGCAATATGTTCGGCACACATTACTCTGCTAAGATAATTAAAGTAGTGATATTACACATTACATTTTTAACAGGGTAACTAGTAATGTGTAGTCTTTTGATTTTCAAAAATTACCTTCCCTGCACTCAGACCACATTGGAAATTCATATATTGCATGATATGTTGTGCTCGCATACTATAGTTCACATTTGTCTCCTATTAATTCTTTAAGAAAAAAAAACCTCCTCTTTGCTGAAAAATAATTTAAATTTTTTGACATGGCAGCTGAGGAGTTGCAATAAGTGGATACTGTGCTTCAAGCAGCATCATTCTTTTGGATCCCTGAAACCAGCTCTGCATCAGACACCATTTCCTGGATCCTATCTGCTTTGGTCACAAATATATTGACTTCACTGACTATTTTTAAAAGTAAAGAACAGTTATTACATCAAAATTTCAAAGAAATACCTTTTCCAAGTATTTCTGGATGGTTGGGCATTCTGTTCTCCCTTCAGCCAATGGAGTTTTCCAGATTAGATTTAAATAATTGACCTGCTCTGGCTCTGAAAAGGTTAATGAGGTAATTCAACATCCAGACGGGCACAGCAGCAGCCTCAGTGCTCGGGCGCATCAACACAGAGAGACTTTCCTCATCCGACCCGAGGCGATGGATGCCCAACAGATTTGTCATTCCCACAGATGGCGTGAAGAAAACACTTATCTGCTTGGTGAGGGAACATGGAGGATGGATTGGATTCATGCTGCATTTGATTTGGCCACAGAACATTTCAGACCGTGCACCGGGCCTCTCCTGCTATCAGCCGAATCCACCTCTTTAACTTTTCCTCCTCATCAGCTGAGGTGCCTGAAGTGACCTCAAAACACCCCCCACACACTAAGACTTACACGATCAGTTAAATTTGCTACAAGAAGCCTCGACTGGAAAACCCTGCGGAGCCCTGAAGTTAATTTGTCTAACACGAGGAGAGTCCAAGGATGAAGACAGCCAAACCATGAAGCAGAGAAGAAGGACAGATGGAGGGAGGAAGTCCAATGAGTCATTTTCTCCACCCTTATTGAAGTCTAGTGACTCAAACTAATCGTCAAAATAAACGTCGGCATTGTATGTTACTGCAAACCGCATATACATGACGTTTGTGTGTAATTATGAAGCAGACGCTTTGCATTTCTGTACGTTTCAGCACTGTGGTTAATGTGGTTAAGTTGAGGCACAACAACCACTTGTCTATGTTAAGGGGAAGATCATGTTTTGACCTAAAATACAATCATTTTTGGTGGCACTATTCCTGCTGGAAACAGTGATTTCTCCATAAATAACAACCGCTATTAATGGCATTTAAGTCTATCCAGGCAGGAAATGCAACAATGCCTTTAAATGCCTTTTTGTGGCACTGTCCCAGCTGGAAACACAGTGATGTTTTAGTAAAAAAATAACCACTTTTCATGGCACAGTCCCGGCACAGATCGTAGTAATGTTTTTCATGGCACTTAGTCTATCCCAGCAGAAGATGCAGTGATATCTCTAAAAAAACATTCCCCTATGGCACAATCCCAGCGAGAAATGCAGTGATGCCTTGATAAAAGACAATTGCTTTTTGTGGCACAATCTCATCAGAAAATGCAGCCATGTCTCAGTAAACAGCAACCACTTTTTGTGATACTATCCTTACTCGAAACCAAAGGTGTCACGATAAAAAAACACCACTTATTATGGCACAATCCTGCTGGAAACGCAGTGATGTCTTGGTAAAAAGAACCGGTTTTGTTGTTTGTTTGTCTCGAACAATGGTCTGCAGCTTGGCAGGTATCTGTCCTACATGTCTCACCGTTCTCCATCGCCTCCACCTCCTGATGACAAAATCACAAATACACGACCTCACTTTAGAAACACTGATATCATACGCAAGAAATGCATAAATGTAACATATTCTTGGTTTGCAGACACATACAGTGTCAAAATTCTCCTCTGGCAACTGGACCGAGTGACTCCATTCAAGTATTTTAAGTTATAAGGTTGTGAGCCATTATCTGGATGAATAATCTCAAAATCTCATTGGTAATATTCACACTTTTTATCCCCTTGAATAAAGCACATGCATAGGGATTTTTTGTTTTGTTTTGAGTGACATGAGTCATAACAGAAATCAGAGTAATGCAAGTGCATAAGAGCAAAACTTTTGACAAGAGTCTATAAGACCAGTTTGGGGTATAGGATTTGAAGGACACATAGGGATTCTGGACTGGTAAAGAGATCTAATCCCACAGGAGTAAATTACTCTCTACCAATGTCAAATGTCTCTAATTAAACTGTACATATCTGTTTCCCTTGATACAGTACTGTCCAGCTTTGATGAGAGGTTCTGCAGGAGATATCCATAATGAAGTCCTTTCAGGTGTGCTTAATTTGCATGCCATGAAAGCAACTTCACTGTCTGAAGATTATGTATTTGCTGACGGCGAGGAGGGGATCATTTCAGAGGCCATTGCTTGCTGGTGTGGAAAATCACTGTTAAAAATTCCGCATCGAGAGGCAAAATAAACATGCAGGCATCAATCCATTACCTTTCTTTGGGTTTTTTTCCCCCTTTTTTCTCTCTCTCAGTGTTGAAATGGAGGTATCATTTTTCATGAGCATGAGCAAACACCTTGTGTATTTTTCTTCGCAAATCATGCCTTTGGAACGCAGTGGATTTCTGAAGAGAATATACATCTCATCTCTCTCTCTCTCACTCTTTCTTTGGCTGTCTCTTTGGATCTCTCTCATCTATCTTTCCAAAATGAATAAGAGATGAAGACGATGATTGCTATTATTTGTAGAGGGGGACAGGCTGATGGATGGATCCCAGATAAACCAAATGCTAACTTGACAATGGAGGCATGAAAAGCCTAACAAAAAGTATCCAAGTGCAAAACAATATAGACTTTCAAAGTTTTCAGTTTAGCGAGTGAGAATTTACTGTGGACAAAACTTTCAGACACAGACTGAAAGATGTGAACAGGATTTAAACTGTTGAGGAGACCGAGGTCACGTCCTCCATATTTCTTTCACGTCTGTTTCCATTTCTTTTACAAGGATGCACTTGAACAGATGTTTTTGAATAGTTATTTTTCTAAAATGTTACACTGATGTGATCATTTCATATATATATATATATATATATATATGCTTATTCATTCTTACCAATAGGTGACACGAGTAATTAAGCATTTGTGTTATCTCGAGACCCTTTCGTAATGCAAGGTGAAGGTAATGTTGTTGTAGTTGTTTTTGTCAGTGTTTGTTTGTTTATAATCCCTTAAGTTTCGGCGCAACAGTTTGGTCGCGTCACAATATCTTAAAAAGGAATTTGCTGAACTTAATCTGAGCATTCTGTTTAAGTATGTGGTAAAAAAAAAATAAAGGAAATTAAATAAAATAATAAAAACATAATATCTGCCAAGGGTCAAATCATAAAAAAAACAAAACAAAAAAAGAAAAAAAGGGTAAAGGTATTAAGGCTAGGCTATTTCAATTAAAGTTGACTTTTGGCTACAATAAGTAAATAAATAAATAAAAACAGTTGATCTGGCCTGTTATAGTTAAGGTAGTGATGCTAAAATAATACATTTACATTTTTCCCTGTTGTTATTTTATTTCATATTTGATGGAAAAAATAGTATAATTCTTTTACCATTTCTGAGATGTTTTCAAAGTACTGCGATGTCAAACACCTTCAATAAATGCATTATGAATTACTTTTTAGACTTTTTCTTTGTGCTTTTCCATTGCCATGAATGTTCATCTCAACTCTTAGATAGAGACCCAACTTTAATAAAAGTAAATATTAAAAAAAAAAAAAAAAAAAGATAAAAATCTATGGGATTTGTTAAAGGCGAATAAATATATATTTTTATTATTATTACCCCAGGACATAAAAAAAACAAAGAAAAAAATCTATTGCTTTTTTCTTGCTGAGGACATTAAAATGGATGAAGAAAAGGAATGATGTTTCCATTCTACACATATTGGTTAATCCATTATGATCTGCAAGCAACTGTTTTTCACTGTGTGAAACATCAAAAATGCAGAGTGAAGTTGCAGGTCTGACCTCCGCTCAGTGGTGGTGCTATTGTTTCAAGTTATCCCAGAGAGATGCAAGTCATCTAAACACTGTTGCTTTATATTCTAGTCAGATTAATGTTGACACTAAATCATTATAAATGACCTAAGAGGTGCAAGCAAGTGATATGGACTGACTTCACCTATTCATTATTTAGTGAACATTCATTCATTTTGGTGACTGTCATCCTGCATCATCAGCGCTACATGGACCCACGAGGGGAAATCAAACATTTATGCTGGTGACTGACAGCGAGTCATCCTGCACTTTGCTACATTCTAATCATGGAGAAATTATTATTTAAGACTGCAAGTGGACCTCATATGTCAGCAATTATTACAGAAACAGGACAAAAATGAGGTGCGTTGAACCACAAAACTTTGTGTGGGGGGGAGTTCCTGCAATTCATTTTTTAAAGAGCTGCCAAAATGCACCTGTCCTAACCCCTTTGGAAAAATCTACACATTCACATGCTGAAATTGCCTGCAAACACTTATATGTGTTACCATGGTAACCAAATGATCTTGCATAATTACATTGGAGATTTCATCCTTGATGGTTTGTATGATTTGCAGAGTAAATCACAATCTCACTGCACTTACACTTGGTAGGTTTTCTACTGAAATGTAAAGACATGTACAGCAGCTGAATTGCATCATTATTATTATTACTAAGTTATCAATAAATACAAGGCGAGGGGAAAAGAGATCAGCAATTCAAATTAATTCACCCAGAATTCACTGAGAGGAGCTGATGAATGATACAGTGCCACAGCTTTAGAGTGACTCTCACTGTGCAGCGCGCACACACTGTTCCAGGTGGTGACATCTACCAGAGCCGCAACATAACAAGCTGATAATAATGGCTTTTTAATGAGCTCTTTTTTGCAGGCGTCTGAAAGGCACATTATGATGAGACATTATCAATAAGTGTCTCTTATGGAACAAAAGCATGGGTCAAATATTCACATTTGCACACTCAAACTGCACACACACATGCAGGAAGACACGTTGTTACGTGTGAACACACACACACACACACACACACACACACACACACACACACACACACACACTGGGGAACATATCTGATAAGATGTAATTGAATATTCTCCACCATGCTGTCTTGTGCAGAACATGAGAAGCTCTATCTCTCCGTCTGGTATCTCACAGTTCTCATCTTTCTCACTGGTGGTGCCACGACACAGCCACACACACACACACACACACACACACACACACACACACACACACACACACACACACACACACAGGTTTGCTCTTCTGTACTTGTGAGGATCCTCATTGATATATTTACAGCATTCCCTAACTCCAAACCAAAACCTAAACATAACTGAATGAAGGGCTTAGAAAATGTTAGGAAACAGAGACAGAACTAAATAGAATTTTAACTTAGCCGCTTGTGATGTAATGTCACTGGAATTTAGACAAAGAAAAGTAGTCTAGAAGCTGGAAAAAGTAAAGGGATCTTTGCTTAATAATTGTTTCTCAAAACTGCAATCATTCACAGCAACGTTTGTCCCTCATAAAGACAGAAGTACAAATGCATATGAACTCCAAAGAGACTAAAAAGATGCCAAGGAGAAAGTGATATTTTTTGTGCCTTTTGACGTCTCTGCAGCAGTACGTCACATGAAAGCTGCACCCCCACAATCACAGGACATAAAACGCACACACAAACACACGTACAGAATAATAATTCCCACCATTCAACTCCAAAGCTGTTCAGAAGCCCACTACATGTGGACAAGTGCCACTGTTGTATTGAGAGCAGAGGAGCTCATTTGATGTTTTGTTTATTCACTTTCACTTATCACAATCAAAGGTTACCAGCTGATTCAACAGACGACAGAGTGGTGGCTTTTCCCCCTAAACTGCCATGATTGATTTCCTCTATCTGCTCTCCTCTAGCTGTGACAAAAATTAATTTGACTCAGAACGGTAGAGGAAGAGCAAAAGAGAGCAACAGAAGGCGCTGTAAAGAGATTGGGGAAGCGTTCATCCATGGCCAACACGTGAAAGAAAAGTAGCCTTTCCGGCGGACCCTGAAAGCCACATATGTGTCTGATGAAGCTGACGTGTGCAGGAGAGCAGAAGAAAGCATCGAGGGGGGAAAACAGAGGCGTGGGAGTGAATCATGTCGTGCTATTGTCAGAAGTCAAAGGCCCCTGAGCAGGCTGGAACAGGCAGTCAATGGTCTTTGGCAGTGTGGAGAAATGGATCTAAAATTAATTGTGTCTTTCTGAGGCTTTCTCAAAGTGTTTGGTCTGACTCTGGAAGGCTGCGTGTGAAAGTGTGTCACTTGTCAGGATCCGTGATCAACGCCCTGCGACAAAGTTGCCGTGTTATACCGTTCAGTTTGCCAGTCAGCCATTTGATAAACCAGTCAATCATTGAGAGTCTATTTCACCTGCCTGGGAGTGGTAAATCTGCATCTAATAAAATTGGAAATGTATTTGTGACCCACCATTAGCCTAATTGTAATGGGAGCAGGGAGTTTATGGATGTTTCAGGGAAAACCTTCTAAGTTGCGGCTGGGTTGACAGGTGCAAGATTTTTAGCTTGCTGGAGTCAGCACCATTCCACTCTGAATGATTTCCTTCTTAGCCGATAACGGCATTCATTTCTCCCGAGCGAGCCTAAAGCAAAGCGGGTTTCTAAGCATTTTGCTGAAGAGAAGAGAAGAGTTCAACAAAGGAAAATAGATCATACCGGCAGAAATTAGAACAAAGCCAAAGAAACTAGAACAAAACAGAAAGAAAAAAAAGGCATCCAACAAAGGTTCAGAAACTCCTGCAGTGTCTCAAGAAGTCTCATCAAATGCTCCTTTCTGCATTCATACCGATGAAGACATGACACACAGGAATCCCTACATAGTCTTTACAAGTGACATAGCTTCTGCAGCTCATAATTAGTTGTATGCCTTCAGGTGAACATAAAGAGTTCTCAGACTACACCTTTCAGATTCAGAGACGCGTACGTCAATCATGGCTCTCACAGCTGTTGTTAGAAGTTCACACATTACTGATTTTACACATCCAGATCACTTCACTCATAATGAAGACAAGTCTGAAAAAAATAGCCGAGGTAATATCACCAGCACGGAGACGACTTATTTATTATCATAAAAGTCTGAATTATACACGGGGGTTGTGGCATTTAAAAGGCATGTCTCTCACCAGACAGGGAAAACAACTAAATCAAAGACGCATGACTTAATGGAAAATGAAGGGGACTAGTACTAAAAGTCAGGACATCTTAGCTTCTTACATTTTTTTATATCTTCCTCTCAACTTTATGTAAGTATAATGTTGAATTGCTTCACACCCCATTGGGTCTCCTGTTTAAAGTCAAGTCTCAAGTTCTTTACAGCAAGATTCAGTGTGTCACAAGTTTTTGTACCGTTGTTGATCAAGTCCCCGAATACCGAAACTTAACATGACAGCGCATTTGAACATCAGTCCAATCATCCATTTTCATTTATCTTGGAAAGGGCAGTTTGGGGCTAAGCAAGGCATTGCAAACAAAACCCTCCTCAGAGATATTTTCCAACTCATCCTAAAAGATCCTGAGGTGTTCCCAGGCCAGATAAGATACTCCTTCCAGCATGTTGTGGGTCTACCCAAGGGTCTCCTTCCAGTTGAAAGTGCCCCAAAAACCTCTAATGGGAGACATTCTGATCAGATGCCCAGGCTACCTTTAACTGACCCCTTTTGATGCAAAAGAGCTACTCCGAGCTTCCTCTGGATGTTCACGCTCCTCACCTTATCTCTAAGGTTGAGCCCAGCTACCGCACAAAGGAAAGTCTTTTCTGCTGCTTGTATTCATAACCTCATTCTTTCAGTCACTACCCAACTCTCATGACTATGGGTGAGGGTCTGAGTATAGCTGATGCCAAACCAAACCGCCTGTCCATCTTGCACTCCATTTTAAACTCAACTGGAAACAAGATCACAATATTTGCTTGGAGCATTAAGTCTCTCCCAAACCAGAGAGGGAAATCTACCATTTTCAGGCAGTGAATATGGCATCAGATTTGGAGGTTTTGACTGCTATACACTTGGCTGCAGAGTGCCCAAGTGTGTCCTAGCGGTCACAATCTGATGACACCAACAGAACCACATCATCTGCAAAGAGCAGAGATGCCATTCTGAGGTCTCCAAACCAGACAAGTGATCATTTGCATGTCAAAGCTGTAATAAAAGTCAATTTACCAACCTAAAAATGTTTATGCATGACAAAACTTCAGTATGTAAGCTCTTGCATGACCTGCCATGTCTCCTTGTCCTTTGGGGAAAATTAGGTTCTGCAACATGTTTCAAGTATGTCATATCTCAAGCATGTCCCAAAGATAATGTCCCATCCCATGCATGAGCACAAAAAAGCAGCACTCCCAACAGCATGCCTGCTGAGTGACACACAGTATGTATTGAATATTTTGCTTGTAGACACATAAGCCACACACATAGGGTGGCAGCTTTGAGTGTTTGCTGCTGACTCTGTTCTGTATATTGAAAAAGGAGATCTTTACAGCTCCAAAAGCCCTGGAGATGGAGAGGAAACACTGATACATTATTCATCTATGTTGTCCTCATCCATCAGTGGGATCTCGACAGCACGGAGCATGTTGCAACAGCAAACAAGACCAACAAAAGAATATTCTGTATAGGATACAGTTTAATATTCTGTGTTTGAGTTGTGACCCTCATGTTGAGGGAAATGCTGACAGTTTCCATGCTCTGTAGGCCTCTGTAGCAGTCTTTATGTGCTGCTTCTTATTCTCACACCAATCTATTTTATGGCAAAATATCAGCCCAAGGTAGCACTTAAAACTGCAATTAACTGCCAATTAACAAGTCAGCAGACTGAAGAAAATCAAAGTTATTGACAAATGAACCTGCTGTCGATGGACAACAGTCAATAGGCAGCTTGACATCCAACTGGATTTTGTATTTCCAATAGCAAGCTCCTGCCATTCATCATTCGATCAACAATGTTTGTTGAAACAACATGAAATGTTTTTTTTTCCTTGCAGTTGGTATAAAAATGGAATTTCTTTACTTTTTTTTGAGATAAACAAAAAAAATCTTGAGTAGTAAAAATGTGCTTAATGAAAGTGCTTCACCAGGACACTCAGCACCCGTAAGGATGTTTGACAGTACACGTTACGCTAAAGCGAGACAGGAACTGAGCGGGGAAAAACACACATCACAGCAGGAGACAGGATCTGAACCCCTGCAAACGACGAGGATGCTCTGCTTCCAGCACAGCATCCAATGACAGCTGAGCCCACAGGGGAAGGCATGAAAGCATCTGCAGATACTTGTGAAGCTCGGTTTGAAAAGTAAAAAGCTTTGATTCCCCCAAATCCGCCCCAAAATACAAAAAAATAACCAAAAGTTTAATTTGTAACATCAGCATTTAGATTAACTTTAACCCAGATAAGGGAATGCTGCAATTCTCCTGGAAGAAAAGTGTTTATGTACTGTCTAGCTATAATACTGCCTCCAAAAAATAAAAAGCAAGCCATACATGTGTTCCTGAATTACCTTTTTCATGAGCTATGCTTTAGGATTTTCCAAAGGAGAGACATTTTTTCTTTATGATCACTATCACCCAAACACATGTTAGGATTTGACACTTGCAAGCTACTGGGGATTGTAAGACACAATAGAATATATTCATATGTGTTAGCTCAAGCCTTTGTTGAAGCAGTGTTTTGTTAGCTACCTAGTTAACACTAAGGTCAAGAAAAGCGACAGAATCCGTGCACAGTGCGACATTATAAAAAAGTGCTGGAATAAATTGCTCCACAGCGCCCCGCCAAAGCTTTTCTGCTGAAGAAAAATGTCATGTGGACAGGAGATCTTATTCATGTGGATTCCAGCATTTGAGCAGCGGCATTGATTGGCCCAAACAGATGAATACACGACAACAACAACAAGCAAACAAACAAATGCATGCACCAACTTCCAAACACGGTCACAATGTCACCCTGGGCCTTCTGCAGCGAAGCAAACTGTTAGTCAACCTCAATCTAAATTGAACTCCCAATTAAATATTTACTGCTTCCCAGGAGTTCTCAGCAGCTACTCCAGCAATACCCCCCCCACACACACACACGAAGCAAACACAGCAGCTTTTTTGTGTGTTTCTAATTATGGATTCTCAATTGTCTTTTCCACTAAATAAATTGCATGAAATTCCCTCATGATGTGTGTTTTTAATGGAAGATCTTACATGTTGCCTCTGTAAAGCTGTTGCTAAAAACAGCTCCAAAATTTTAATTTCATGAGTAGATTGTGTTGTGTTTCTTTAAAATATTAACTATTTCACTGCTGAAGCCTTTAATTTGTGTGGGTGATCAGGCCTCAGATTCTGCTCTAGTCTTGATGATACTAAAGGGAAATCTGGAGCAAATAAATGGGTTCTGTTTCTTTCAAAAACATGTCAAGAAGGCAATGAGCAACTTGGGGGGAATTTACCCAAAAATTAGAAAGAAATTCGGAAATATTGCAAGGAAAATACCAGAAAATTAACACACAAAATGAGAAAAACAACAAAGGAAAAAAAAAAAAAGGACAAAGAAAATTACTTGAATATGTGCTTGAAGATAATAATCCTTTTGCATCATAGTTTTTAATTTCACTATAGCTTATTTTAATACAATTCTACAGCTACTACTTTGTTGCAATTTGCAGGACATTTCTTGCCAAATAGCTCATTGCCCGTGTTCCCATGTTTTTGGCAAAAAAAAAAACAATTTTCAATAATGAATTTAACACTTGTTAAAGGTGTCTGAGAGCAGCATAACAAAAGTAATATTGTTCCAGGTGTCAAAGGGTTCATTTCTTTTTGCTTAATCTTGCCTTGAACATCTTATTCAGTTTGTTTAAATCTTAATAAAAGTCTTGTCGATCTTAAGACACTAAATGCTTGTTTTTATCTCAGCAGCGTCTTTTCATTAATCATTCATTTAATCTTGTGCGCCACAGTGACACACCGATTCCCAGTTTCATATTTACAATAGACAACTTTTCTATGTAGAGTGCTACTATGACTTTCCTTGAACCACGCTGCTCCTGTGCACTCAGGGCACAACGATGCAACATCATCTTTTCAAATAGCACAAATAAAAAGTTACCCAAACAGCACACTTTTTTTGATAAAATACACAAAGACTACGTGTTTCTTGTGAAGAACAGACACAATAAGTCAGAGAACAACACATAAGCTTCTTTTTTTAGTATGATATCAGTCTGTAATCAATCTTCAGCCTTGTTGTCTTCATCTATTTTTCAATCCTTTTGTTTTGTGTTTATTTTTCACGTTCCCGTCTCCTGTGTCTCCGACTCCACGCAAATGACAATTTATTTGTCCGCCATGTTTTCTTCATCTATCCTTGTCGCCATTAATTCTTATGTATGTTTGCTCATTTATCCGTCTCTGCTTAAAATAGGCATCATTCTTTTATCCGGCAACCATCGAACCGTCTGCACACCCATCTATCTTCTCCCCTTCTTTTCTCCCAACATCAAGCCATTCTCTCCTCTTATCTATCTCCCTTCTCCTTATGCTGTCCTCTTTTATTAGCCACTATATCCCTGTGGTGTCCCAAGTTTATTTCACATCTCTTCCATCTTTCCATTGTTCCTTAGAACTTTTCTCCTTTCTACTCATCCATCCATCCCGTTTTTTCCTGACCTTTTCTTGTGTTACAATGCTGTGCATACGTTATCTGTCAATTTCACTCCACCCAGTATCATTTTTCTTCTTGCTTTCCCTCCCAAACTGCTCTGAAAATGATTTATACGTAATGAAATCAAACTTATCATCCTTAATTGCAATGTGCTGCAACAGTGAGCAGCATCCACCCCCTACTGACAAGTGTCATTTTAGTTTTTTGTGAATACATTTCTGGTGTTCTCGTCTTAAGATCATTGAAACTGTGTCTTCATTTACAGAGAGCTGGATTTGGTGCTTTGTTCACACTGTTGATATGATTTTGATGTTGTTGATATCAAATTCTATAGTTTTGTGCTGTTGTTGATTTTCCAGCAAGCAATATAAGTGTTGATATGTGTCACAAAGCATTTTTTTCCACAGTGTGAAGCCCTATTAACACAGGGCTAGTATTACCTTGTAATTTATAATAATTGCAAAGGTTGACTGTGATATTCATCCCATTTGAATCTGCCATTTCTGTAATTTGTGTTAGGGGGAAAAATAGCAGGTAATTTGCTGTAAAATGCGGCATCTCATTGATTTTATATATAATTAAGGTGTCCCTTATTCTCTAAGCCTCTTTTCTGCTTCTTTCCCCTCCAAGAATTCTGGAGTCTGCATTTGCAATCATAAATGAACGTTTTGACAGCATTTTAGGTGAAGGAGGAGGACCTAGCTTCACAGCAGGGAGACAAATTAGCAGAAAGAGTGAGCTCACATCCATCTCAAGAGCAAAATCTCAATGTGTGGCAGAATCAGTATGGGTAGTTTACCCCACAGAAAAAAAACAAACCAAACCAAAACATACACACAAAATGGTAGACTTTGCTAGTGGTGCTCAGGAATGTTTCTGTGTTTTATGAAGTAGAGCAGGATGTTCTCAAACATTTTCCCACGAAAAGGAATGCACCCAAACTCTTACATGTTCCTCATAATATTTTTAAAGGCTGGAGATAAAACAAGAAAGCAAGAATGCTACCAGTTGGCCAGACAGCACCTAATGCGACAGTATAATAACCAATGAGCAGTGTTGGTTAATGCAGCAGTATGATACACTGCTGGACGCCATTAGGTCGAAACACGGCCAGTAACAACGCAAAATAAGTTGCCCGAAGGTGCGGAGGAATATAGGTGCAACAACCCCTGGACTTTCACCCAGGAGGCCACTGTTTGCTTCCCTTATGAATGTAGAGCCAAACCATGATGTTTTTTTCTAAACCTAACAATGTGCTTTTGTTGACGTCTTGGTATTGGCTACGGCATCCTGAAACATCAACAGCAAATGCAGGGGGATACCTAAAGTGTAATATGTAGGCACGAATGTACACAAACAAAGTGGGCATTGTGATGACTTGGGATGAGAATGTGTTGATAAAAAAAAAATAGACAACAATAATATACAAGCTACCAAAATCCCTGCCTAAACAGGTGTGTCTTTAGCTGGCTTTTAAAAGAAACCACAGAGCTAAGGGTGCATTCCTAAATTTAGGTGCTACTCCCTCAAAAGCTCTATCATTATGGGTCTTAAGGTGGATGTAAAATATAGACTTCCCTTATACCATGCAACTCCATGCACAAAAATGTCAGGGGTGCAGTTTCTAAATCAAATGACGTTGTGTGAAAAGGGCTTTAAACACATACTTGACCCCGTCCTCATGACTTTTCAAAGTGGTGGTTGTAAACTCATGCTGAAAGTGTAGTTTGACTCAAAAAAGTGAAAGCTTTTACTGCTGGTGGTATCTAATCCTGCAGGTAGTTTCAGTTAAATTTGCTGAGGCTGCTGTATCCAATTCGAGGGAGGTGAGTGGAATTTCATGTCAGCGCTGGATGGAGTGATTTGTGTGTGTGTATGTGTGTGTGTGTGTGTGTGTGTGTGTGTGTGTGTACACTGCAACATTGAATCTTTTTCTGCCATTGCTCAATCTCCTCTGTCACACATGAAAGCAGTCAGGATGAAATTATCTTTAATCACAGCGCTGGCATGTGAGCGCTAACCTTTAGCCGGCATGACAATGAATCAAATGATTTTCCAAATCTTTCTGTTGATCTGTTATCAACACAAATTGAATCTCAAAATGCTGACATGCATTTTAAAAAGTATTTTTTCTGACTCTGATATGGATACTCATGAGAATGACTTCCTTAATCCACAAACAAGAGCACTACTACAGCTGCTACCTGCGGCTCCCAGGCTCCAACAGTCCATTTGAATTTAAACCAGCAGGCACGTATCAATTTACAAATTACCAAACTCCTTGTTGAATAGAAAAAAAAAGATCAAGAAAATGTTTCATGATGCTGTAAACTTGTTCCACTTTTTAATCTGCTTAGTTTGCTCTGAATACAATCTCTGAAGAAGTAAAAACATCTGAAAGAAAACTCAATCCAAATTTGTTTTCAATTTTCTTTCAGTGTCAATATTTGAAAGGAAAGCTAACAAATTCAGCTGCTTGAGTTTTATTTATTTCAGGTACAAGGTACATATCAAAAATCCAAAAGAAGTGTTGTTCTTTTATTTACTTCTTCTATCCCATTGCTCACTCATATAAATGGCTATTTTTTTAAAAATTTTTTATTATTACTTATGAGACATTTACTCATGAGTCAGAAGATAAATTGGGATTTGAGGATGTAAATTGTCTTTGATATTTCAATGTGATAAACAGCTTTTATTCATAAATGTACCTGTGTGTTTGGACTCATAGATTCATGATTACATTATCTTGGTCATCTACTTTCTCCGCTTTTCCCAAAAATGATCCACTCCCTTAATTATTCTCTCATTAAAGCAAGATTTACATCAAATCAAACGCCAAAACCTACGCCACAGCACGAAGTGTCCCTCTCCAGAAATGCAATTACCTGTTTCAGTATTCATGTGTATTCACACATTAAAAAGTTGAGCCAAAAACAAAACTGTTTTTGAATTGTAACTTTAAAATGGAACTATCCCCTTTTCCAAAGTTCAGACATCTATATAAGACATATACTGTCTAAGACAGTCCAAAAATATTGATAATCATAAGAGACTCTATCCCAAATCCAAACACTAGCATGCTAAAACTCAAATTTGGGATGTCACTAAGTATACAAAATGGTAAAAATTACGTAACAAAACAAACAACAACCACGCAAACCAACCAACAAACAAAACAAAACAAAGTAAAAAAATAAAGTAAATAAAACAAGGAAATGATCTGAAAAACTATAATAATCCCATAAAATTATTTGAAATAATAAATCATTTTTTTGAATGAATAATTTTTTTCAATTTGTGGGACATTTCTTTCTTCTTTCCCAGTTTTTTGAGAGAAATTGCACAAATGGAGTTCAAAGGTTTAAATACCTGTGAAAGGCGTCTGAAAGCAGCACAAAAAAAGTTGATGACGCTCAAGGTTTCAAAGGGTTTAGGCCTGTTTGTGATTCATCCCGGCTTTATGTGAATATAGAGGAAATCTCTGCTTGCCACCCGGCTCATTTATGCCATGTAAAACAACTTCGGCGTGTGCTACTAATGTTAGAAAATTGTATTTATGGGTAAAAAAAAAGGTGTCCAGCAAAAGGCACCTGTTTTGTCTGTGAACCTTGTAAGTTGTAATGCAGCCAATTTCACTTCAGAGAAACATGACTGTCAACTAGAGTTTTGGAGGTGAAACTGCAGCTCGACACAGACACACAACCGCAGAAGTGTAAAAGCTCACAACAGTGCAGGCTGTGTGTGTGTAGGCTCTGAGCAGACACACACATATAATCCGCCTTCACTCCCTTTTGTCACTACCATCCTGCTCACTTCCCCATTCACTCACTCACATCCCTCACTACCTTCACCCACTCCTTCACTTGCACCCTTATTCACTCTGCTCCACCCTTCCTCCCAGTTAAGTACCTTCTTCACTCACTAACGCCCTTATTAATGCACTCCCTCCATCACTCATTCACGCGCTCATTTTACTTCCTCCCTCCCTCCTGCACCCTGTTTGAGTCTATTTATGTGCTATAATCCTTCAGTCTAAATGCTCATGAGTAAGTCTGACACTCTTCACTGCCATTCACTCCAGTCTGAGTGTGTCATCCTCCCTCCTCTCCGCATCGCATTGTCTTTGTCCGTCCTTTTCATGTACGCCACTTCTCTGCTATCTTTGTAATTCTATCCACATCTCCATCTGCCTGTGCTTTTGACCCCTCCCCTCCGGTTCACTGTCTCTCCCTCATGCTGCTTTTTTCTCCATTTCGCCCTCCTTCACATTTATCCTTTTCATTATTTTTACCCACACAAGATTTGCAGTGCAATTTATTTTGTAATCGATCTACTTTAAATTGCATCCCTTTGGTTTCTCCACAATTACTCGATGTTTAAACAGTAGAATATGTATTGTGGGGTCTGTCAGCACAGCACTGGGAGGGAAAAATGGAGTTGAAGGGAATCGAGGACAACTGGCGGCATGTCATAATTTTTTTGAGAACAGCCATGATTGAGTTGTGTGTGTGTGTCTGTGTGCGGGCATGCGCATGTGTGTGAGCGTGTTTGCATATTTCTGCCAAATTAATAGCTTGTCAAAACCATTAATTTAGACACAGAAGCAGAGGCATGAAGGAGGGAGCTAAATGAGCTGCTGCTGCCGAGACACACAACACCAGACGGACTCACTACTTTGTGTTCTCGAGCATTTCTGACAGGAAACAAGATCACATGACTGCTCTGAAACTGTAGAATGCATGCAATATTTTGTTTTTACTGTGAACCCAGCACCAGGACACACTCATCCTAAAACTGATGGCTGTCACACATGCTGTGAACCCGTGTTGGGCCAACAGCACTGAGCGGATGCCATAATGCATCACACAAACACACCTGAGCACAGTGACCTGGAGGAGCAGAGCCGCTGTCAGTGTGAATTTAAACCGCAGGAATAATAAAGCTGATCTCTGTGGCTGCATGTACACGACAGTCTGCAAGAAGCTAAAGTTTTAGTCTGTGACAAGGGAAGCACTTCTTCTCAGTGTTTCCTAAATAAAGACGTTCACCTCTTTTGGCGTCTCTGATTTCTACTGTCTTTTTTTATTTCTTATTTATTGTGCTCAGTCTAATTTGCCTCCTTCGTATTTAGTTTTCTGCCCTATCTGTCGGTAAGGTGTAGAAAAAACAAGACATTTAAATGGGAAGCAAACACAGGACTTCCACATGAGAGTCCACTGCCTCTCTACTGCCATCCTACAGGGACCTTCATGTTCCTTATTTTACCAGCACCATCGTGTGATTGCGACAGGTTCTGTCTGTCCACATTCTCAAGTGATGCTTATTGGGAACAAAGTTAAAGATTTGTAGGTTTAGGCAAAAGAGTCACATCATGAAGTGTAGAAAAAAAAGCCTCATCAACACATGCAGTGAACCCCTGCGTGAAAGTCAGTT